>NC_053393.1:499714511-500046122 GCF_905171765.1 Bufo bufo | reverse complement strand
CTCCCTGGCCCATGCAAGACAATGACGCCTGTGCCTAGTGGTGTGGTCAGGTACCCTTGCAGGTCGTCTAGCACAGAGACCACGCTGATGTAAATGGTTTTGAATGGTCTGACATGACACTTGGGTGCCTCTCACTTCCCTTAAATGTGCCTGGAGTTGTGTGGCATTCATCATCTGGTTCCGCAGGGCTTTGTTCACAATGAAGCAGTCATCAGTGTGGGATGTGGCCAAAGGACATCCACTTCTATGCCTTTCTGTGACTCTTCCAGTCTCTCTGTATCTTTGTTGCAACCTGCTGATGACAATCTGTGACACTCTAAGCTCAGGGGCCACTTCCGTCTGAGAACATCCTGCTTGAAGCCTCGCAATGGTGAGGTACTGTTCATCAATTGTTAGGTGTCGTCTTGGTCTCATGATGTCAAAATATGATGAGGAGGACTGTTTACATATCAATTTTACTTGAACCAGGAAATTTATTGGAAATTATGCCGGTTAGCTCTATGTTAGAGAACAGCAAGTTATGCAAAAAGTACTGAAACATTGAACAGTTGGACATGTGGAGGAACCTGCAGCCAGTCAGATGTTCATGTGATCACAGTCACGATCGAGGAATTGGTGGCGCATCGTAAAGGTAATTACTGCTGAGACTATCTTCCTTAGCTAAAATGGAGAATTTAGGTAAAGCCCTAGAGACGACCCTTTAAATCAGGGCTGGCCAACCTGCGGCTATCCAGCTGTAAAACTACAATTCCTACCATGCCCTGCTGTAGGCTGATAGCTGTAAGCCGTCTAGGCATGCTGGGAGTTGTAGGTTTGCAACAGCTGGAGGGCCGCAGGTTGGCCATTCCTGCTTTAAATAAAGGGGAAACAATATAAATCAATAAAACTGAATAAATAATATAAAACCTGCAGTTTTCCTCTTTAACTCCAAAGAATAATTGTCCTCCATGCAAAAGCTACACTTCCATATCTTTGATGTAATTTATGAATCTAGCAGTTCCAGGTGCCATAGACAGCAGTATAATTTAATATATCTTTTAGTGTTCTCCAGAGGACAGCACCACAGACAGGCGACAACGGAGGTGATAAATCAATTCTGAAAAAGGACAACTTTACAAAAGTGTTCTTTCTTTAAAGCATCCCCTCCTGCTGCTCTTATGTAGTAATCCTGCTGCCAAGGAGATATAAATTACATTACATCACAGCGAGACTGTCAGGTTATTTACCTCCAGAGAGGTCCCTATGTCAATATGTTTGCTGACTGTAGAGCATATAAAGGGCACATATCAATGTAATTGGCATATAGATTAAAATGAGCATCTTATTTTCTCAAAATTTTAACATATGCTGATTTCTTCCCCTAGTAGAAAGGTTTATTAAATTTGATTTCATATTTTTCAGGCATAAGGCTGGAGCATGTTTATGTGTTATCTGACATACTGTGTCAAATGCTTTAAATCAGGAGCATACCTAGAAGTCGCAGGGTACCCTAGCAAAACTAAAGGACAAAAAGGTTGAAAAGAAATATAAACATGCTATAGAACTAACACTGTGAATACAACTTAATGACTACCTCCTTCCACCACTAGGTGGAGCTCACTGCATGTATATTTATACAGCTGTGGAAACCTGTATGCAGTGAGCTCCATCTAGTGATGGCTGCAGGTAATCCATGTACTCAGAACTACACAGGTAGGCATATGTATCACTGCTCCAATTATGTGTCGTTGGATTAACATAAACATATAGATCATTAATCTGTAGTTATATACTAATAATAATCATCAGAACGTTCATGAAAGAGCATCAAAAATCCCCACTATATATAAAATATATAAAATAATACTGCAATATAATATGAAAGTACTTGAGTCCCCCTATAGGTAAGTGATGCTATCTGTTATAGCAGTAATGGAGTCCACAGTGGTTCAAGAAGCAGATGTATCTAGGGAGAGATGAGAATTTTTAGTAACTTTATTTGAAGGAGTTATCCCACAAATTTAAAAGGGTTTCCCGAGACTTTAATACTGATGACTTATCCTCTGCATAGGTCATTAGTATCTGACACCTGGGACTCCCGCTAATAAGCTGTTTGAGAAGGCGCCAGCGAGCACCACAGCCTTCTCCCTGCTCACCGGTGAACTCAAAGGAGTTCAAAACGCATATGTGAACCTAGTCAGACCACACATGGAGTACTGTGTACAGTTCTGGGCTCCTGTGAACAAGGCAGACATAGCAGAGCTGGAGAGGGTTCAGAGGAGGGCAACTAAAGTAATAACAGCAATGGGGGAACTACAGTACCCTGAAAGATTATCAAAATTAGGGTTATTCACTTTAGAAAAAAGACGACTGAGGGGAGATCTAATTAATATGTATAAATATATCAGGGGTCAGTACAGAGATCTATCCCATCATCTATTTATCCCCAGGACTGTGACTGTGACGAGGGGACATCCTCTGCGTCTGGAGGAAAGAAGGTTTGTACACAAACATAGAAAAGGATTCTTTACGGTAAGAGCAGTGAGACTATGGAACTCTCTGCCTGAGGAGGTGGTGATGGTGAGTACAATAAAGGAATTCAAGAGGGGCCTGGATGTATTTCTGAAGTGTAATAATATTACAGGCTATAGCTACTAGAGAGGGGTCGTTGATCCAGGGTGTTATTCTGATGCCTGATTGGAGTCGGGAAGGAATTTTTTATTCCCTTAAAGTGGGGAAAATTGGCTTCTACCTCACAGTTTTTTTTTTTGCCTTCCTCTGGATCAACTTGCAGGATAACAGGCCGAACTGGATGGACAAATGTCTTTTTTCGGCCTTATGTACTATGTTACTATGTTAGTCTAAGGCCCCTTTCACACAAGCGAGTCCCACTGATCCGATTCAGCAGCGTGAGTATGCAGCAGCTCCGGTCCTGACCTCCCAGCACTGCTCGGGTCACATAGCATTATATTGATTTATACCTACCACCCCCCCTTCTTCTGCTGCTACTTGTGCCGGCTACACATTTTTGCCACTGCCTATTTCTTTGGAGGGCCCAGGCAACTGTCTGTTGGCCATAGTGTATAACAACTCTATCACTAACAGAACAGATTAGCTATAATAAACTTCTCTCCACTGCACAGTTATGTACAGGACGATGAATTACACCTGCCCGTCATACGGATTTGAGGTAACGTTACAGGTGACAGAACAGATTAAGGACTCATGCACACGACCGTATGTATTTTGCAGTCCGCAAAAAAAGGAGCTGCAAAAAATATTGATGACGTCCGTGTGATTTCCGTATTCCGGACAATAATAGGACATGTTCTATTTTTCTGTGGAACGGAAATACGGACATACGGAAATGCACACGGAGTAACTTCCGTTTTTTTTTGCGGATCCATTGAAATGAATGGCTCTGTATACGGTCCGCCAAAAAAACCTAACAGGCACGGAAAGAAAATACGTTGGCGTGCATGAGCCCTAACTGTGATAAATTTCACTCCACTGCAGTTATTTACAGGGCGATAATTTACACTTGCCCATAATACGGACTTAACGTAATGTTACAGGTAGTGTTGAGCGAATCAAACTACGGATCATAGATCCAAAGTCGATTCGTTCTAACACTTTGTTTTAATAATTGTACGGAGACTTGTCTCCACACAGCAATTAAATGTATTGCCGCCGTTAAGGCAAAATTAGTTTCACCTAAAATCGCGCAAGACTTCGGTGAGTGAATTCAGCATTCAGTTCTAAATCTTTAAAAACATTTAAAATTAGCAACCCAAAATCGGGTTTGGTACAGAGGTACAGGGCAATAAATTACACCTGGCCGTAATATGGACGCAATTCTAGAAGAGCAAAGCTGGTAGAGACATACCCCAAAAGACTTGCAACTGTAATTGCAGCGAAAGGTGGTCCAACAATGTATACAAATGCTGCACACCACACTTTACAGATTTTTATTTATTAAATATTTTGAAAACCATCTATCATTTTCTTTTCACTTCACACATACTGTACTTGCTACTTTGTCTTGGTCTCTCACAAAAAATCCCAATAAAGTACAGTTTAGTTTATGGGTGTAACGTGAAAAAATGTGTAAGCATTCAAGGGTTATGAATACTTTTTCAAGGCGCTGTATGCTGGACACTCATGGTGCCCAAGGGAACCTGTTCACTATAATGTTGTCCACTGGGTTTCTGGGATGAATACTGGCACTCTGCTAAATGCTAGGGATTGCTAGTGGTGCTATCATTTACTACATGTACTAAACTGTGCCAAAATATGAGTGCGAATGTATGACATCCCTAAGGTGGCATGTGGAAGCTAAAATAGTCTAACTTGCCTAGGAAGTTGTTCCATATATACTATGCCGCTTGTGACAATTTGAAAAAAAAATGGTGTAATCTGCTAAATTTTCTTTAAATTCCTGCATCTGTTGTCTCTCATGGATATAGCTTCACAGGGGCACAGAGGTAGCAGTTTCACCCATTTCGTGGTGCTTTAAATTGCACATGTAAAGTGAAAGCCCTGTTAGATGTTGTGCTGTTGAGCTCATGTTCTCACGTGTTGCCTCTATTTTCCCAGTATGTCTTGCTCGATTTTACCTGGATTTGATTACATTATTATTTTATCTACTTCATTCTGCATTCTTTTGTCTCAACTATTTCTTCATAGTGAATGCTGGGCTATAATAATCCCCCAATCCTTACTTATATATTTTTTTCCCTGCACCATTATTTTCTAGCACTATCCTACATCTGTCTCAATAGCCCTGCAACCTAAACCATATCATTAATACTATAAATAACACCATGGTGTGTTCCAAGACAAAAAACAGGTTACCCTAGATATTATTCACATGGGTGTCTGATTTCGCTTGTCCTGTGAACTATGAGTTACAACAGTGAATCTGTATTGTTGTCTCATCAGGTGCAACCTTTTGCTGGGTGTAGCTGGCATCCATGTGTGGGAATGTGTGTGGAGTTCATTCTTAATTCTTAACAGTCAGTCAGTCACTGAGTCTAAGTCAGTTCGATGCCACAATAGATAGTGCAGCATTATGTAATGCCTTCTTACAACTTTTGCACTTAATTAGCCGACTAATGCAATTGTAAACAAGCTGCTTAAAGGGAACATGTCCTTAGTTTTGGAACCACTAGTGCACAGAATGTACTTAAACAGCTGGGGTTTGACTTTCCAAACATGCCCACATGAAAAATGGCTGTTTTGGTATTAGGTTGGACTAGAACTATCTAATAGTAATTATAAAAGAGTCTTGTCCAGTGGCACTGAGCACATGTGCATTGCACAGATGATGCTACACCCCAGCTGCATAAGGATCCTTTAGTGCCTTGGCGGACCAAAAACGAATGACGGGTTTCTATTAAATGAGATATATTATTGACCAGTCATATTTTCAAGGCATGTATAAAACACTAACAGGTTGGGCTGTAGAGCTCCCAATAAACTGCATGGAAGAATGGCCATGCAACTTCAAATCTCTATCCGTTCTGAAAAAATCTGCGTTCTCGCAGGTTCCCTGAGCTGCCTCCTTAGTGATAACTCTTCCACATTATAGATAGATTAGTGGTCAAAGAAGCACAAGTCTATTTGCAGCAGGCCCCTGTGGGTGCCAGTGTAGAGGATGGGAGTGGTAGTAGTCCTGATGTAGCGTAGTTGTATCATGGTGTCCTACCTCAGGCCATCACTCTTTGGGGTCCATCGCAGTGAAAGTTATAGTACTGAGGAAGGTGGCCAGAGTTAAAGTAACAACGTTTTTTTTTACCAAGTGCAATGTTGAAATTGAAATACATACAGTAGCAGCAGCAGGCTTTAGTGCAATTCTTCTGTGGCACCTGCTGAGTAGGTACGGTGGCTGATTGGATGGCTGCAGTTCTGCACTTTGTTGTTGGCCTAGTGGTTGCTTGGTGATGGGTGGTTTGATTGTAGTCCCTAACCTCACATCAGTATCTTCAATATGCTTCTCGAGAGTGAGTGCTCTACGAGCTACTTCCCACCCCTCTGACAGGAGAGGGATATCTGTACTCAGTTCTTGAGAGTTGGTGCTCTACGAGCTACTTCCTAACTCCCTCACTATCAGGGCAGGACCTCTCATGTCCCCTCCCTGCCCTGCACTCCTCTAGACTCACTAACTTCTCTAGACCTCCCCTAAGAAGAAAGTTGAACCAGCCAGTCTCCCAGGAGGGGTGTAACAGAGTGGTTAACCCTGTTACAACCAGCCACTGCCAATCATCACCTCCCCTGCTGAATGAAATGACATGGTGCATATCACATTACATTGAAATTCATGTAAGAATGCAGCAATCAAAGGACCCAATAGTAGTACCCTCAGGTCTAGGGTACTGCACATTTTGTTCTGCTCTGAATGTGATTCCAGTCAGGAGACAATTTGAAAAATGTGGACACTTGAAGAAGCCAAATGGACATGTGTATGGAGGGCACGGGAAGAGATAGATGTTGGCTGAAAGAGCATTTGCAATGCCACAGAGTGGTGCAGTGCAGCCTAAATGTCTCTTTATGTGTCACGGTTCTACTACCTGGATACTGCTGGACCCCAGGCTTTGGCTCTGAAACAAAATAAAGGGGGAATAATTGAGGGATGAAGAAAAAATAACTTGAGTTCAGACCTTGTGATGAAATTTAATGGCAGCTTTACTTGAATAAACGTTTATCAAAACAATTGGCAGGCTTTGGCTTGGTTCCAGCAGGCTTTAGCATAAACTGGCAGGCAAACTCAACTCTGCTTTATTTCTTTCGCTGCTGTACTGACAATCTTGCTTAAATAATTTTCTTTCTTTCTCTGTGCTGCACTAAACTCTGCTTAAGTCTGGCTTCTGAACTTTTGGTCTGTTCTGGTATCCTTGGTTGGGGTGCCGTCAACTGTTATTCCCCTCCTGACACTCGCTAAAACTTATCTTCAGCTGAAGAACTCTTGCTGATATCTCTTAGGCTGGTTTCAAACGGGCGTTGCGGGTGTGTTGCGGGAAAAGATGCGGGTGCGTTGTGGGAACATGCGCAATTTTACCCCACGAGTGCAAAGTGTTTTAATGCATTTTGCGCACGCGTGAGAAAAATTGGCATGTTTGGTACCCGGACTTCTTCACAGAAGTTCGGGTTTGGGTTCAGTATTCTGTAGATTTTATTATTTTTCCTTATAACATGGTTATAAGGGAAAATAATAGCATTCTTTAATACAGAATGCTTAGTAGGTCAATTGAGGGTTAAAAAATAAAAAATATATTAACTCACCTCCTCCAATTGATTGCGTAGCTGCCGGTCTCCTGTTCTTTCTTCAGGACCTGCACTGTAGTAACAAGCTCCCTCTACTACAATTTTGAAGGCTTCTGGTCATGGAACTACACCAAACAGCTAATCAGCTAGAGAAAGGCTAGACAACCCCTTTAATCCCGTCAACACCCAATAATTACAGAGATGTCGGCATCAATTGCTTATGCACCCAAGCCGACTAAGAAACTTACTATCACTCCTTCATCACCACAAACCACCAGGGTGGTCATCATCCATTGAGTTATTATTTGAGAAGAGTGAAGTATTGGAAAATTACATTTGACTGGTTCGGTGAATAAAAAATAATAATTAAAAAATCGCTTAGAATTGAAGTAATTCACAAGGTGCATGTCATTGTAAGTAGTGAGTGCAATGACAGGGAGCGGCGTTTGTGCCGCTCCCCGTCATTGTACCCATCAGATCATACATGATCTTGGCATCTGATAGTAAAAACACAGTGTAAAATTAACATCATACACTCCATTTACTCGCTTTGGGCCAACCGCCACCATCTTGATTGAAGATCTGGCACAAAATCTTGCGCACCCCGAGATAACGTAATCACACCGGCCAGCGTAGTGATGTATACGTCACTGCGCACGAGATTTCGTGCGAGATCTTCAATCAAGATGGCAGCGGCCGGCTGTCACGGAACCATGAACCAGACGTACAACAAGAGATAAGTGAAAATAAGAAGGCTTTATTGAAAATAAAGCTGTAAAGCAAAAGTCCAAACGGATGGTGAAACCGAGCAGAGTCTTTGCGAAGCCAGAGGTCAGGAACCAGAAGGGTAGTCAGACGAAGCCAGGATCAGGAACCAGCAGGGTAGTCAGACGAAGCCAGGATCAGGAACCAGCAGGGTAGTCAGACGAAGCCAGGATCAGGAACCAGCAGGGTAGTCAGACGAAGCCAGGATCAGGAACCAGAAGCAGCAGCAGTCTTAGAAGCATGTGAACACAAGAGGACCAAGCAAGGAACTGAAGCCACAGACCTCCTATATATATGAGCTAGGCATCCAGCTCCTCCCAGGGGAAGGAGGAGCCGCAGGGTGGAAGGCTACAAGAAACCCAGAAACCAAGATGGCCGCCAGCACATGTCAAACGAAGGAGAGCAGCAAGCAGGTAAGACCATGACAGTACCTCCCCCTCAAGGGCCCCTCCTCCGCGGAGCACAAAACGGTTTCTGAGGGAAGCGTGCGTGGAAGGCTCGGAGCAAGGCAGGAGCATGGACATCTGCGGAGGGAACCCAGGAACGCTCCTCTGGACCATAACCACGCCAATGGACCAAAAACTGCAACTGACCGCGGACCAGGCGTGAGTCCAGGATATTGCTCACCTCATATTCCTCACGATTGCCCACTTGGACCGGACGAGGCCGAGGAACCGAGGAAGTGAAACGATTACACACCAGAGGCTTCAACAGGGAGACATGAAACACGTTGGAGATCCGCATGCCAGGAGGAAGAGCAAGGGCATAGGCTACCGGGTTTACCCTGCGAAGCACTCGGAAGGGACCAACAAAGCGAGGCGCCAGCTTGGGAGTGGGCACTCGAAGGTTGAGGTTGCGGGTGGACAACCATACACGGTCTCCGACCTGGTAGGAAGGAGCAGGCGCTCGTTTGCGATCAGCCTGGAGTCTCTGGCGCTGCGCAGAGACCTCAAGGGACTTCTGGATCTGTACCCAAGAAGCACTTAGGACGGAAAGGTGATCCTCCACAGCCGGAATATCCTGGGGAGAGAATACCTCCGGTAACACGGCAGGTTGGAACCCATAATTGGCCATGAAGGGAGACGTCCCAGAGGAAGAGTTCACCGCCGTGTTCCTGGCAAACTCAGCCCAAGGCAGGAGGTCAACCCAATTGTCTTGGTGATCGGAGACATAGCAACGAAGGAATTGCTCCAAGGCCTGATTGGATCGTTCTGCGGCCCCATTGGACTGAGGGTGGTAGGCCGAGGAGAAGGAGAGATGACTCCCCAACTGGGAGCAAAAGGCGCGCCAGAACCTGGACACAAACTGACTCCCCCGATCCGACACAATCTCCTTAGGCAAACCGTGCAACCGGAAGACCTCCCTGGCAAAAATCGTGGCCAACTCTTGTGCAGAGGGTAACTTCTTGAGAGGAACACAGTGGCACATTTTGGAAAACCGATCCACAATCATGAGAATGACCGTATGGCCTCGGGATGCAGGGAGGTCCACAATGAAATCCATCCCCAGGTGTGACCATGGGCGCTCCCCGGTGGCTATGGGTTGCAGAAGGCCCAACGGAAGGTGCCGAGGGGACTTACTCTGGGCACAAACGGAGCATGCCGCTACATATGCGGCGATGTCGGAACGTAGGGAAGGCCACCAGAACAGACGTGAAACAGCCCAGGACAGCTGATTCTTTCCAGGATGCCCCGCGGTCTTGGAGTTATGGTAGGTTCGCAACAACCGAGTGCGCAACTCCTCAGGCACAAAACATCTGCCGTTGGGTCTCCCAGAGGGAGCACCAGATTGAGCCGCCAAAATCTGCTCACCCAGGGGAGAGGTCAGGCTGGTGCGAATGGCGGCCAGGATCTGATTCGGAGGTATGACCGAAGTCGGAATCGACTCCTCCCTGGACAGCTCGGAGTACTGCCGTGATAAGGCATCCGCCCTGATGTTCTTGGAACCGGGTAGGTAGTGTAGGAGACCACGTAATTAAAACGTGACAAGAACAGAGCCCATCTGGCCTGACGTGGTGTCAATCTCTTGGCCTCAGAAAGGTAGGTCAGATTCTTGTGGTCCGTCAGGATGAGAACCGGAACCACCGAACCCTCGAGCAAGTGCCTCCATTCTTTAAGGGCCTGCACGATGGCCAATAACTCCCTGTCACCAATCTGATAGTTGCACTCCGCGGAAGACAGTTTCCGGGAGTAAAACCCACAAGGAAGCAGAGGACCTGTTGTTCTACGCTGAGACAGAAGGGCGCCTACTCCCGTCTCAGACGCGTCCACCTCGAGGACAAAGGGCAACCCAGGGTTGGGATGCGACAGAATCGGAGCCGACACAAAGGCGGACTTTAGGGCCTCAAAAGCTCGGATGGCCTCGAGCGGCCAGACCTGGGAATTACTGCCCTTCCTGGTCAGATCCGTGAGAGGCTTGGCCAGCATGGAAAAGTCCCTGATGAACTTCCGATAATAATTGGCGAAGCCCAAAAATCGCTGCAGGGAACGAAGACCACTGGGCTGGGGCCACTGTAAGACAGCCGAAACCTTCTCAGGATCCATGGAGAACCCCTCAGCGGAAATGATGTAACCTAAGAAGGTTACCTGGGATCGGTGAAATTCGCATTTCTCAAGCTTACCGAACAGCTTGTTCTCTCGTAACCGTTGCAACACTCGTCTGACATCCAGAATGTGGGCCTCCATGGATTCAGAATATACCAAGATGTCATCCAAATAGACTACCACACACTGCTGCAACAGGTCACGGAAAACATCGTTGATGAATTCCTGAAAGACTGCGGGCGCATTGCACAACCCAAAGGGCATAACCAAGGATTCGTAATGACCGGTCCTGGTGTTAAACGCGGTCTTCCACTCATCGCCCGCCTTGATCCTTACCAGGTTATATGCCGCCCTCAGGTCGAGTTTGGTAAAGACCGTGGCCCCTTTAAGGCGATCGAACAGCTCGGAAATCAAGGGTATCGGGTAAGCGTTCTTGATCGTGATGCGATTGAGACCCCTGTAATCGATGCAAGGCCTCAACTCACCGCCCTTCTTTTTCACAAAGAAAAATCCAGCCCCTGCCGGGGACGAAGATTTGCGAATGTGTCCGCGTGAAAGCGCCTCCCTCACGTACTCCTCCATGGCCTCATTCTCCGCTACCGACAGTGGATAGACTTTGCCACGAGGAGGAACGGCACCAGATTGTAACTCTATGGCACAATCGTATGGGCGGTGCGGAGGTAGGGCAACCGCGCGCACCTTATCGAATACATCCCGGTACTCCTCGTATTCAGGAGGCAACAGAGAGTCTGAGGAAGTACACAGCAACTTGACAGACCCATGGATGCAACTAGCCCCACACTGCGGTGACCACGAGAGGATCTCGACCGATCTCCAATCGAAAGTCGGATTATGCTTCTGGAGCCAGGGGTACCCCAAGACCACCGAGTAGTGTGGAGACGAAATAACCTGGAGGCAGACCGACTCTCTGTGAACGGCACCAATGGCTATCCCCACTGGAAGGGTCTCAAGAGTCACGTGTGGCGGCAGAAGGGGTCTGCCGTCTATCGCCTCAAGAGCCAGTGGGGAACCTCGAGCCTGCAGAGGAATGGAATTGGCGGCAGCGAACACACTATCAATGAACAAACCACCAGCACCAGAGTCCACCAACGCCTGGGTCGTCACCGAGCCCCCGACCCAGGAGAGGACAACAGTGATCAGTGGTTTGTCAACACGGGAAACCGGGGACGAGGAGACTCCACCCAAGATCTGCCCCCGACAGGATCTCAGGGTACGAGCGTTTCCCGGACGGTTCGGACATGCCAACCGAAAATGCCCACCGAGACCACAGTACATGCATCGGCCCTCGCGTCTCCGGAGTGCCCTCTCCCCCTCGGACAGGCGAGCAAACCCCAGCTGCATGGGTTCACCCCCAGACAAGTCATCCCCAGGAGGCGTGGGAGGAGAGGGAGGCACGGGTGGGACAGCAAACGTAGGCACCAATCTGTTAGAAGACCTCCGCAGGTTCTCCTTAAAGGAAGGTCTCTCCCTGAGTCTGGTGTCAATCAAAATCAGGAAAGAAATAAGAGACTCGAGCTCAACTGGTAGGTCCTTAGCTGCAACCTCATCCTTCAAGGCATCCGAGAGACCATGAGAGAAAGCAGCGACCAGAGCCTCATTATTCCAGCCCACCTCTGCTGCCAGGGTACGAAACTCAATGGCGTATTCAGCTACGGATCGTGAACCCTGTCTGATGGACATAAGGAGCTTCGCAGCAGAGGCAGCACGAGCCGGCACATCGAATACCTTCCGAAGAGAAGCAACAAAACCGGAAAACTCGGCAACCACCGGATTGTTGTTCTCCCATAAAGGGCTGGCCCAGGCCAAGGCCTTGTCCGAGAGCAGCGAGATCAAGAAGCCCACCTTTGATCTCTCAGTAGGAAAGGCATGTGGCAGCAACTCGAAATAAATGCCCACCTGGTTAAGGAAACCTCGGCACAGAGTTGGCTCTCCCCAAAGCGCTGTGGAAGAGGGGCAGAACCGGTCATACCCCGAAACACCGCAGGTGCAACAACAGGTGTCGGGGTAGACTCTGGCGCAACAACCGGAGCGGCAGTAGGAGCGAGCCCAGGAGCGACAACCGACCCATCGGCAACGGGAGCGAAATGAGCCGTGCGTTCAAGCAGGGTTTGCAACGCCACAGCGAACCGACCCAACAGGTGATCCTGCTGATCAAGTCTGGCAACCAGCGTGGGTAGCGAGGATGGCCCTGTACCGTCAGAATTCATGGCTTGGTCCTAATGTCACGGAACCATGAACCAGACGTACAACAAGAGATAAGTGAAAATAAGAAGGCTTTATTGAAAATAAAGCTGTAAAGCAAAAGTCCAAACGGATGGTGAAACCGAGCAGAGTCTTTGCGAAGCCAGAGGTCAGGAACCAGAAGGGTAGTCAGACGAAGCCAGGATCAGGAACCAGCAGGGTAGTCAGACGAAGCCAGGATCAGGAACCAGCAGGGTAGTCAGACGAAGCCAGGATCAGGAACCAGCAGGGTAGTCAGACGAAGCCAGGATCAGGAACCAGAAGCAGCAGCAGTCTTAGAAGCATGTGAACACAAGAGGACCAAGCAAGGAACTGAAGCCACAGACCTCCTATATATATGAGCTAGGCATCCAGCTCCTCCCAGGGGAAGGAGGAGCCGCAGGGTGGAAGGCTACAAGAAACCCAGAAACCAAGATGGCCGCCAGCACATGTCAAACGAAGGAGAGCAGCAAGCAGGTAAGACCATGACACCGGCCCGTCACGAGCAAATGGAGGTGGTAAGTATGATTTTCTTTGTTTTGACACTATTTCAGGTAAAATCGATTCGCTACTACGAAACATGAGGAAATTCGGCTTCGCAGACAATTAAATTTATCCTGAAATCCGGTGCGAATTCCACTTCGTCAGGTTCGATTGGCTCAACACTAGTTATTATTAATGCTTTATCTCTATAGACATATCATTTAATTCATACAAACCACATACTGAAAAACCTTGCAAAAACCAAGGCAATTCACAGAGTGAAGAGAAACATGGTCCATAACTTAGAATCAGACTATTATGAGTGGAAATAAAGACCTATTTATTGATTACATTTACGCTGTCTATAATTCTCGGTTTACAAGGCTGACAAAACCAGAATTGTCTAGTATAGTCCATAAAATGTCTCCCTCTGGCACTCTTTGTACCCGGCTGCTGACTAGCACAGTCGTTCCCTGCAATTTGTGCAGCTGATTCTCAGCTTGCTTGCACATGCAGATTGGCATTATTCAGCTTTCTGAATGAGACTAAAGAATCATGATGGAACAAGCTTGCTCAGTAGGGCAAATAGTCATTAGCATAATAAGTTAAACTTGCCCTGGAGCATTTAGGCAGAGACATTTATTTAACACATTCAGCGGAGGAAATTATGCATGTTATTGAATTGCAAAATGAGGGTATTCTAATGAGAACGTTTGCCTAAAAAAATCTTCTTAACAGTTTGTAATTAAAGGTTTCATTCAATATCTTTATTGGATACAGACATCAACGTTCCGAAAAATGCTTCCAAATTTTTGTATCTTCTTGTACAGTTTAGTAAATGGAAAGCAGAAAAGCATTGATTTCCCCAGGAAACAACTTGGACATCATTCATCTCTAATTAAAGAAGACCACCAGACATTAGCTGTCATGTTTTCTGCTGTACATAGTCCTGTTCTGCATACCATTCACAAATTAGCAGATTCTAATCTAAATTCCTAGCATATGCCTCCCAACTGCTTCAGCGACTGAAGAAACGCATGAGGATTTTGTTATTCAAATGCAATTTTTGAAATGTGGATTTGGGAAATGGTGGTTTGGGTTTAGTTTAAAAAAACAAAAAGCAAACAAACACAACAATATCTTCTGGACTGGATTTTTTAAGACAGGGAGCATGCCGAGATCAGATAACTGAGCAGATGACTTGAATGGGTCAAGGGAGAAAACATCCCTGCCAATGACGACTGCCAAATATGTTTCAGGGAAGGGAGAGTAATGCAAATGTAACACAAAAACGTATTGTAAAGGGATGCTATTGTCAGAAAATTACCTATTGTTGAGAACAACTTGTTAAACACTGTTTAAAAAATATGGTGTTTTTTTTTTTAATAATATGCCAACTCATTATCTAAAGAGGAGCTGGCACCTCTCCTGACCTGCTTTGTTTTAGTAACTGTTTGCATTCCCCATGTAATAACAATTGTCAAGCATCTATTCCTATGACTCTATGCTGTACCATTGCTTTATTATTCCTACTAGAAGTTATTAATGAATTGCTAGCAGTTTGCAATGAAAACCCAGATGGGTGTTACCAGTTGGGGAGGAGGGTCTCTCTGCAGAGTCTGACACTGTCAACATTGATTCGATAGTATTAGATTGTGCAGGAACACAACTAGTAACACCCAGCTGGACCTTCCTCTCAGGCTGCTGGCAATTCATTAATATTGTCTAGCAGATAATGAATTGCCATAAAAATTTGCTCTCAACAAACAATCATTTTCTGACAATAGCGTCCCTTAAACAATAAGTTTTCCAGTCATTGTTGGCAGTGGCACACCTTCAATGGAGGCATTACCAACCCAGCTGCTATGGGGCCTGTGGGGATAGGTAGCCCCACAGTGAGCCAAATGCCCCGCCACTATTTACTTTTAATGCAGACTCCTGTCCAGCTCCAGTGTAGAATCCCTATCATCAGTGGATGTTACACTGAGCGCTCCGGGTCCCCTGCTGGCCTCGGAGCGCTCACAGCGTATGCCCCCAGGCAGCACTCCAGCGTCTCGGCGTGTGCGTCCACGCTCTCTAGGGCGCGCGCGCGCGCGCCGGGACTCTTAGATTCAAAGGACCAGTGCACCAGTGATTGGTGCCTGGTCCAAAGGGGTTATTAAGGGTTAAGGTTGTGAGAGGCAGTGCTGACTTAATACCTTCTCCTCCCACAGCTTTCTGCCGGATCTTTGTGCCTTGTGCCTCAGAGAAAGCGTTCCCTACTATGTTAGTTTGCCTTACCTGTTGCCGTACCCGTTGCTACCGTCCACTCGCCTTCGAACCTTTGCCGCCTGCCCTGACCGCTGCTATGTCCGACTACGCTCTTACCTTCTCCCTGTGTACCACGCCTTATCAGCTGCCAGAGAGGTCGAGTTGTTACTAGGGGACACGACCTGGTAGTTACCGCCGCGGCAAATCCACCCCTTGCGGCGGGCTCTGGTGAAGACCAGTAACTGCTTAGAACCGGTCCTCTAGTACAACCCGCGCCATCCCCTCTCTGGTGCAGAGGATTCACTACCTGTTCTGCCGGTTCGTGACAGTGGAGAAAGCTAAATGACCTGTGATGTCATCACAGGTCCTGTAGATCTAGTAAAGGAACTACACAGAGAATGGAGTTGTTCCCAGGTTAGAAAGGTGCATCTACCAGGACTTGTGATGACATCATCACAGATCCTTCAACATCCAACAGCATGGAGAAGAACTGCACGATAAGCTCTCCATTGGGACTAGAATGTAATGGTAGAAGGAAGTCCTCACAATTACTATTCATTTGCCCCCCATTTCCTGTTTTTACTGATAACTCACTCATATATATAGTACTGCAGACAGTTACAGCCTCCACTACCTCATGTGCCTCACACAGTGACCGTAATGTATGACTGACCACATATACCTGTACACACTGCATCTATTATACCTTGTACCAATCAGATCAGTACACTGCTCTATATACTTTATACAGTACAGACCAAAAGTTTGGACACACCTTCTCATTCAAAGAGTTTTCTTTATTTTCATGACTATGAAGGCATCAAAACTATGAATTAACACATGTGGAATTATATACATAACAAACAAGTGTGAAACAACTGAAAATATGTCATATTCTAGGTTCTTCAAAGTAGCCACCTTTTGCTTTGATTACTGCTTTGCACACTCTTGGCATTCTCTTGATGAGCTTCAAGAGGTAGTCCCCTGAAATGGTCTTCCAACAGTCTTGAAGGAGTTCCCAGAGATGCTTAGCACTTGTTGGCCCTTTTGCCTTCACTCTGCGGTCCAGCTCACCCCAAACCATCTCGATTGGGTTCAGGTCCGGTGACTGTGGAGGCCAGGTCATCTGGCGCAGCACCCCATCACTCTCCTTCATGGTCAAATAGCCCTTACTTTCAAAATTTTCCCAATTTTTCGGCTGACTAACTGACCTTAATTTCTTAAAGTAATGATCGCCACTCGTTTTTCTTTACTTAGCTGCTTTTTTCTTGCCATAATACAAATTCTAACAGTCTATTCAGTAGGACTATCAGCTGTGTATCCACCTGACTTCTCCTCAACGCAACTGATGGTCCCAACCCCATTTATAAGGCAAGAAATCCCACTTATTAAACCTGACAGGGCACACCTGTGAAGGGAAAACCATTTCAGGGGACTACCTCTTGAAGCTCATCAAGAGAATGCCAAGAGTGTGCAAAGCAGTAATCAAAGCAAAAGGTGGCTACTTTGAAGAACCTAGAATATGACATATTTTCAGTTGTTTCACACTTGTTTGTTATGTATATAATTCCACATGTGTTAATTCATAGTTTTGATGCCTTCAGTGTGAATCTACAATTTTCATAGTCATGAAAATAAAGAAAAATCTTTGAATGAGAAGGTGTGTCCAAACTTTTGGTCCGTACTGTATATATTATATAGTATGATGAAGGCAGCTCTTACATATATATATAATATATATAGCGGTGTACTCAGGGACATAGCTAAAGACTCATGGGCCCTGGTGCAAGGTTGGGCCCCCTTTCCTCTTTGTGGCAAGGGGCAGGGATGTACATTGCCTTCGTGCTGCCTAAGGTAAAAACTATTTTTTTTCTTTTGAAACTATTTCTCAGGACAAGAGGGCAATCTGCTTTTTGACTCTTGTAAAATTTCACTTAACATTTGAATTTGAGTACAAATATTGAACGTGCTTGTTTTTTATGAGCTCATGTGGATGTGCACAGTATGTATCGCGGTCCTACCCGAACTCCTAGATATCATAGCTCCCTGCGACCATTAAAGACCTGAAACATCAATTGTTGATGTAACTGAAACAGAACACCATCCAGCAGGGCCCTGACACATTACATCCAAATTTTCAGGAGCTTGGAGAGCTAAATCTTAAAGAAAATAAAGTTAACCTTGACCTTTAAGTAAAACAAATGAGATTGAACTCTCAAGAGATACATCTTAATCTTATCATAGAAATATAGGCAAGATGATAATATCTTGAAAGTATGGAGCCTGCAGAGCGCACTTCAGCCCATTATCACATCATGATTATTCTCACAGTACAGGGCTGCAGTACAGAGCGCTCATATAAATGTTTATATAAGGCCTAGAAAAATACGGTCTTGAAAGGCCGAGACAGATCACATGCTTAACATTTTAATATCTGTAGGAAAGAAAAACAATGGGGATTAACCGCTCATCACATCCTGTATGGAGCGGAGTCAGGGTGCTCACAGTGACGGACTACACTGTACAGGATCATGAGATAACCCTTTAATGAACATGTTAGAATTTCAATTAGCCTGACACCCTCTTCTTTGACTTAGGCCTCATGCATACAACCGTATCCATTTTGCGGTCCCCAAACCTCTGATCTGCAAAATACAGATACCGACTGTGTGCATGCCGCATTTTTCCACTAGAAGTGGCCATTCTTGTTTGCAAAATGGATAAAAATAGGACATATTCTAGAATTTGATGAGCGGCCACATGGATGCAGACACCCATGTGCTGCTCACTTTTTTTTTGCAGACCAGCAGAAATGACTGGGTCTATATGCAATTAGCAAAAAACGTGGACCAAAACTACAGTCGTATTCATGAGATATTACAGTATTCTATCACAAGCCACTCTAAAGATTTAGAAAATCAACACCTTAGAGATTTTAGATCTCATTTTCCATCACCACTACTGAAGATGAAAGCCTGCTTGTCGCCCTCTGAGCCCATTTGCCATGTGCTCCCTTCCTCACTCAAAAGATATGAGAGATCACTTACAAAACTGTTGGGTTGTGATTAAAGGAGTTGTCCCATCAAAAATATTCTACAGTTTTCATACCAGCACCTGGATTTGAATACTTTTGTAATTGCATCTCATTAAAAATTTTGCATAGCCACTAAGGTTTTCAATAAAATAGATCTGTATAGCGCCACCTGCTGTTTGCTTTTTCCTAATTTCTTTGTCCGGTTCACTCAGAAGGCCGCACATGCTCAGTTTCATCCTTTAACTGCCTCCTGAGCTGTGATAGGGAGAGCATGGACACTCCCCCTGAGCTGTGATAGGGAGAGCTGAGACACGCCCCCTGAGCTGCAGCAGAAAAGACACTCCCCTTGAGCTGTTTGCTTGATATAAATCTAGCAGAGCAATGATTGTGGAGATCTCTGGATCCATGTGAGGTACAGGGCTGGTTCTAGCCTTGTTAGAAAGAGATTGTCATGTTCTATATGATTTCTGATTTTCATTATTTACATTAGTCATAGGATAACCCTTTTAAGGAATATGGGGCACATCGATTTTGAATGAACCAAATTTTTACTGAATTTCCCAAAAACCTCAGATTCTTTATTACGCGTTCCTAAGTCTACGTCCCACTGCGTCAAAATTCAGGAGAATACTCATATAAAGTACTGTAAATGCTGGTTGCTGGAGATATTAGGAGCCAAAGGCACTTTCCTATACATTTGGTAGTACTGTGAAGAGCTAAAACTTTTAGATTAAAGATGTATATATAAAAGTATAAAAAGAAGCACTTTATCGAGTAATTTCCGGTTGACACAGTTTTTTATTCTTCACCGAACCTATATTACCCCCTGGGCGCTAAGCAGGATGTATAAAACAAGGGATTCTAGATGTTGGAAGTGCAGAATGAATAATGCGGATTTTATCCATTTGATCTGGTATTGTCCCCCAGTGCAGGTCTATTGGACCCAGGTATTTCGGGAACTTTCCAGAATAACTGGGTATACCGCGCCATTGGAGATCTCCATAGCGGTGCTTGGATATATTAGCAAAATTGGCCTGGATAGGAAAAGCGAAATGAAATGGGAAAAAGGATTAATGCTGGCACGGGTGGTAGTGGCTAGAAAATGGGGGGCGGACGGACCACCAGATTTTGAAGAGTGGAAGAATCTATGCGATAGGGTGCAGAGATATGAATACGTCTACAGGGTAAAATGAATAGGGAATACAAATGGCTAGGTAGAAAGAGGAGGGGAAAAGGAGTTAGGAAGGAAAGGTATAAAAGGTATAATTAATTAAATAAACAAATGAATGAAGGACGCCTGAAATCCCCGATATGAGATCATGAAATCAATTTCTTTTATAGAAACTCCCAGGACAACCGAGGGGGAGGGGGGGGGGGGGGGCGGCGGGTAATAATTTTTCTCTATATATTTTTGTTATTAGATATGAAACAAGATTGGGATAGAATTTGGATGGTACTTAACGATAATTATGTAACACATGATTGAGTAGTTCTCTGTATTTTTATTGTCTACCCTGTTTCTTGTTCTGTATTTTTATATGTGGAAACTGAAAATAAAAATATAAAAAAAAAAAACTTTTTGGGCGATGAGTCTTTCAGGATATTGACATGGTCTGAGGAACTCGACTTCCTTTTTAAACTTGAAATACCATTACTTTCCCTTCTCCTGCCCAATACTTAAAAAAAAATGCATACTCCTTAGATATGTGCTGGCATGGGCCCAGATATTAATACCAATCCACTGGACATTTCCAGAACTACCCTCTTTTCTACATTGCCTCAATGAAGTGGACCAATTAGCCAGACAAGAAGATCTGTCATACTGGGAGTTATGCTCCGATCAAACTTTTACGCTGATCTGCTCTGTATGGACTTCTCACACAGCACAATTACACAGACTGAGTGGTCAGCTCACTTAGACCTTTAGCAGATATGACTGTCAGATCAGGGTACGCTGTTGACAGGTTTGCTTTATCTTGCCCCGTCCCCTTATATTACATACATACTACAAGCTACAGTTTAGCTGTTTTGTGCTACAATCACAAGGTACACCGCTTTCCCTTTATTTCTTTCATCCCTACCCTATTTCACTTTTTCTTACCAAATTAATTGGTTCTTGCTTAATTGGACTAGCTGCTGCCAGTCTGAGGTACGAGTCATAAATTATCTGCACTCTGGCTGTAGAATTAATTTTAGTCAACTTTCAGAAAAGAATAACATAATTTTACGACATAATTTCTCTGCTTTCGTATTCCGCCATTAAAACTGCTGGAGGCAGTGGGGTTGACATTACTGGGGGCACTTTAGAATATATTACTAGGAGCACTGGGAGCACATTATTATTACCGGAGGCATGAAAGGGGACATTATTATTACTGGGGTACTATAGGGGCATTATTATTACTGGTGGAAACATAGGCAATATAATTATTACTGAGGGCACTTTGAGAGCATCATTATTTCTAGAGGCATAATACAGAGCGCTATTGTTGAAGGCACTATACGGGGATGGGGGCATTATTAATACTGGGGTACTATAGGGGCATTATTAATGCTTGAGGAATTAGTGGGGGAATTATTCTTACTGGGGCAAAATAGGGGATATTATTATTACAAGAACACTAAGGGGGCATCTTTAATACTGAGGCACTAAAGGACATTATTATTACTGGGGGAACTATATGGACATTATTATCATTATTATTATTATTATTATTATTGGGGAGGGGACACGTTAAATTTCCAGACTACCCCTGATAGCTGTTCCTGGCATTTCCTGGAATTTCAGCCTGCAGTACCTGTCATGGCCACTATCAAATGTACGGCTCTGTGCTTGGTAAACAATGACGGAAATGCATCGCTTGTCGAAGCATCATGGCCCCTTCCATCTATTAGGGTGGTGGGAGTCAGACTTCTAAAATCTGATATGGATGACCTATTTTCAGGATAGGTCAACAATATCAACGTGGTGAAAGCCCATTTAAACCCATTCATGGTTATTTATATGCATAATTATGTTTGTCTTACATGATTAGTATAACATTTTACAAGTTGTGGAAATAGACCATAATAAGGGCATGTTCTGCATTTTGTACACCGTTCCATAATGCTTGTATGTGTATACTGTGTTGCTTATCTTAAACTGGGTAGAGATAAGCGGTAACCTAGTTATTTTGTAGGAGTAAAGTGTTTGATTTGTCCAAGAACTCGTTTTTATTTGGCTACAGCTGAGGTGTACACAAGGAGACGGTTACTGTGTCAAAAGTCCACACCTCAGTGTCACGACCATGGTCATGGCCGTGACTCCTGGAACCGCATGCAGTTGCCTGCGGTCTTGTCTTGTTGTCAATCACAGGTTGAGGGCTGTAGTATGTTGCCTCACCTGTGGTTGCCGCTGGCAACATAATGTATGTGGCAGTATAGCAGCCTGAGCTGGTGCTAGGCAGCTTGCTGTAAAGTGCATGCGGTTGCACCAGGCAACCTGTCTTTGTATGTGTGCACTTTTGTTGTTTTGGTGTGCACGGGATTTATCTTATGAGTACACTTCCCCTTTAAGTGGCTGTCTTCCCTGACATGGTGTAGGAAGGGTTAATTCCCTTCTTTGTGTGAACACTGGGTGTGTCTGTGTGTGGGTGTGGCTACATGGGCTATAAAGCCTCAGTTAAGATCAGAAGTCTGAGGGGTACTCCAGCCTTGTTTGTAAGCTGGAGTCATCCTCCTGGTCTTTTCCCATCTGCCAGTGAGGGCCACCCTTGTGGTCATAAATGTTTATATGTGATGTTAAGTTGATGTTGTTTTCCTTTCATGTTTAATGCAGCTATGGATCTGGGTTCCTGTGTGTGTATGTGTGTTTGCTGTGTCCATTTATGTATAGTGTGGACATCAGCTGTGAGCACGGGATCCAGTCAGCAAGGCTGTGGCAGGTAGTTGTGAACTAGTGTAGTTCTCCTGCCATATCCATAGGCTGTTCTTGTTCCTATCCCCTTGCAGCTTGGCCACTTTAGACTCCTGTTTCTCCGCGTCCAGGAGGAACGGGCTGTCTACCCAGCTCCTAGCTCAGGGATCTGCGGAGGGTTAGTAGGGATCCGAGGTTCCGGAGCATGAGCCCTCCTACCATCAAGGTCGGCTCATGCAGCTAGGAGTCAGGGTCAGATTAGGGATGCGATAGGAGGTGACCTGCTCCCTAATTCTGTGGTCCTGGCCAAGTAGCGACCTACCATCTCCTGGCATCGCGCGGCTGAGGGTTTCCCCCATCCTCAGCCGTGACACTCAGCTGATATCTGCCAGGAGGTTCTACTAAGGGAAGCTTACTGTATATACATTTTTAAAGCTCTATCCCTCATCATTCAGAATCTGTATTAATTTGGCTCCCCCTAGTGGCTACAGTAGGCAGCCAGCATTTTATTATGTACATTTATTTATTTTATGCACTTATACAGTGCTGATATATTTCACAGAGCTTTACAGATGTTAGCATAAAGCTGTCCCCAATGGAGCTCACAATCTAAGTTCCCTATCAGTATGTCTGATAAACCCAAACAAGCACGGGGAGAACATACAAACTCCATGCAGATGTTGTTCTTGGTTGGTTTCGACCCAAGCGCTGCAAGGCACCAGTGCTAACCACTGAGCCACCATGCTGCCCATGCATCTATGTTGCAGCTCTGTATCAGATAAACAAAACTTTGACCCCTAGAAAAATTTAAGGCTATTTAAAAAATAAGAATGAGCAGCACCCTGGTATCGAGCACCTGGCGGCACGGTGCATCATAGGTTTGGTCTACGTTCTCCATCTCATATGAAATCCAGAACAAAAAATAAAATAAAAATGAAAGCAGCAGTCACAAGTCCATTAGAAGTCAAAGTGTGATTTTACTCCAGTGATGTGATATTTCGGCTGTGAAAAGCCATTTGTAATCATGCGTGAGAAAGGCTATTTACAGCTGAAATGTTGCATCGCTGGGGTAATGTTACACTTTGACTGCCAATGCACGGGTGAATTTGTTTTGTTCCGGATATTATAATGTTAACAATACAGAACTTATTTAAAGGAGCTTTTCTTAAAATCTTCTCACCCGTCCACAGAATAGGTAATAAGTGGTGGTCAAAGGGAAGCCAATTTCAGCGCTTGGTCATCTTCTTCCGGCTATAGAGTTTGGATAGATTTACAGTGGAGTACATAGAGAAATAAGGGTCCCATAGCAAAGATCAAACCAGCCCCCCAACACAGGACAAAAGAAGGGTTTCTGTCTAAACCCTTTTCAATGACTCAGGCCATTTTTCCACTGCTTCATTTGCTAAAAGTTATTCCTTTAGAGGGTAGAGTCCTGACCAAGTTTTCACCTTCAGTAGAAAAGGCGATAATTCCAACTAAGACTGGGCCCCATAGCACTCGCATGGTCTGCCACTATGGTAGTTACGCACCTGGCAGTGCACATGCCCCGACCACAGCTACATGGTGGACATGGGACCCCAGTTCTGGTAGTTTGGGGTCCTGTGTTTGGACCCCCACCTATCGAAAACTGATTACCTATCATAGTGGATGAAATTATGAAAATGAAAATGACATAAAACAGAAAAAAAATATTACAAATAGTGTTGAGCAAATCGAAGTTGAAAAAGTGGACTTTGAGACGAATTTCGAGAAAATTTTTATTCGCTGTTAAACCAAATTTCCTCGTGCTTTACGGTAACTAATTGATTTTCCTATAAATGGTAGTCAAAATTAAAAAAATCATACTTAACTTATCCATTTGAGTGCAAACAGGCCGCCGCGGCCATCTTGCTTGAAGATCCCGCGCAAAATCTTGTGCGCGGTGACGTATGACATCACTATGCCGGCCAGTGTGATGACGACAGGGAACAGCCTGCCGGATCCGTGCTAATGCTAGTCCACTATGCCGCAGGAAGTCTGCTCCGGCCCCATTCGCTATAATAATGACGGGCCGGACGTCCGGCCGCAGCACGGCAAACAGGCCAAGAGGCAGCCGGACAAAAAACGCAGCATATTGTAGTTTTTGTCCAGCCGCCTCTCGGCATGTTTGCCGTGCTGCGGCCTGACCTCTGGCCCACCCCCATTATAGTGAATGGGGCCGTAGCGGACTCCCGGCGGCAAGGTGGGCTAGCGTTAGCACGGATCCGGCAGGCTGTTCCCCCGCCGGAGCAGCCTGCCGGAGAAGGCTGCTGCAAGTGTGAAAGTGGCCTAATATGGGTCAGTGTGAAAGTAGCCTTAGCTTTAAATTGTTGCATATATAAGGCATGGAGAACAGAAAATATGCTGTATTGAAATTACTTTGTTAGTGAAAGGAGAATATAAATGATGGAGTTGAATATGACGATTTTATTCTCGCTGTCTGGAACAATCCCATACTTTTAGTCACAGTTCCTGGTCACATTTAAGTGTTTCTGCGTTGATTGACATGCTTTCTAATTTTAAAGCTGTCGTTGAATATTTAGCATTCTGAGAAGCACAGAACAACTTTGTGGAAATGTATGCCGCGAGTGATAGCTATTCGTCTTCTAGATAGGATTATTTGCAGCATGGGAGAGTGGTTTTGGCACGCCATTCATTTCCCTCCCTGTGCTGAAATGATCGCACATGACAATTAGTGAAGTCATTTAATTCATGGTTTCTATTAATTAACGTGCAATGTAAGTGGGTTGTAATTCTATATAATAACTCAGATGAATCTTCTTTTGTCAGGTTTGGGTGTGGTGAAAGGTGAAGACAAAGTTTGTTGAACGCTATGAGTTTGCCACTTTTGATTACAGTAACAAAACACACAAGATAAAGGTTCAGTAGTATCAAGGAGCCGGGTATGGACGCCATTAAGGATCTAGTAGAGATGAGCAAACTTCTTTAAAGAGCATCTATCAGCAGTTTTGTGCCAATGACACTGGCTGACCTGTTACATGTGCACTTGGCAGCTGAAGACATCTGTGTTGGTCGCATGTTTATATGTGTCCGCATTGCTGACAAAAATGATACTTTAATATATGCAAATGAATTTCTAGGAGCAACAAGGGCGTTACTGTTACACCCAGAGGTTCTGCTCTCTCTGCAACTACCTCCATCTCTACACTTTGATTGACAGGGCCAGACAGTGAAAACATCATCACACCTGGCCCTGTCAATCAAAGTGCAAAGGGTGCGGCAGCCACAGACAGCTGAGCCTCTAGGTGTAACAACAACGCCCCTGTTGCTCCTAGAGGCTTATTCGCATATAATAAAACATCAGTTTTCTCAGCAATGCAGACACATATGAACATGGGAGCAAGACAGATGCCTTAAGGTACCAAGCGCACATGTAACAGGTCAGCCAGTGTCATAGGTACAAATCTGCTGACAGGTTCCCTTTAAATTTGTTTTGTGTCCGATTTGCCAAATGGTTTAAAAAAGTTGATTCATATCCAAATACTGTAGATTCTAAATGAATCAAAGTTGCTCCAATAGGTCTAAAAATTGGTGTATAGCACTCTGAAGTCTCCTAGAGTATTTGTTCTCTGTTATTTTCTCTATATTTATTTGTCTTAAATTTTTGCTATTTTTTTTAGCTTTTTAATTTTCATTTTTGCGTTTTCGTTTTTCGCTACCTGCCTCCCCAGAGCCATCATTTTTTAATTTTCTGTCCACATAGCCATATGAGGGTTTGTTTTTTTACAGGACAAGTTGTACTTTCCAACGCCACCATATTGCATATGATGTAGTGGGAAACAGGAAAAAAAATTCCGAATGGGGTGAAATTGGAAAAAAATCATGTTTTACAGTTTTTTTAATTTAATTCTATAGGTCAGTACGAATCCAGCGATATCTTATATGTATAGTTTTTCTTGCGTTTTGTTATTTTAAAATCACTTTTATTTTTTCGTCACCATATTCTGACCTTTATAACATTTTTGTAATTATGTGTATGGAGCAGTGTGAGTGTGCATTTTTTGCAGGTCGATCTGTACTTTTCATAGATTTTTAATCACTTTTTATTTACTTTTTTGTTGGAAATGAAGTAACAAAATATGGCAAATTGGCCATTTTCAAGTTTTTTCCATTCCGCCGTTTGCCGTTTGAGGAAGATATTTTTTATATTTTTATAGTATGGGCGTTTTTGCATGATACCCATGATGTGTATTTCTTTATTTTTTTTATTTTGGGGAAAGGGGGTGATTAAATTTTTTTTATTTTTTTTATTTTAAATTTATTTTTAAAAACATTATCTTTTTTCTACACTTTTTTGTAGTTCCCATAGGGAACTATAACAAGCAATCATTAGATTGCTATTCTCATAGACTCCAATACATTAGCTGTTTAAAGAGGAGACAGCACTCCATGCTAGCGCTACTTTCTTTTCATTATACTGCACATTGTCTTGGAAGTGCAGTGTTATTACAAGTATTCACTCCATTCACCTATGCCTCCGCTGCATGTAGTGTAATAAAGAGCAAGCAGCGCTCACATGGAGCACCTTCTCCTCTACAGCTGATTGGCGGGGTGCTGATAAAATGCCTGTACAACCCCTTTAAGCTTTTTAACCCAATGACAACAGTAGCAAATAATGGCAGCGTGACACTGACATAAATGGCTATGAGTAAATGTGCAGCGAGCGGGGGATGGTGTTCATTACTTGGGGTTCTAAAAGGGAAAATGTTTGTTGTGACGCCAGTTGCATTTCAGCAACGAGGGACGGAGTCCCCATTTTAGTAGATATAGTGGTACCCAGGATAGAAATGCTAGAGTGGTGTAAGAGTAGCCTAATGTCCCTTAGTGGATATACTGGAAACCCCAAGCGTGGCCGTCCACTGCAGTGAAAAGGGTATATGAATGGTGGGATGGAGGAATAAATTGAGTCCAGACTTGGTATAACGTTGAACAACAGCTTTATTTGAATAAACTTGCATCAGAAACAATCTTCAAGCTTTAGCTTGGTCATCAGCAGGTTTTGGCATAAATTCTGGTAGGCAAACACGTTCGGCCCTGCTACATCTGCTACTCTTTAGCTCTGCTGTGCTGATAGGATTAAAAAGAAGCTTTTCCTTTCTGCTGAACTTTACTTTCTGTAGTCTGACTCTGTCTTTATCTTTATCTGTATCTTCATCTTTATCTAGGGAACCTTTCCTCCTGGCTTCTGAGGCTCTTTACTCTTTTCTCTTGTTCCAGCAGAGCTGATGGTGCTCTGCCGGCCTAGGCAGGGCTCAACCAGAAGGGACGAGCTCCCTACTCCACAACCTCCCTCTTGCAAGGGGTACTCTCAACTCTGCACACAACCTCTCCCTTAGAAGGGGAAGGGTAGACTGACCTCAGGGCCGGCCTTTGGGGTGTGCGGGCTGTGCGGCCGCACAGGGCGCCATAGTAACAGGGGCGCTGGGCGGCCGACAGCTCGCAATGTAATATGCGGCAGGCGAGGCTGAACTTGTGTTCTCCCTCGGGGCGCCCCCTCCATCTAGCCCTCCCCTGTCTGACCTGATTCGTTCCTCCTCCCCTGTGCCTGACCTGCCTGCTGCCCCCGCCGCTGCCAATAAGAAGAGACAGGAGGAGGAGGAGGGGCTGTGGCCACTGCGCCACCAATGAAGATAACTGACCTGAAATACAAATACAGGAGGCGGGTGCCGGAATCAAATAGCCGACACCCGACCTCTGTGACAGGGAGCTGCGATCAGCTGCAGTTGAGTTAACCCTTCAGGTGCGGTACCTGAGGGGTTAACTGCCGCTGATCGCAGCTCCCTGTCACAGAGGTCGGGTGACGGCTATTTGATTCCGGCACCCGCCTCCTGTATTTGTATAAGAAACGTTGGTGGCACAGTGCGCCCCCCCCCCAAACACCCCAGTATAAGAAACGGTGGCACAGTGCGGCCCCCCCCCCCCCAACACCCCAGTATAAGAAACGGTGGCACAGTGCTGCCCCCCCCCAACCCCCCAGTATAAGAAACGGTGGCACAGTGCGGCCCCCCCCCCCCCAACACCCCAGTATAAGAAACGTTGGTGGCACAGTGCGCCCCCAACACCCCAGTATAAGAAACGGTGGCACAGTGCGGCCCCCCCCCCCCCCCAACACCCCAGTATAAGAAACGTTGGTGGCACAGTGCGCCCCCCCCCCCCCCCCCAACACCCCAGTATAAGAAACATTGGTGGCACAGTGGGAAGTGCCAGTGAGGGTTAAAAAATAATTAAAAAAAATTAACTCACCTCCTCCAGTTGATCGCATAGCTGCCGGTCTCCTGTTTTCTTCAGGACCTGTGGTGACGTCACTGAGCTCATCACATGACCCATTACCATGGTGATGGATCATGTGATGAGCACAGTGATGTCACCACAGGTCCTTTGACAGGTCATGAAGAAAGAACAGAAGACGATCAATTGGAGAAGGTGAGTTAATTATTTTTTAACCCTCATTGGCACTGCCCACTGCGCCACCAATGTTTATTATATTGAGGGGGGGCGCACTGCGCCACCAATGTTTATTATACTGGGGTGTTGGGGGGGGGCGCACTGCGCCACCAATGTTTATTATACTGGGGTGTTGGGGGGGGGGGGCGCACTGCACCACCAATGTTTATTATACTGGGGTGTTGGGGGGGGCGCACTGCGCCACCAATGTTTATTATACTGGGGTGTTGGGGGGGAGCGCACTGCGCCACCAATGTTTATTATATTGGGGGGGCGCACTGCGCCACCAATGTTTATTATACTGGGGTGTTGGGGGGGGTGCACTGCACCACCAATGTTTATTATATTGGGGGGGCGTACTGCGCCAATGTTTATTATATTGGGGGGGCGCACTGCGCACAACGATGGGTTAGGGAAATTTCACAGCAGAGTGCGCATGCGCTGGGAGCCTCGCCGGCGGTTAGGGTAGGGAAAAATTATGGGCCAGTGCACAGGTGCGGTGATTGGATGGATGTTCTCAGCTGGACACCGGCCGACACTGCGCATGCGCTGGGAGCCTCACCAGCGGTTAGGGTAGGGAAAAAGCACTGGCGCGTACGTAATTTTTCCCTTCCCTAACCGCTGGTGAAGCTCCTGGCGCATGCGCACTCTGCTGTCGTTGTGCGCCTGCGCGGCGCTGCACACCTCCTCACGTCATGTCCGGTGCGACTGGAAGTGACGAGGGTAGGGAAATCTCACGAAGTAGGGAAGTATAACATTACACCGGCCTTTGGGGTGTGTGGGCTGGTAACTACTTGGTTGGATAGTCAGCCAGCCTATGCCATGATGCCAGCAACAAGCAGTGTTTTTTTTTTTTTTGGGGGGGGGGGAGCGCCACAAGGTTAGCTCGCACAGGGCGCCTGAACACCTAAGGCCGGCCCTGACTGACCTTCTACTACCTAAACTCCTCCCTCTCTAGAGAGGGCTAGAAAAGACAAAAAGGTTCCATTCCAGACAAACTAGCTCTGCCATTATTGCCATCAACCGCTGGTGAACCAGGCACATTACATTTAACATAACAGTTACATAGAAATGAATACACATTTTTGCAGGATCTGGAAATAAATGCATAAGATGACATTGGGTCAACCATAGGAGATAGTAGGGGGTGCAAAGAGGTGGTAATACTACTCTGGAATATTACAAATGCATGGTTTAAAAACACACTGCATTGTTGCATTTGGTATGTTTTTTAATTTAAAAAAATGGTTTGTTGGGAACAAGCTTTCAAAAATTATGCCTTAACAGGGGCAGGTGCTAGCCCTGTTTATAAACATATGTTAATGTCAGAATAAAAACAGTAGCTTGTTCTGCACAAGTGTCCAAAAATTATGCCTTAAGGGCTCATGCCCACGAACGTAAGGGCTCCGTGCCCGTGCTGCGGACAGCAAATTGTGGTCCGTAATGCATGGGCACAGACTGTGGGGCAGCCGCATGCGGATCACGGACCCATTCACTTGAATGGGGTCCGCCATCCGCATCCGACGGTCCACACTTCTAAAAAGTAGTGCATGCGCTACTTTTTTGCGGTGCGGAGGCATGGCCAGAAACACCACGGAAGCACTCAGTAGTGCTTCCGTGAGGTTCCAATCCATGCCTCCGTTCCTCATCTCCATGATTGTGGACCCATTCAAGTGAATCGGTCCGCGATCCGTGATGCGAAATGCACACAGCCGGTGCCTGTGTATTGCGGACCCGCTGTATGCGGGCCGCAATACGGTCACGGGGGTCGTGTGCATGAGCCCTAAAGGAGGTAGATGTCTGCCCATATTTATACACACAAATGGTAGTGTCGGAAGAAACAATGGCATGTCATGTAAAACCTTGAAAGATTCTCCCTTTTTTGAAGCATCAGCAGCAGTATAGTATGTATGTGAAAAGGATACCATTCGAGACTGTACCAGACATTTTGGTATCCATGTACCGAACCCGAATACAGATTTTGGCGCCAAAGTCCGTGTCCGGGTTTGTTGTTCGTACTTTAAATAAAGCTTGTTGAAAAGCTGCAGCGCAGCCAATCAATAAGCGTTTAAGCTGTGGGCACTTGGAAGCCATCCCAGTCATTCCTAGTATTAGTATGGCTGTAATTGGCTGGCGCACCATGTGACCATGCATGCATAAATGCTGGATCACATGGTGCGCCGCCATTCTGCTCTAACTAGTGTAGGGACAGGACGCTGCTTCAGGCAGGGAAAGTGTTAGGCCTTTATTATTTTTTTTAAAGGTCTGAGGGTGACCTTCTTTCATTATTGAGGTGTGCAATACAGCTCATTTGCACCAGTGAGACAGAAATACCATACTTAATTGTGCTGTTCAGTCTGAGAGTTTACTGTTGGCATTTTTTTCGTAGCAATCCTACTCCTTTGCACAAGTGACAGGGAAATATAATAATAAATCAGCCTCTTAATTGGGCCGGTGAGACATACCTATTTTTTTGGGGTGGAAAAACCTTTAAGCCTTAGGCATCATGCACACGGCCGTTGTTTTGGTTTGCATCCGAGCCACAGTTTTGGTGGCTCGAATGGGGACCCATTCACTTTAATGGGGCCGCAAAAGATGCGGACAGCACTCCGTGTTCTGACCGCATCCGTTGCTCCGTTCCGTAGTCCGCAAAAAAAAGATAACATGTTCTAATCTTTTCTGCGCTTTGCGGACAAGAAGAGGCAGTAATTAAAGGCTGTCCGTGCCGTTCCGCAAATTGCGGAATTCACACAGACGCCATCCGTGTTTTGCGGACCCGCGGTTTGCGGACCGCAAGACACACAACGGTCGTGTGCATGAGGCCTTATTCACACGTCAGTGTTTGGTCAGTGATTTCCATCAGTGATTGTGAGCCAAAACCAGGTGCTGCTCTAAACACAGAACAGGAGCAGATCTTACTCTTACACCTTATCTCTGTGGAGGCTCCAGTCCTGGTTTTGGCTCACAATCACTGAAAGAAATCACTGATCAAAACACTGACGTTTGAATGAGGCATTACTTGTCACTGTCACAGGGAAATATAATAGTTAATCAGCCTGTTAATTAGGTCGGTGAAAACTACCCAAAGGACCTGTGATGTGCGCAATGACGTCACCGTGTTCTCACAGAAGAGACTGCTGCAGCGTAATCAAGTGGATGAGATCAGTTTTTTTTTAAACCCGTAAATGGCCATATTTGTTTGCATTCTGCCTTAAGAATGCTGTTATTTTCCAATATAATCATGTTATAACAGAAAATAATAAAATCACCCAAACACTGAACCCGGACTTCAGTGAAAAAGCCAGGGTTCGGGTACCTGAACTTGCAATATTCGGTACGAACCCAAACTTTGCAGTTCGGATTCGCTCATCCCTAATTATTAACTCCTTCTGCAATTCCCAGGCTGAGGGGTGAGAAATCTCTCAAATATCTCAAATTGTGGCGGGTGCTGGAGGCAATAAACCCTTTACACAGCAATAAGGTCTTTTACCATAAACAAGCAGCACATTTCTGATGCTATCTTGCATGGCTTTAATGGTTCTTGACCTTCTAAGAAGGCTGATGACTGGTCTCTTTCCTTCAGGGATACTCTGATGATAAAGTATCTGTTGTAGCCTCAGATATAAAAGTTATCTGGACTCTGGCCTACTTTGCAAGAGCTTGCAAATGTTCTGTAGGTCTTGTCTGTAACTTTGGTTAGCGCCAACTAACTAAACACACAGCCGCGAGCCGAGATGGACGCCTGATCTCTGAGCTCCTCACAGACGCCGCTGTTCTTCCAGTATAACGGGTGCTATACTCCACTAATATGGTGAAAACCAACAAAGACAGAAGCGACTCGACCCCGGGCACGCAAAAATCGAGTCATACTCAAGCAGAGATGGATCGTTTTCTCAAAAAGAGAAGCTTTTCCCCGGCTCACAGATCCAAGATGGCGCCGGAAGGTGCCAGAGCTGCCGCGCAGACTGAGGATTCAGACGGTGAGAGCTCATGCGCCATGTCGGAAGGAGCAGATAATGTGGATCTCCCGCTGTCTAGAGCCTTCTTCAAGAAGACGCTTTATAAAGCGCTACAACCCCTACACAGAGACATTTCGGATATCAAGACCGAGGTAAAACAAATAGGGGGGCGCGTCATGGCATTAGAAGAAACGCAGGCTGCGATAACCTCGCATGGGGAAGCGGTACAAAAAGTTCTACAGGGCCATAATTCCTATATTTGTTCTGCTCTTCTCCACCTGGAGGATCAGGAGAATAGGAGCAGGCGGAAGAATGTCCGCATAAGAGCAGTGCCTGAAGACGTTCCCCCTGGGGAGATCACCAGAGTGGTTACAGCCATTTTTGCCTCACTAGTGGGAGAAGAAAAGGCTTCCCAGATAATAATTGAGAGAGCACACAGAGCCCTGAGGTCAAAACCATCTGACGGGGGCCCACCTAGGGATATAATATGCGGACTTCTAAATTACCTGGACACTGCATCCATATTAAGAGCCGCAAGAGAAGCAAAAGAAATCATATATAACGGAACCCGCTTACAATTTTACCAAGATCTAGCCTCCAGTACCTTGGCAAAAAGAAGGGCGCTAAAACCCGTCACTGAAGCGCTTAGGTCGCATAAGCTTCCAGTAAGGTGGCTTTTTCCCTTTGGTTTGGCTACTTCCAAAGCAGGTCAACAGATCGTTATCAGAACGCCGCTGGACCTAGCGGATGCTTGGTATCGCACCTGTAGAAGTCCAATCCTGGATGCCGGTGCCAGAAGATATGGGTATCCCTGAACTGCCTGAGATTCCAACATGGCAGGTAGTTAAAAAGCCGAAGTCTCCGAAGAATAGGAAGGTCACCTGAGGAGGAGTGAAGCTCTTCATAACATCTTCTTTATAACCTCACGGTCACTTGTTGTTGCTGACCTTAGGAGGTCATATGGCGATCTTCTAACAGTAACTGTTCTATTGGCTTCATTCGTTATGACCTAACAGCCATATCTGTTATTAGATTATCTCATGTTGTAGTCGTTAGGTTACACAGGTTGACCAGAGGAGGATCCAGAGCTCCCTTACCTTTGATTCAGGTGATGGGAAAGCCTGGGAACTCATCTGAAAAGGCCTCTTAGTGGCTTACCTTATTTGAAAAAGTTTTGAATACCTAGGTTGCCTTTTTGCATCCTTTTTAGGTTCACATGTCTTTTGTTTTCATAATTTTTCTCACCCGTTATACAATGAGGTGTATTATTTGATATAAGTATAAGACAGCTAGTCTAGATGCCAAAGGTTCACCCTCCCTCCCAGACGGGGTGGGGTGTTTCTGCGGGATGGCCCCGTCTTCCTCAGATCCTTTTTGGGGTTGGCGTGGTTGGTCCCAAGGAAACGCTTCCACCTCAACTACTGATTACACTTCAAGTAAATGCTTACACCCGGTTCATTATTGAAGTTTGCTGTAAAAATTGGTTTCCGCTAGTTATACACACCCACAGGGCTCTTGATAAGCGTACACTTTCACTGATCTTAATGCGGTATGGCTAACTTAAAAATTCTGTCCCATAATGTGAATGGGCTTAATGCCCCTCAAAAAAGGAGACAGATCCTCAACTTGTTATACAAACAAAAACCTGATATAGTTCTATGGCAGGAAACCCATTTCCGTCATAACCATATCCCCTCTCTACCCAAGTCTAAATACTCCCAATGGTTTCACGCTTCTCACTCATCAGCTTCTAGAGGTGTATCAATAGCTATTAGCTCATCTATTCCTTTCCAACTCGTCAAATTGTATACCGACCCAGAAGGCCGCCTGCTCATAATCCAAGGTACTATCTTTAACCTTAAAGTCACGATAGCAAATATCTATTCTCCCAATTCTAACCAAGTTCCGTGGTTGATTAAATCACTCAAGAGGATTAAAGATTTCTCTGAAGGTATGTTTGTTGTAGGTGGTGACTTTAACATTGCGCTTAATGCCCCTGCCAATAAACCTGCCAGCTTAGCAAGAAAACAGCTTGCGAGACTGATGGCAGCTCTGGCAGAGCAGCATCTGATAGATGTTTGGAGAACTATACATCCTTCAGAGAAAGATTTCACTTTCTTCTCGCATGTCCACAATTCATATAGTAGGATAGATTATTTATTTTTAACAGATACATACATACAATGTGTACAGGGTACGGAAATAGGGAACTTAGTGGTGTCAGATCATGCCCCCGTAACTATGTCTCTTTCCTTACAGTGTCTCCCTCATAAGGTCTGGTCATGGAGGCTTAACACCACTCTCCTGGAATCACAAGTGCACATAGATAAACTAGGTGACAAATTAGAGAATTATTTCAGAGAAAACGCTACTCCAGAAATCTCTACCCCAATACTATGGGAGGCCCACAAAGCTTATATAAGGGGGGAGTTGATAGCTTTAGGTTCGTATGTTAAAAGAAAATCAACAAAGGAACTACTATCCCTACTTGCCCAGATACAAACGCAAGAAAAATTACACAAACTCACACACTCTGAAGCCCACAAAGAGGCCCTGACAATTTTAAGACGCAAGGTGAAAGACCTACTTAATATAAAAGAAGCCAAGTCCCTCTTACGCTTAAAGAGTAAAATATATGAGCATGGGGACAAAGGAAACAAAATGATGGCCCATTTAATTTAAAAAAGTAGGGAAAAAACATTCATTTCATCAATTAAGAGTGATCCATCCTTGAGAGTCACCTCCACTCCCCTTATTGCCAAATCTTTTCAGACGTTTTATTCTAATTTATACAACCTCGCTGCACCCAATACTTATTCAGACCAACTAGGGACATCCAATATGAGCCTTATTGAAAAATTCCTATCCTCAATTAAGGCCCCCTCTCTTTCAGATGAGGAACGGCAGACGCTCCTTGAGCCTTTTTCCATATCTGAGGTGGATAAGATCCTGGGTTCTATCCCCATAGGGAAGAGCCCAGGTCCAGACGGTCTTCCCATCATTTATTACAAGAAGTTCAAGGAGCGGTTACTTCCCCACTTCACTAATTTATGTAACTCACTGTTGGAGGGTGCGTCTTTGGCGCCCCAGGCCTTAAGGGCACATATAACTATATTACATAAAGAAGGTAAGGACCCTGAGGAGTGCGGGAGCTACAGGCCTATCTCGTTATTAAATTGCGACCTAAAATGGTGGTCTAAATTATTAGCATACAGGATTTCCCCTCTACTTAACAAACTTATTGATCCTGAACAAGTAGGGTTTGTCCCAGGTAGGGAGGGGAAACATAATATCTGGAGAGGGATCCATTTAATTCAAAATGCTCAAGTTACAAATACTCCTATGTTATTATTGGGAACAGATGCGGAGAAGGCATTCGACAGGGTAAATTGGGATTTTATGAGAGCTACCTTACTGAAATTTGGTTTGCCCTTGACATTTGTCTCGGCAATTTTTTTGCTGTATTTATGTCCTACAGCTCAGGTATTGGTTAATGGGACCCTGTCGGATGCCTTCCCCATCAAAAACGGGACCAGGCAAGGCTGCCCCCTATCTCCAGCCCTCTTTATCCTATGTCTAGAAATGCTCCTTCTTAAAATTAGGCAATCAGATAAAATACAAGGCATATCCCTTGGTCAATATAATCATAGATCTGCAGCATTCGCAGATGATCTTCTAATAGTAATTTCCAATCCTGAGGAAGCACTCCCTAACATTATGTCTCTGTTTGATAAATATAGTGCAGTATCCAACTTTAAAATAAATTTTTCTAAATCAGAAGCCCTCCCTATCAATATACCAAATAATGTCTTAACCACACTTAAGCGCTCTTCTGTATTTAAGTGGCCCACGTCATCAATTAAGTTTTTAGGTGTAAATGTCCCCTCCAATTTGAACCTATTGTTTAAGCTCAATTATACCCCATTAATCTCTAAAATTAGATCCTTCATCACGTCACTAAAAGTGCCTTATATGTCATGGTTTGGAAGGAAAAATCTTCTCTCTACGTTTGTCCTACCTCAATTTTTATATTTATTCCAGGCCCTTCCGATACATATCCCTTCTTCCTATTATTCTCAGATTAGAAGTATGTTTTCCTCCTTCCTGTGGAATACTAAGAGACCTAGATTAGCATATTCTATTCTCTCCCAGAGAAGACATAAAGGGGGTATATCACTGCCAGATTTGGCATTATATAACAGAGCCATCCATTTAGCAAGATGGGCGCTACTAACTAATGAAAAAATAAACACCCCCTATCTTGATATAGAGAGGGTATTGCTCGGGATACACAGGAATGCTATTTTGTGGTCTCAGGATGCACCTCTCTCTCTCTGTCCGAAGATGGGCATACTAACCAAAAATATGCTTCTTAGTCATCGTAAATCTCCAGTAGCCCCCCCTAAGGGGTGTAAATTATCAAAATTAGCCCCGCTTAATGTGATCCCCTACCTTTTTGATAAGATGAGTGGTGGTGAAAAAAGCTGGTGGCACTCTTTAGGAGAAGTTAGAATAGGTGAGATGGTGGAATCCAATCACATTTTGCCTTTGGATGATATTTACACCAGGATAGGTAGAAAACCACCTACTCCAATTCAAAAATGGGACTTTAGAAACATATGCAAGAAGTATGAGAAAAACCCAGATTATAAGTTCTCTGAACCTACGTGGTTGGAAAAATTTTCTTTATTACCTAAACCCCTGAAGAAGTCACTATCTATCACATATAATAATTTATTGAATATGTCCAGTAGTGCTAAACCATACTTCTTACGTGAATGGGAAAAAGACTTAGGGAGATTTTTTACTGATACTGAATCTTCATACATCCTGTCTCATGCAACTGGGTTCTCCACATGCACTCGTTTCCAAGAAAATTCATACAAAACCGTCACAAGATGGTATAGAACTCCATCATACTTATTTTCCATAGGCCTTTCCCCTAATAATCAATGTTGGAGATGCCATGCGGATGAAGGCTCTATGATTCATATCTGGTGGTCTTGCCCTCTTCTAACGCAATTTTGGAAGGATGTGGAGCGGTCCATCAACTCGATCTGTTCCACCTCCATAACACTCTCCCCTGAATTAGTTTTGCTATGGATTCCAACCCCTGTTTTTCGTCCTTCAAAACATAACCTTCCAACACATATGATTGCCACTGAAAAATTACTCATTCCATCTAAGTGGAGGGATACTAACCCCCCAGATCTAAAAATGTGGTATGATAGAATGCAGCAACTGTATAGGTTAGAAGAATTATTAGGCTGGGCCCATGGCAATAGAGTTAAAAACTTGGAGGTTTGGTCTCACTGGAAAAAAGCACAGGAGGCAAGAGATACTAAGATTTTAGATCAGTTGGGAAGGGAAGAGGTTAGGATTGATACTTCACATTAATTGGGATAGATATCTTGTTCTCAATATTTCTTCTCTACATGCTGCACACATCAGTGTACATTTTTAATAACATTACCCTTTAAGGGTAAACCTTATTTGCTCAACTTCAAGTGCCTTATGTCCTTTCCCTGTTGTCCTTCCCCCTTCCTTCCCCTCCTCTCCCTGTATATTCCCTATATTATTTGTTCACTTGTTTGAATATACTCTGAAGGTTTATTGGAGTCAGGATGTGATGTCCATTTATTGTAACTACTGAAGTCTTCAAAAATGTATAATCCAAGTCAATTTTGTGGATTGTCATCTTGTGATATTCTTTTTGCTGAATTTGAAATAATAAAAAGAGATTTACAAAAGAAAAACTAACTAAACACAGGGGGCATACTTAGACCATCACCCTGGAAACCTAACAAATTCTGCCAATTTTAACTGTATATTGCCCATACATTGCTATTAGATATACACAGTGTGTACAACATTTAACTCAATATCATTAAATCAACCCTTTTAGCAGTAATTAACCCTTTTTCAGTAGTAGTAGTTACCATCGCTGACTGTCTCCAGTGAAGCTCACAATCTAAATTTTCTATCAGTATGTTTTTGGAGTATGGGAGGAAAACAGAGTATCCAATGGAAACCCACACAAACATGGGGAAAACATGCAAACTCCATGCAGACGTCAGATTCAGGCCTCTTTCACACTATCGTTTTTTTTTTCCGCTTTGCAGGCCGTTTTTTGCGTTCCATATACGGAACCATTCATTTCAATGGGTCCACAAAAATAACGGAATGTACTCCGTATGTATTCCGTTTCCGTATTTCCGTATCTCTGTTCCGTGCAAAGATAGAACATGTCCTATATTTGGCCGCAAATCACGTTCCGTAGCTCCATTAAAGTCAATGGGTCCGCAAAAAAACAGAATGCATATGGAAATGCATCCGTATGTCTTCCGTTTCCGTTCCGTTTTTTGCTGAACCATCTATTGAAAATGTTATGCCCAGCCCAATTTGTTCTATGTAATTACTGTATACTGTATATGCCATACGGAAAAATGGAACCGAAACGGAAACAAAAAAATGGAACAACGGATCCGTGAAAAACAGACCGCAAAACACTGAAATAGCCATACGGTAGTGTGAAAGAGGCCTCAAACCTATGACTCCAGTGCTGCAAGGCAACAGTGTTAGCCACTGAGCCACTGTGTCAATTTACACATGTGGAGTAACATGAGTACAGGTGGAGTAAAAAGCTTCAAGGTTACAATTTTCTAACATGAGGCAACTGGCTTGAAAGTTAAAGTCGTAAAGGGGGTTGTCCTACCATAACATGTCATGTTCATTTTATGGATCATAAAAAATGAGGCATATGTACCATACACATGTTGTAAAAGCAACGACCCAACAAAGAGTTCATATTTACTTCTATAGTATGGCCCCACCTGATGTTCACAGTGTATAGCACTCTGCACATCCACACCGATCTGATATTGAGGGCATATCCCAGCAATATGCCACCAATGTATTAGATGGGTACTACTCTTTAAAGAACAAGGTAGAAGACGTGATCATGCTTCCATATACAGTTGTGTTCAAAATAATAGCAGTCAGACATCACCAACCTGATCAATCACTGTTTTTGATAGAAATGATATTTCTACATAGCAAATCATTTACTATGTTAGTAGAGTAATAGAAACCTAACAGACCCAACAGTCATGCCATGCATGCTGCTGATTTTCTGTAATTCAATCACTTATTGAAAGGGGCATGTTCAAAATAATAGCAGTGTGGAGTTCAATGAGTGAGGTCATTTATGTTTTGAAAAACAGGTGGCAATTATTGCCCTTATTTAAGTACGGAAGGCAGCAAATGTTGGACATGCTGGTTACAGTGCATTTCTCTCTGAAATTCTGAGGAAAATTGGTCGTTCCAGACATTGTTCAGAAGAACAGCGTACCTTGATTAAAAAGTTGATTGGAGAGGGGAAAACATATAAAGAAGTACAGAAAATGATGGGCTGCTCAGCTAAAATGATCGCAACTGCTTTAAAATGGCAACCAAAACCACAAGACGTGGAAGAAAGCGAAAAATTACCATTCAAATGGATTGAATAGCCAAAATGGCAAGGACTCAGCCAACAATCAGCTCCAGGAAGATCATAGAAGGTCTAAAGTTACCTGTGAGTACTGTTACAATTAGAAGACGCCTATGTGAAGCCAAGCTATCTGCAAGAAGCCCCCGCAAAGTCCCACTGCTGAAAAAAATGTGCTTTAGAGGTTACAATTTGCCAAAGAGCACAGTGACCGGCCTAAAGAGAAATGGCGCAACATTTTGTGGACTGATGAAAGTAAGATTGTTCTTTTTGGGTCTAGTGGCCGGAGACAGTTTGTCAGACGACCCCCAAACACTGAATTCAAGCCACAGTAGACTGTGAAGACAGTGAAGCATGGTGGCGCAAGCATCATGATATGGGGATGTTTCTCATACTACGGTGTTGGGCCTATTTATCGCATACCAGGGATCATGGATCAGTTTGAATACATCAGAATACTTGAAGAGGTCAGGCTGCCTTATGCTGAAGAGGAAATTCCCTTGAAATGGGTGTTCCAACAAGACATAGACCCCAAACACACCAGTAAACGTGCAACATCTTGGTTCCAGACCAACAAGATTGACGTTATTGAGTCGTCAGCCCAATCCCCGGATCTTAATCCAATAGAAAACTTGTGGGGTGACATAAGAAAAATGCAGTTTCTGAGGCAAAACCAAGAAATAAAGAAGAACTGTGGAATGTAGTCCAATCATCCTGGGCTGGAATACCTGTTCACAGGGGCCCGAAGGTGGTTGACTCCATGCAACACGGATGTACAGCAGTTCTCAGAAACAGCGGTTATACAACTAAATATTAGTGAAGGGATTCAAAGGAAAGCAAAATCAGCAAACATTTCTCAGTTTATATAGTGAATGTTTGAGTTTGTAAAGAAGAATACAAACACTGCTATTTGTTTAAACAGTTTAATATTCACATTTCTTCATTTTTTTTTAGAGGAACAACACAAATTTGATATATTTTTCTTCATGTTTTGATTTGAAATAGATTGTGTAGTGTTCCCAATGCATTTGTGTGTATGGAAATAAAAGCTATTAGAAGGATTTTGATCTGTATTCACTTTTTTTAAACACACTGCTATTATTTTGAACACAACTGTATATGGCAACATTTTATCCTTGAGTAGTTATCCTCAGACAAGTACATAGGCGTGTAAATTGTAGAAATGCTAAATATCTAATGATCATACCCCATCCCTTGTAGTTATCATTCACGAGACCCTGGCCTACCTTATATTGTCCTTTTCCTAATCTCCATTTGCATTTATTTTTCACTTGCAGCTGATTCAATACATTACAGTGAATTCCACTTCCTGCGGTGTCCCCTTTTAGCAACATTTTATCGCATATTAATTTGACAGTAAGACAAGCAATTAGGTTAAGTTGACTGATTATTTTAATGCATTAGGTTAATGCACTGAAAAATATAGACTAGTCAGAGATAGGTCACTAAATCACAATCTGTCAAATACAGAGAGTCTGCAAACAGTGAGCAATGCTAGACGAATATTCTTTATTTTACCATAGCCATTTATTATGTTTATTGTTGTTCCCAGATTCTGTAAATGTAAGTATATGCCAAGATTTGTTTTCTGGTGCAAATACAATCAGCTTGTATTTAGGATGACAGAGAATCTACATAAGGGTACTTTCACACTGGCGGCAGGACGGATCCGACAGGCTTTTCACCCTGTCGGATCCGTCCTGCCGCTATTTTGCCGTGCCGCCGGACTGCCGCTTCGTCCCTAATGGGGACGGAGCGGCACTCCAGTGCAACACGGCAGTGCATGGCGAAAGGCCGTCGGACTAAAAGTACTGCATGTCCGACGTTTTAGTCCGGCGGCCTCTCGCCGTGCACTGCCGCGCTGCGCCGTAGCAGTTATAGTCAATGGGGATTAAGCGGCAGTCCCGGCGGCACAGCAAAATAGCGGCAGGACGGATCCGACAGGGTGAACAGCCTGTCGGATCCGTCCTGCCGCTAGTGTGAAAGTACCCTTAACTGAGTACTTTTTATTTCATCCCAGTACAGAAGAATAGCTCTGTCAGATATCATCCATTGCTTTCACCTTGAGATGAGAGTCTATAGTCCTGTGATAGCTAACCTCCAGCACACCAGTTGGTAAAACTACAACTCCCAAGATGCACTCTTGCTTGGCTGTTCTCAGAACTTCATAGAAATGAATGGAGCATGCTGGGAGTCGTAGTTTCACCACAGTTGGAGTTCCGGAGGTTAGCCATCACTGAGTTTAGTCCATCCATAATGAGCAAATTGGGCGTGATTTTCTATTCAGATTTCTAATTTATATAAGAGGACAGAGGTTGGATATTATACTGGTGTATTTCAATAAATAATAATATCATCAAAAAGTTAATTTATTTCAGTAATTCAATTCATTAGCTGGTATGGTTTACAGGTAATGAAAATTCAAAAGTTAGTATGTAAGAAAATTAAAATATTGTATAAGACCAATTAAAAAAATGATTTTCTAATGCAGAAATGTTGACCCACTGAAAAGTATTAGTGATGAGCTGCATGGGCAATATTCAAATTCGTGAAATTTCGCAAATATTTGGGCGAATATTTGTCATATAGTCGCGAATTCGAGATCTCCAGTCATTATTTTCTTGATTGGGAAAATCGGCAATCGGAAAATTTGCGATAAAAAATTTGCGATACGAAAATTTGCGAGCAACACTACTTCTAAATAGTGTTGAGCGCGAATATTCGAAAAGCTAATTTTTATTGCGAATATCGGTACTTTGAGAATTCGAGAATATTTAGAAAATAGTGCTATATATTCGTAATGACGAATATTAGTTTTTTTTTTGTTTTTTTTTTAACACAGTACACATCGGGTGATCATCCCTCCCTTCTTCTAGTTTGTAGGCCAATGAGAAGGCTTTGTCACAGCTTAGCAACATCCCTAGACACCAATAGAAAAGTTGCCTACCCCACGCCAGTGTTTCGCACGCATTACGCGAATAATACATTGCCGATTTTCGCAATCAAGAATAAAATCTTGAATTCGCGAATTCACAAATATACAACGAATATTCTACAAAATATTCGCGAAGTATGGCAAATTCAAATATTGCCCCTTCCGCTCATCACCACTCCTAAAGTCAAGGATATTTCAGCCTTCTCATTGGCTTACAAGCAAGAAGCAGTGAGGGATCATGGGTACTGCTGAAAACAAATCTAGAATATTCGCGATTATGAAGATATAGCACTATATTCTAGATATTCACAAATTTTCGAAGTGCCAATATTCGCAATAAAAATTCTCGATTAGAATATTCGCGATCAACACTAAAATGTATGTTTAGTATATGCACTCAATACTTCTTCTTTTACATGAATTACTGCATCAATGCGGCGTGGCATGGAGGCGATCAGCCTGTGGCACTGCTGAGGTGTTATGGAAGCTCAGGTTGCTTTGATAACGGTCTTCAGCTTGTCTGTATTGTTGTGTCTGATGTCTCTCATCTTCCTCTTGATTCTCTATGGGGTTTAGGTCAGGCGAGTTTGATGGCTAATCAAGCATAGTGATACCGTGGTTATTAAACCAGGTATTGGTATTTAGGCAGTGTGGGCAGGTGCCAAGTCCTGCTGGAAAATGAAATCAGCATCTACATAAAGTCAGCAAAGGGAAGCATGAAGTGCTGTAAAATTTCCTAGTAGACGCATGCACTGACTGTGGACTTGATATAACAAAGTGGACAAAAAACAGCAGATGACATGGCTACCCAAACCATCACTGACTATGGAATCTTCGCATTGGACCTCAATCAACTTGGATTGTGTACCCCTCTGCTCTTCCTCCAGACTTTACTTTCATCTGAAAACAGGATTTTGGACCATTGAGCAACAGTCCAGTCCTTTTTTCACTTAGCCCAGGTAAGATGTTTCTGACTTTTACTCTGGATCATGAGTGGCTTGACAGAAGGTATGCCACAGTTGTAGCCCATGTAGCTCATTGTAGCTGGATACAGTACACTCCTTGTGAATCTCCCCCAAATGCTTGAATGACATTTTCTTGACAATCCTTTCAAGCCTGTGGTTATCCCCATAGCTTGTGTACCATACTTATTTCTTCCACTCAACCTTCAATTAATATGTATGCTTGGATACAACTCTCTGTGAACAGCCAGCTTCTTTAGTAATGACCTTTTGTGGCTTACCCTTTTTGTGGAGGGTGTCAATGGCTGTCTTCTGGACAACTGTAAAGTCAGCAGCCTTCACCATTATTGTGTAGCCTACTGAACCAGACTGAGGGACCATTTATAGGCTTAGGAAACCTTTGCAGATGTTTTGTGTTGATCATCTGATTAGAGTGTGACACCATGAGTGTAAAATATTGTTGTTTTTTTTGCAATATTCAAATTTTCCGAGAAACTGACTTTTGGGTTTTCATTAGCTGTAAGCCATAATCATCAACATTAAAAGAAATAACCACTTAAAATAGATCAATCTGTGTGTAATGAATCTATATAATATACAAGTTTCACTTTTGGAATTTAAGTACTGAAAACAATTACATTTTTGATGATATTCTAATTTATTGAGATGCACCTGTACAGTGCAACATGCCACAATTCCTCTGGTAGCAAGGTTTCTGAATAAAGGCACACTTGTACAGAAATTATCCAAATACAAATGAAAACCTTTATCCACAAGTGTGTGGACTAGCTCCCACACAGTTTTTGCAGCAGTACCTGTGAGGGGGAAGGGGGCATTCTGGGAGCTATATTTTGCTATTTCTCCCTTCATAAATTCTAAATTTATGAGTATAGCCTGTTAAACTGTCACAGATTTTGTACATTTTCACACCATACCTTGCCCTCTAGCTTGGCAGGTGCTGGCGGAAATGCAGCCTCTCTTTAAAGCAAACAGGGGACTCATCCACTGAAATTAATTTAGAAGGGGTATACAAATGGGAAAATTTTTGATTAAAATGATCAAAAAATGGTGGGCATAGCAAATTATAGCTATAATGTAACAATTTTAATATGGCCTTAAATCGTTTCCTGGTTAAGGCTGCAGGGAACATTGGAGAATAATAGATGATATCACTGCTCCTACAGTCCAAAGTGCTTTGCTTTTTGACCAATCCCCGTGGCATACTGTACCTCCAATAAAGGCAGACCATGCAGCTGCTATGGATCCCGTGGGAGGTGGGATGCTTGGCCATGGATGGAAGGCCCCACTAACCAAATTACACTAATACAATGGCTGCTGCCTTCTCTGCTCCCATCCCAAGTTTCTATCTGAGCTCAAGCGGGCCCCGCTTGCCCTGTGCTCGTGTCGGGCCCTCCCCCTTACATAGTTTGTGTCCCTGCCTGCAGTCACAGACAGTCCCCACCCCCAGCCTATGAGAGCACTCTCCTCTGTCTGCTGGGGGCTGGACTGGCCAATCAGCATTTAACAGGGCTAGCAGAGGCTGCTGCCGATTGGCTAGTCTAGCGCAGCAGACAGACAAAACTGTGGGTGGGACTTAATTCCTGCTACGACACGGGAAACCACTGGTGCTGACCCGACTGAGGAGGAGGAGGGATGGGCTGCCTGGGGCACACACCTTCCACTAACCACTGTACATGGGTGATTTGGTACACTTTATGATAAGCAGCAGGCACAGTTCATAGGTGGGCCAAAGGAGGGACAAGAACACAGGTAGTGGGAGGGACTAGGGATGGGCATGGGGCCCAATTCAGATTCTTGCTATGTGGCCCAATAACTTCTATGTACGGCCATGACTAATCCCACATATAAAACAATGTCCCAAAATGTGTCCATTTCCAATTTATCTACAGGGGTTCATCTGTGGGCTTTAGCGTAAAAAGAGTTGGGATTTGGGGAGATATACTGCTGATAACATGCTATGAATAAACAGCTTTAAAAAATCTAATTCCCTAAAGCTGAATCAAACCCAAATCGAATTTTGAGGAATTCTCATCTCTATTAATTGGTATATCACTGGTTGCCTAGGGTAGCGAATGGATTATTGCCAACAACCCTGTTGGTCTGGACTGGAGAACGGTTTAATAGGAACATGTCTGGTGGACTTTGGTGCTAAAAGAGGCTGGGAGCAACATCCAGCTCTCTCAGGAAGCTGAAAGTGAGTAGTGCCTTCTTCTTCCTTCACTATTTATTAGTGTAGAGCGAATTGAAGTATCTGTAGTGGACTTGATTCGCCACAAAGGCATATTATATTTCCTTGCAGCTTGTGGTGAAAAATATTTTTTTCCTGAAATGGCAGTAAAAAAAATATATACTCACTTCTAGTGATGAGTGAAGTTTTCAAAAATTTGATTTGGCTTCTTCACCAAACTTTGACAATAAATTTGATTCAGTACGAATCAGATGCCGCAATCAGCGCTGAATCTGAGGGGTTCAATGATGGGGGCGAGTGTGCCCAACTACATACAATAGTGATGAAGTACTTTGTAACTAATCAAATTTCTTTAAAACTTCGCTCATCACTACTGATTATACAGTTCAAAGTGATCTTTGCAGGGTTGTAGAAAGAACTGTACAAAGATCCTCTGATCAGGCAGAAAATTTCACAAAAGGTCTCTGCCTGTGCCTCTCCCGAGTGTCTCCACAGAAAACTAGAATAAATAACTTTGGCACCTCAGAGAATACTGATTGCACCGTCTGAAGATGTGTCTGTAGGGCAGTGTAAAGACTCATGCACAGCGCTATATTATGGATTCTGTGTTGGATTCATCCATAATATGGAGCACATAGAAATTAGTTGGGCTTAGACAGTTTTTTTTTTCTCATAGAGCCTGTAAGAACATGTAGCAAAGAATTACTGCACACTCCATTACTCCATTGAGTAGACAGTCTCAAAAGAAGCACTGCTATACTGAATATTATCCCAACCACAGGGTAATAACGTAAAGATAATATTAAAATGTAGCTCCAAATGGAGGCTCATCTTGTTAGGTTGTTCTAAAACATAGACACAATGCCAATGCTAGTGTAGGCTCATCAAGGGGTAATCACCACATGGGTTATATCACATGAGAAAGACATTTTGAGTAAGAAGGCAGGCAAATTATCCAGAGCCAGGACAGATTTTAATAATATTAAGATCTGGCTCAAAGAATGTACTACTGCCGATTCTCCACCCATGGAGGAACCAAGGGCTATGAACGCCGAGCCAGAGTCCAAGCATACAGTGCAGGCCTCCTCTAGCGCAACTCAACAACCACAACGTCCCGTCCAGTCCAAAGCCAAGCATAGTGTCACATTCACCCACAGTAGTAGACGTGGTCCTTAAAAGATACAGAGACGTCACACTCACACACCCAAACCCTCGCATACCAAACATCAATCCAATTCCAAGCCACGCCCTTCTTTACCCACCACACCTGCCACTAGTCTTCCACCCACGACACCTGAAGTCCAATTTTTTACCCCTATAGCTAATATTCCACATTCTGAAGAGACCCTACTGGAAGCCTATTCTAACTCTAGCCAGTCATCCCAAATCATCACTCATATTCAACCATTAGGAGCTACCACCTTGGATCTCTTCGGCCATGAAATATTGTTCAACTGTGCCCCTCTCAACCTGCCACCCACCTCCTTTTTTCCACCCACATGCCAGGCCTCAGCACATTAGTTGTCCAACAGAACCATGTCACCATCCACGCCAGCAGACTTAGAACTCGATTTACTTATTACTCTCCATGATGGTTCACCGATTCAATTTCCGGCTATTCCAGATCCAGTCAACTCACTCTCTATTAGAGATCCGGATCTCATTCTGTTTGACCACACTAATCTGACATCAGTCTCCAATACTGGTCCTTCTTTTTTATCCTTTCCCCCAATCATCACTCCAGTATCAGTGTATCCAATCCTAAAGAGCCCCAACCAATTACTTTCATCTACTAGGCAACCGACCAGAAAAAAGAAAAAATGCCGAAGGGGATGTAAAGTGAAAAGTCTAATAACTGTGAAACCAATTAAAACAAACATAAAAAATGTTCAATCTTTCCACATATCATCTCAATCCTGATAAAATTGCAGTATTATCAAAAGGTCTCTCCTTATGTCCCTTATCTAGGAACAAAGGGTTTGATTTATTCCTTGATCTACATAACTTTATTAGAAAATTGACCCTTAAGAGACATTACTGTCTAATGGAGGACACTGAGAGAAAGGCTGACACGCCTACCCACGGTTCTCCATTCACCTCAGAAAGGCAATATATTGCTAGTGATGAGCGGCAGGGGCAATATTCGAATTCGCAATATTTTGTGAATATTTGGGCAAATATTCATCAGATAATTTTCTTGATTGCGAAAATCGGCAATGTAATATGCGCGTATTGCGCGCGCAATACAGGCGTGGGTCACTGTTGCTAAATTTTTCAAGCTGCTAGAAGTTTCCCGAGACTGGAGAAAATGGTTTGCACAGCAGAACATTACAATAGCTATATATGCAGATAGAGTGCTCCAATATATTCATATTTTTGCGCAATACGTGGAACTTCACATTTTGGCTGGTCTGACTACATATTACTGATTGGTGCACTAAGTATTGTTGTGAACTTGTGACATCACAGGACTATGTCTTTAGCATGTATGTATGGACATCAGAACCTATCACACTACCTAACACCCTGCACTGGAACCTATCAGCTACACTATATCACTATCTAACCTACACTAACTATCTGTAGCTAACTAACTAGCTATCTAATGTAATTAAACAGTAAAGCACAGCAATGACACTGCTGTCTCTCTTGGAACTCCATAAAACTATAGAAAATGTCTGATGGGGAGGTTCTTATATAGTAAGGGGTAGGCAACTTTACTATTGGTTGCTAAGGTTGTTGCTAAGCTCAGACAAAGACATAGGAGCCTTCTCATTGGCCCACAAGCAAGAAGAGAGGTTACTGATGAAAAAAAATCTAGAATGTTCGCAAATACGCACGCCACAAGAGTGGCTGAATGTCTCAGTGGTCACGCCGAAGAGCTTAATAGAGCTTTCTTACTGCTGGAAGATCAAGAAAATCGCAGCAGGAGGCGTAATGTTCGGCTAAAAGGCCTACCCGAGTCCTGGGCCGCTGAATCGCTACGTAAAGTAGCCATGGAAATCTTCGCAGATTTATTGGACCCAGACTCTGCTGCAACAATTACGATCAAACGAATACACAGAGCCTTGAGACCCCAGCCGAAACCAAGCGAGAGACCGAGAGATGTGGTCTGCGGCCTACTATCTTTTGTGGACACAGCACGTATCATGGAGGCAGAACGTACTAGAGGCCGAATTTCGTATGAAGGTACAGACATTGCGCTATACCAGGACATTGCGCCCTCAACACTCGCCAAACGGCGCATAATGAAACCCCTGCTTGATGCATTACGGGCACAAAAGATCCCATACACCTGGATGTACCCCTTTGGACTGTCCATACACAAGAATGGAAAACGCATCACCATACACACACCGGATGACCTAGACAAGGCGTGTGGAGCACATTGGTATCCAGCCCATTGACATTCCTACGTGGCTACCTGTGGCCTGCCCGACGACACTCCCGGCCCTTCCACAGCTGGAACCCTGGAAAAGAGTCCAACGCACCAAGGCCAGCAAAGCAACCAAACACCTGATGGGAGCCACAGACCCTCCACCCTGAGGACTTACTACGCCAGGATCTGGTCCAGTATTAATGATAGCATGGGAGGGTAATGGTGGTGGTTCTTTCATTGTGGACGGACCTTACCTTATTGCACATATATCACCTGAGGCGGAATTAGCCACCTCTTGTCCACAAGTCTAGTGACTTACGGCTAGGCCGCTGCATATCCTAGGGGTCTGTACTAGTCACTAATTCCCAATGGGTTTTCTTGTGCCCCTTGCACCTTATTTGATGTTTAACTAATAAGGAGTCTCTGATTAATGTTCTCAGCACCTTAATACCTGACAGTTTATACTTATGTTGCTTAGGTAACAGTATGTTTCCGTTAAATGTACTCAGCACCTCCCTAAAGGTTTATATTCGTGGCACTTAATCACCAGCACGTTCTGTCAAAATGTACTCAGCACATGCATACCTGAAGGTTTATATATGTGATAGTCAGGTACTAACACACTTCCGTTTAATGCACTTAATGTCTTCCTGTCTGAAAGTTTATATCAGTGATGTTTATTCCATAACATGTTCTTGATTAATGTACTCAGCACATTTCTGCCTGACAAGCTTAGACTTATGCCTACTAGGCGGCTAGATCATGTTTTGACCTCTGCATCTCTTCTTCCCTCTTTTAGATCAGCTGAGATTGGAACCATCACCTTGTCAGACCACGCACCTTGTTTGGCGACCTTTACCCTGGCCTCTTTACCAAAAAGAGAATGGAGTTGGAGATTGAATGAATCTCTACTACACAACCAACTTCATCTGGATCAGGTTAGGACCCAATTGACAGAGTACTTTGCGCTCAACTCCTCCACACAAGGCTCGCAACCTATTGTATGGGAGGCCCACAAGGCGTTTGTTAGAGGTTGCTTTATCTCTCTAGGCACTAGGGTTAAGAGGGAACAACAAAAAGTTGTTGACACACTCTTAGCGAAAATAGCAGCAGTAGAAAAATTACATAAAGCTTCACTACGCAACGAACACCAAAAAACTCTGGCAGAATTTACAACTCCACGACCTTCTTAACCAAAGAGTGATGAGACAAATGTTGAATTTTCAACATAAAGTATATGCCCACGGAGACAAAGGAAAGCTGATGTCATCGTTGCTTAAGAAAGAATGTCACTTATATTTCCTCTATACAACAGTCAGATGGCAACCTGACTCATGAAACTCCAGAAATTGCTAGGGCCTTTAAAGAGTTCTACTCTGCACTGTACAATCTCCATCAGACGGAAACACCTGACCGGGAACTCCAAAGGGAACACCGCATTAGGGACTTCTTAGATTCTCTCCGCCTCCCGGTCATTACCCGGGAAGATTCTTCGTACCTCACTAGACCGATAACAACTGAAGAAGTAATCAGCACTCTTAAAAGCTTTCCACCTGGCAAGAGTCCAGGGCCAGACGGTCTGTCCTTGCTACATTACAAAAGGTTTCAGGATATTCTCATTCCCAGGTTTACAGAAGTTTGTAATGCCTTACTACAAGGTGACTCCCTGCCCAAACAGACACTAGAATCTTATGTCACCTTAATCCCTAAGGAGGGAAAAGACCCCTAAAACAGCGGGAGCTATCGTCTGATTTCCCTCCTGAACCTGGACTTGAAACTTTGGGCCAAGATCCTGGCGTGCAGATTGGGCAAGCTCTTGCCAGCTTTGATAGGGCATGAGCAATCGGGTTTTGTCCAGGGTCGGGAGGGGAAAGACAATTCTCACAGAATATTCCACGCCATACATATGGAACATAAAAAGTACCTCCCCTAGCTTTACTTAGCATCGCTGCCGAAAAGGCGTTTGATAGGGTCAACTGGATGTTTATGAAGTTGACCCTGCAACGCTTTGCCTTTCCACGCTTTTACGCAGGCAATCTTTACTCTACCAGAATCCCCATGCCAGATTGAAAGTCAATGGCATGCTCTCGCCGACTTTTGATATTACCAACGGGACCAGACAGGGATGCCCCCTGTCTCCCTCTTTATTTATCTTAGTAGTAGAGACACTCTTACAATTAGTCAGACAGTCGCCAGATATCCCAGGAGTTAAATATGGCCAAAGAGAATTAAAATGCACTGTATTTGCAGATGACTTACTGTTTTTAGTAATGGATCCTGAGAAAGGACTAGACCCCTTGGTGAATAGTATAGACACATATAGCTCTCTCTCAGACTTTAAGGTGAATCACACCAAATCCGAGCTATTAAATATCTCTACCAGAATCCACAATAGCCGCCTTACGCGCCTGCCTTCCATTCCATTGGACTAAAGGGCCTATTAAATACCTGGGATCCAAATCCCCAGGAACACTAATGACTTATACCAGCACAACTACGCCCCCCTTCTAGGAGAGATACACTGTTTGCTTCAACCTTACAATCTACCTTACCTCTCCTGGATGGGACGGAAAAACATTCTAAAGGCCTACTTGATGCCCAAAATTCTATACATCATGCAATTAGTTCCGATATGGCTTCCTAAATCCTTTCTCTCGAACGTGCAGGGTTTGTTCTGTAGGTTCCTATGGAATGGCAGGAAACCCCGGATCTCACAAAATCCTGGTCAGGTGTAAGGAGAGAGGAGGTCTAGGAGTACCTGACGTTTCTAGATATTATAGAGCCATACAACTCAATAGATGGCTGGAAATGGTAGACCCCAAGAGACAACCAGACGTACACGCCATCTGTAGGCATAGCGCAGGGAGAAAATTCCAGAAACACCTATGGCTTCCAGATAAGTCTATACATCGCGATATGACTGTAGACAGGTGGACTTGGAGAGGTGTGGAGAGACATGAGTAAAATTTTGGCCCCTATCCCATCTCCCCTGATGCCGGTGAGCCTTATTCCGGACCTCCTAAATCGAGCTAGCCTGGATAAACCGCAGTTGTGGACCTCCGTGACATCGGTCAGACTTAGTGAAGTCACTCCTGATGTATAGTCCTCCATTCTCTGAGCGCTTCCACGTTCCATCATTGACTCTCCAGTGTTTTTTCTCATGAAACCCCATATTAAAGCTGTGTGTGGAGAGATGAAGGAGCGGTACTCCCTCCAAAGGTCTTTAAGAAATTGATCTCCTCACCACTTTCTGCTGCTAGGAAGGTAGCGAAGTTCTACCCACTGGTGGGAGGCGAGGGTGAACCCCTGAAACCTTTGTACCTCAGAGAATGGGAAAGGGAATTAAATAGGGTTCTGGATGATGCAGAGGTCAAACGGGTGATGATACACTCACATGGGTTCTCTACCTGTATCCGTCTACAGGAGAACCATTTCAAATTACTTTCAAGGTGGTACAAAACCCCTGACTTTCTCTTCAGGAGAGGTCTAACTGCTATAGGAGAGTGTTGGAGGTGTGGGGACGGAGTAGGTTCTCTGTCGCATATTTGGTGGGACTGCCCTCGGATTAAGTCCTACTGGAGAGAAGTGGAAGCGTTGATCCAGAAACTCACAGCTCCAGACTTCAGACTTACACTAGAGATGATAGTTCTAGCTCTCCCCGCCCCACAATATTCCCCATCCAAACGGAATCTAATATCACACCTTTTAGCTGCCGCCAAAATAATAATTCCCCTGCATTGGCTAGACACAAACCCCCCTTCCATACAAGAATGGAAGGCTAAGGTTGTTCAAATTTGCTGGTTTGAAGAGATGACTGGGTGGATTAACAGGACTCATGATAAATTCTTGAAGTTGTGGAGTCCTTGGAGGACCCTGGCGGAGGTGACTCCTGATTAAACTGATACACCAGCATACAGATAGGAGGCATCATCTGCTTGTGTTTCTCCCGTACCCTCCCCCCCCATCCCTGCTTTCTCTCGGCTTTCTCTTTCCTCTCTACACCTTTCTTCTCATCTTTTCCTTCTTATACTTTTATTTTTACTTCCCTTAAATAACTCAAACCTGAAATCTCAGGGAAGAGAGTCAGAATTGATGATCTTTTTTCCTCTTTCATAGTATCTTCCATTTTAAGGGGACTTGAACAATAGTAACAATAATAATAATCCATGTATGTATAAGGATAGATTAATATGATTGCCATTGTGAGACATTGGATACAAATACTTCATGGCTTTACCTGTATCTGTCATGTTCATCTGATTTTGTTATTTGAAAATTGAAAAATGAAAAATAAAGAATTTATATATAGAATGTTCGCAAATACGAATATATAGCACTTATATTCTAAGTGGTGATATTCGCGATTAAAATTCGCGATTTGAATATTCGTGTACAACACTATATATTGCAACTGACCTGAGGCCCCGCTCCAGTTTTTATCCCCTCCACCACAAGGGAAATTTTATTGAGACTTTTTATGATTTAGTGATGAAAGATTTCAGAACCATCCACCAGAAACCGATTTTAACTCGCAATCTCAGAGCCCAAGAGATATCAGCAGTTAAACATCTACAAGAAAACACTGATTTAGTTATTCGGAATGCACATAAAGGAGGTGGGATTGTTATTCAAAATATGGAGGACTATATTAAAGAGGCACTCCGTATACTGTATGATACTGAGCACTACCAACTGCTCACAGAGAACCCAATGATAGAGCACCAAGCAGCTTTTAAGACCCTCATTTACTCCGTCTCCCACATATTGAATAAGAAAGAACAAGAATATATCTCAATTACGAATCCAGTAACTGCTATTTTTTATCATTTGCCGAAAATTCATAAAGATGCCACTAATCCACCAGGCTGATTGATTATCTCAGGGATAACCTCTCTCACTTGCAATTTGTCTCACTATGTCGATATCCAGGCTTGGACTGTCCCACAGGGGAACGGGTGAATCCCCTGGTGAGCCCCTGAGCAAGGTGGGCCCCTAGTCCCTTACCCTATGCTCAAATGGAACATGACTGACATATAGATAGATTGGCTGAGATGCTATAGAGTACATTGCCCATGTCCACATAAAAAAACTGAGTAGTCTGGGCAGCTAGTATATGCATGTAGCCTTACAGTGGGCCCCAAAACTAATTTTACTGGTGGGCCCTAGGTACCCCAGTCCACCAGTCGATATATTTTTACAAAAACACGTGGTTCAAATACCATCTTATCTCAAAGATTCCACTTCCCCGATACAGCTATTGAAAGACATTGAATTGAAGGATACTTACCATTGGTTGACTCTGGACATAACCACTTTATATTCAAAACATTCAGCACGACCTGGGAATCGAGTGCACTAAATGGTTTTTGGACAAGGACACTCAGATGCCAGAAGAACAGAAAAGGATCATTTTGAAATGTATTAGATTCATTCTGACTCACAATGTGTTCAGGTTTGAAGATTCCCTATATTTACAGACCAAGGATACCGCAATAGGTACGAGATTCGCGCCAAGTTTTGCAAACTTATTTATGGGGGTGTTTGAGAAGACTTTCATCTATGGATCTAGGTATTGGAAAAACAATATTGTATTTTACAGTCAATATATCGATGATTTGATTTTTATATGGAACGGTGATATCACCTCTATAGATCTGTTCATTAGACACCAAAATACCATAAATTGGGGCATCACCTTCTCAGACACTTCCAACTGCCTTACTGCCGAATATCTCGACCTCGAATTGAATAGTGCCAGTGGAAAAATAACCACGCGAACACCATAAAAAGTGGAAAACTAATATTCCCTTTAGCCAATTCCAGTACTAGATTCGCACAAGATTTTTACAGAAAGATTATCCCCCCGGAATTATAGAGGCAGCGTTAAATAGAGCAAGGAACCTCACACAAGATGACTGTCTACCCAAAACTGGTGACAAAGTTATAACCAAGAATACCAGTGGCAAGCAATACAATATGAATTCCATAACCACATATACTAGTAATCACAATGCCATTAAGGACGTCCTTTCCAAACATTGGTATTTTTTGAAAAGAGACCCCTATTTAAATAAGATTTTGCCTACCAGACCCCCTTTTACTTTCAGGAGGGCCAAAACCCTGAAGAACATCCTCGCACCCAGTAATTTAAAATCACACTCAGACAGAAGGATTAAACCAGATAGCAAAAATGCTACCGTGGGGTCACCAGTGAGCTTCAAGTGCAAACAACCTAAATGTCTATGTTGCAAATCTATACGGGTTGCCACCTTTTTCTGTAGCTCCAATGGGGAGTCTTTCCCGATAAAACAGCATCTTAACTGCGGATCGACCAATATTATCTATCTACTGTCCGTGTGGTCTCCAGTACATAGGGCGCACTATCCAAAGTCTCCAAAACAGACTGAACAAGCATAGGTCCAATATCAAAAATAAATTTCTTCAACACAGCCTTTCTAGACATACCACAGACCATTACCAAGACTCTTTTTTGGCTTCACGATCACGCCCATAGAACAAATAACTTACTGATGGTTGCTAAGAGATGTTTGTAAACCTTCAGTTTTTTATCACACGTGTGAAAAACACATCAAAACGCGTTGCACCCACGCGGAAAAAAATTAATAACTGAACGCAATCACAGACAAAACTGACTGGACTTGCTTGCAAAATGGTGCGAGTTTCACTGAACGCATCCGGAGTCAATCTGCATCGTTCATCTGAAAGAGGCCTTAACCCTTGACCTTTTTTTCTGGCAGTTTTTTTGAGTGTATATGTGTCTGTATATGGTATGTTATGTTGTGTACAAGAAGTCTATACCTGAAGAAGGGGAACCATTCCCCAAAACGTGTTGTATTACCTGCTAAATAAGTATTGAATACTTATGGATCAACTGGATGTTTTTTTGTGACGTGGGATGAAATTCTACTGATATACTGAAGATTATAGCGCACCATGGAGGAATAATACAGCGGGTGCTTGAAATCTGTAATTCACGCACATAAGACTTTTTTTGTACAGACAATCCATTTTCAGTGGCTCTGTTGTGGTCTGTCTTTCTAAGGTGTTAAGGTACCCATACACATTATACTAAAATTGACCAAGGGGATGATTTGAACCAAAACATTATTTTGTTAGGTGAAATTTAAAGGGGCTGTCAGGCCTTTACTAAGTGATGGTCTATTCTCAGAATAGGCCATCACTAGCTGATTGGTAGGGGTCTGACACCCAGAACCCCCACAGAAAAGCTGTTTGAATGTACCTCCATTAAAACTAAAATTATACAGCACCGCTAACCTTGCAGCACTCGTCACTGCAGCATTGCTTCCATTGACTTGAATGTGGGCAGCGCTGCAGAGATGAGCACTATTCACTACAATGTTAAAGATGCTGTGTCGTTCCAGTGATAACTTCTGGCGACAGAGCATCAAGCAACCAATGGGAGGAGGAGCAAGCACACCTATAGGTAGGGAGTGGCACCTTCAAGTGTGAATGCGCACCTATTTATCTTGGGAGTAGCATTCCTCTGCACTTTTCCCCTTCCTATCCAATAGAGCGCCTTGATTAGGTGGTACATATAGGTGTGCTGACTCCTCCTCACATTGTTTGCTTGATGCACATGGAGGTGACTAGGAGCAGCACACAATATGTGCGGCGTCCGCGCTCCTGAACATAGAAGCCCAATGGCTTAGGTAGGTTTACGTAGGACCCGCCTGACCTGAGACCACCTTGGCGCTTGGTAGACGGGCTCAGATGTGTCTTGATCAAAATATATTGGCTAAGTGTCACAGATTTTATCATATCAGAGTGAGGACTTTGTCCATATATAATGTTTATCGATATGTAGAGAGAATCTCTAAATCGCACATCCTCATTCCTATGCTTCTGATATAACAACTGTTTTCAAGTATCAGCATTTCTTTTGATAAAACATGGCTATACAGCACTGTTATCAATCATTTGCTGTGCACTATAAAGAGACAATTAGTATACAGTTTGATCAAAGAGCATAGGCCCACTTACCGCGACAAGGTTGCCTCTTGTTTAAGTGGGAACCTACTCTAACCATGGCGCAGAGCCGTGCGGCGACCGCCGTGCCTCCACACCGCTCCAGCAGGCAACGGGATCCAGCAGCCGCACAGCAGCCCAGTTCACATGCGGCGCTGGGCAGCGGCCGTCTCTGCTTCTGTGCCGTGCTGGTGGAGTGATGGGACCCGGGGCCCAGGTGGCCTCACTGTACAGTGGGGCTGCTGTGCGGCTGCTGGATCCCGTTGCCTGCTGGAGCGGTGTGGAGGCGCGGTGGTCGCCGCACGGCTCTGCGCCATGGTTAGAGTAGGTTCCCACTTAAACAAGAGGCAACCTTGTCGCGGTAAGTGGGCCTATGCTCTTTGATCAAACTGTATACTAATTGCCTCTTTATAGTGCACAGCAAATGATTGATAGCATCGCTGTATAGCCATGTTTTATCATAAGAAATGCTGATAATTGAAAACAGTTGTTATATCAGAAGCATAGGTATGAGGATGTGCGATTTAGAGATTCTCTCTACATATCTATACATATATAATGTTTGCATCTACTTTACTAAGTGCATTATTATCTTATTTCTGGGATTTAACCTATGCCTCGCAAAGAGTCAAATCTGCAGTGGAAACCAACAGAATAAATTGTCATCCCACATTGAAATCCGCATGTCACAGGTCCATTTATGCTGCGTGTTTTTTTGCAGCACATGGATAAGATTTCTGAAGATCTCGTAGTCGTAGCACCCAAACTATTTATGAATAACGTCGGCCTCCAATTTGTTGGCAATGAGTCGTACATATTTTTCTTTATTAAACAAATATATTAATTCTTAAAAAAATAAATACAAGAAAAGCATTTCTGACACCGAATGTTTGCATAGTCTTCTAGCGTAGTGAAGATCTGCTGCATTAAGCACATCCATACCATTGTCAACCACCCTGTGTTTAAAAGCCCATCTTATAATTTGCTGTGCATCGCACTGACAAATGACATAGTAATAGCGGCGTCTTTCCTTCACTATGACTTCCCTTGTAATTGTATGCTCTATAACAAGTGATTCCTGCTGCTCGGCACGGTTCATCATGTTCACATAAAATTGTTCGCCTTCTTAAGTCTGCTATATCTTCATTGCATTCCGTAAAATATTGTTTTGCGATACAAGCAGAGGCTACAAAGCATGACCAATTATCCCTCGGATTTATTACAAACAGAGATAATGCAGGATTATCCTTAAAAGATCATTCCTTTGCTTTTAATTGGAGTAGTATGTATTGTTAATTATATTGATCCTCCTCAGAGTACTGTGACAGGTGATAAGAGGCACTGCAAACACCAAACCTTTGAAATGCTGAACTGTAGAATTTAATTGAAGATAAGAACCAATTATTTTTATCAGTTTTTTTTCGGGTTGCTCTTGATTATTTATTTTAGGCACAGTTTATGCTTATCACAGTTGTTTCATATGACGCTAGTATATCAGGTGCAAGAAAAGAAATACAGTTTTTTATGGAATATAAAAATGTGCTAAACATTTATGTCAAGTGCACCAGTCCTCACACCAGTTTAGCCGTGCAAAAAACATGCCTTCTTTATAGGGATGTCCATAGACCCATGTAGCAAAATATAGGATGGATACCAATAGAGATGAGCGCAGTTTTGAAAAATTTGATTCGTTATGAATTAATACATCACAAAACGTTATAAATCTGGTATACCCAGGCCACTCTGCCTAAAAGCAGCGTTTTCAAATCCAGCATAAAAACGGATTTCAGATTTCAGATGGAATTGGAGCAAACAGATGTCAATACAATGACATCTGTCCTCCATTGAAGTAAAGGTTAAATAAAACGGAAATGTTTGTTTCTGTTTTAAGGAACAGGCAGGCAGATCCGTTGGACGGAAGGCTGAAAACCAGCGAAACACTGGTGTGAACCCACTCTAAGGCAGTGGTATGCATATACTAAATTTAACATGTAACAGTAGGCCAAGAAACCCTTTGTAGGAATGGAAGTAGAGGCAGCAGGCGGGTGGCATCAGACAGGTGGCAGCAGCACATAGCCAGAATTAACCGCCTTTTTTTCACAATATTCCACTGAGCCAGCACACTACGGTATGATTATTAGGCCTCTTGGACACGAACGTGTTTTTTTTTTCCGTTTACGTTCCGTTTTTTTGTGTTCAGTAAACGTTAACATTCATTTCAATAGGTCCGTAAAAAAAAAAACGGAATGTACTCATTGCATTCCATTTTCGTATTTCTGTTTTTCCGTTCGATTCAAAGATAGAACAGGTCCTATTATTGCCCGCAAATCACGTTCCGTGGCTCCATTCAAGTCAATGGGGCTGTAAAAAAACATAATTTCGGCGGCGGTGGTGGCGGCGGGCAGTAGGAGATGAGCGCTTCCATTGTGGAAGCGCTCATCTCAATATTCATCTGTATCGCCGTCTTCAGGACAGCAATACAGATGCCAGTGCTGCGGCAGGGCAGGGGAGGGAGAGGCGTTTCCCTCCACTGTTCTTCTGATAGGCCGCAGGCACTAATGCCTGCAGCCTATCAGAGGCCGGCTCAGGCGTCGCGATGACGTCATTATCATCGCGCCGCCTGAGCTGGGCAGCACACAGCGAGGGACACAGGCCTGAAGAGGCCGGCATCGCATCGCTGCTGATGGAGGTAAGTATTAGTGTTTGGCAGGCGGCAAGGAGCAAAATCAGTAGACAGGCAGGGTATGATCCACAGGTATTCAGACAAGAGATCATGTTTGCTGGTTACTAGAGATTAGACAACCTCAAAGTTCAGGTGAGGAGGTGGAACTACAGCCCAGTTAAATAAGGAGGTTGACTAGGAACTTAACCAGCCTGTGGACAGAGGCAGGAGGAAATCATTAACTCTTGCAGTGCTGAAGAAAAGTTCACAGCACTATTCCCAATTCGCAGAGGGAAAGCAGGCAGAGTGATGCCTGCGCCTGCCTGGAAAAGCAAGAGGGTGGTGGGCACAGACCGCCAGCGTGACATACAGCTGATCGGTGGGGCTGCCATGACTTCGGATAGGTCATCACTAGAGTTGAGTGGACACCTGGATGTTCGGGTTCGGCAGGTTTGGCCGAACTTGAAAAGAAAATTCGGGTTCGGGACCCGAACTTGACCCCGAACCCGAACCCCAACCTCATTGAAGTTAATGGGGACCCGAACTTTTGAGCACTAAAATGGCTGTAAAAATGTCATGGAAAGAGCTAGAGGGCTGCAAAAGGCAGCAAAATTAGCTTAAGAGCATGGCTCTGCAAACAAATGTGGATAGGGAAATGAATGAAAAAAACATAAAAGACCTTAAAAAAATAAAAATTATGAATGATGTAGGAGGAAGAGGTTGAGGAAGCGGTGAATGGGTGGATGTGGCCGTGTAGGCTCACGTGGTGGTCTAGGTGGAAGCTGCGGCGAAGGAGGAATAGGTAGCCAACACAGATGTGTGTTATTTTGCATTTTTACATAGGGGACATATAAAAATAATAAAAGGAATAAGTGCACTTGAGTACAAGGATGGATGGTTGATGCTGTTAGAACTGTCTATTCTGCACAAGGTAAAGACAAGTCCTGAGGGATCCAAGCCTGGTTCATTTTAATGAACGTGAGCTTGTACACGTTGGCTGTGGACATTGTGTGAAGAAGTGCCATCCAGGGAACTCCTTGAAGCTGCCTTTGGTGTGCTCGGTCCCTGGTGACGGTGGCCAGTAGCAGGCGAACTGTTTTGGCGACGGCTGCTCTGCTTTTGCACCCTGCTCCCGCTTTTGCTACGCTGTTGGCTCGGTCTCACCACTGCCTCTTCCTCCAAACTCTGAAAGTCAGTGGCACGACCTTCATTCCATGTGGGATCTAGGACCTCATCGTCCCCTGCATCCTCTTCCACCCAGTCTTCCTCCCTGACCTCCTTTTCGGTCTGCACACTGCAGAAAGAGGCAGCAGTTGGCACCTGTGTTTCGTCATCATCAGAGACATGCTGAGGTGGTATTCCCATATCCTCATCAGGACTCATAAGTGGTTGTGCGTCAGTGCATTCTATGTCTTCCACCCCTGGGGAAGGGCTAGGTGGATGCCCTTCGGAAACCCTGCCAGCAGAGTCTTCAAACAGCATAAGAGACTGCTGCATGACTTGAGGCTCAGACAGGTTCCCCGATATGCACGGGGGTGATGTAACAGACTGATGGGCATGGGTTTCAGGCGCCACCTGTTTTCTTTATACAGAAGACTGGGTGGGAGATAATGTGAACGTGCTGGATCCACTGTCGGCCACCCAATTGACTAGCGCCTGTACTTGCTCAGGCCTTACCATCCTTAGAACGGCATTAGGCCCGACCAAATATCGCTGTAGATTCTGTCGGCTACTGGGACCTGAGGTAGTAGGTTCAGTAGGACGTGTAGCTGTGGCAGAACGGACAAGTCCTCTCCCTGCACCAGAGGCTCCACCAACACCACCACCACGACCATGACCGCGTCCCTTATTAGATGTTTGCCTCATAGTTAGCGTTCACAAAGCAAAGTAAAAAGTGGTTAAGTCTGTTAAAAATAATTAACCGCCAATAAAAACCCTGATGTAGGGTATTTTTTTTTAAAACTCTATATTTATTCTCTGCCTGAGGAGGTGGTGATGGTGAGTACAATAAAGGAATTCAAGAGGGGCCTGGATGTATTTCTGGAGTGTAATAATATTACAGGCTATAGCTACTAGAGAGGGGTCGTTGATCCAGGGAGATATTCTGATTGCCTGATTGGAGTCGGGAAGGAATTTTTTATTCCCCTAAAGTGAGGAAAATTGGCTTCTACCTCACAGTTTTTTTTTGCCTTCCTCTGGATCAACTTGCAGGATAACAGGCCGAACTGGATGGACAAATGTCTTTTTTCGGCCTTATGTACTATGTTACTATGTTACTATGTTACTATATGACAGCGGTATTTGTGGCCTAAATTTCACAGTAACTTATGCACATCTAATCCCAGATATGCAGTATATCAGAGGGGTTTTTCACCCCAGTAACCAAAAATCCGTATTTCTGTCCTAAATGTGACAGTCACTTATGCACGTCTAATCCCAGATGTGCAGTATATTAGAGGGTTTTTTCACCCCAGTAAGCACAATGATGTATTTCTGGCCTAAATGTGACAGTCACTTATGCACGTCTTATCCCAGATGTGCAGTATATCAGAGGGTTTTTTCACCCCAGTAACCAAAAAGCCATATTTCTGGCCTAAATGTGACAGTCACTTATGCACGTCTTATCCCAGATGTGCAGTATATCAGAGGGTTTTTTCACCCCAGTAACCAAAAAGCCGTATTTATAACCTAAATGTGACAGTCACTTATGCACGTCTAATCCCAGATGTGCAGTATATTAGAGGGTTTTTTCACCCCAGTAAGCAAAAAGATGTATTTCTGGCCTAATTGTGACAGTCACTTATGCACGTCTTATCCCAGATGTGCAGTTTATTAGAGGGTTTTTTCACCCCAGTAAGCAAAAAGCAGTATTTCTGGACTTGCAGACATGCAGATAGCCTGTGATGGTGCATTATCGTTGCATAAAATGGCTGCCGATTATGTATTGATATTGACAAACTGAAGTAAAAAAAAGGTTGTTTTCAGCAGTAGTTGGCTCAGGGCAGGCTTAAAAAAATTGTGCACTGCACCAACAAAACACATTTGCTGTAGATCGCTAAGTAAAAAAAGCAGTTCTTGATAAGATTTCTCCCTGATCTCTCCCTCACAGCAGCTGCATCCTCTCCCTACACTAATCCGAGCAGAGTGACGGGCGGCGCTACAAGACTCCAGCTTAAATAGAGGCTGGGTCACATGCTGCAGTTGGCCAATCACAGCCATGCCAATAGTAGGCATGGCTGTGATGGCCTTTTGGGGCACGTAGTATGACGCTTGTTGATTGGCTGCTGTGCAGCCTTTCAAAAAGCGCCAAGAAAGCGCCGAACACCGAACCCAAACCCAAACTTTTACGTAAATGTTCGGGTTCGGGTCCGGGTGCCGAAAAACCTAAAGTTTGGTACGAACCCGAACTTTACAGTTCGGGTTCGCTCAACTCTAGTCATCACTATTAAACATCCAGACAACCCCTTTAAGCTGAAAAGTAGTTTGCAATAGCTCATAACTAGAGAAGCCTGTTAGATAGAAGCCCACGTGCTCAGCCAGCATGCATTTGAGAACATTACAATTATTGTGTTATAATCTATTACATTACTCGTGTTCTATTTTCATACTTTAGCACCTTTGTTGACCAGCAGTTTAACCAGCCAACAAGTTTCTTGTTAGTGTACTGAAGATCCACAGTCAGCTGAGATACAGAGATCATGTGCAGATGACAGATACCTAATGGATGGATTAGAACTTTCATGTTATCCCTGGGGTTATATTTACTGAGTTGCCTCCTTCACCACATGACATACAGATCAATGCAACCTTTTAAAATTGTGCTGTTGATTAAAGTTTCATCTGAATTCATAATGCTCCTTAAAATGCTTCAGGAGCTAATAAGAATGTGTTGCGGTCTGACAATAAATAATTTAGTTGCATTTTCGAGTCATTTACACTAATGGACAATGTGATTACTCTATGAAACCAGTGTATCGGTAGATTTCTACTATTGTGATGGCCATTTGAGAATTATTTAAATCAATTGAGAAGCATAACTAATGTCATTTACAGTATACAAGAGCCTAGATTATGTAATATTGAATTGTTGATGGTATGTTATATGATTATGTTTTCACAGGAACCCATAAAAACAAAGGGAAAAAAAATCTAATTTCTCTTTTGGAAGTTTAAAGCCTATGTATACAGCTATTGTTTATTTGTCCCAATATATCAATAATGAAACTTAAAAGGGTTTTTCAAGATTTTTTTTACAAATGACCTACCCTCTGGATAGGTCATTAGCATCTGATCGGTGGGGTCCGACACATGGGACCCCATCAATCAGCTGTTTTGAGAACGCATCGGCATTCCTGTGAGCTCCGCTGCCTTCTCACAGTTTACCAAGCACACCACCATACATTGTATACTGGCTCACCAGAACGCCGGTGCCTTCTAAAACAGCAGATCGGCATGGTCGGACCCCCAGCGATCAGATACTGATGACCAGTGGCGTAATTAGAATTGACTGGGTCCCCAAGCAAATTTTTGAATGCCCCCTCCCCAAGTAAATTCTTCACAACCCCCTCCTCCTTTACAACCCTCACTTCTGTGGTTAGTCAAGGTCACTCTCTCAAACGAGGCTCGGCAGCCGCACCGGTCTATTTCCTACAGTGTCACTGTATATAATGTCATTGTGTATACTGTCTCTGTATATAATGTCATTGTATAATACTGTTACCCAGACTATAAAATCTTTTAGTCCTCCTGGGTGGGTCCCTTCTGAGCTCGGGCCCCAAAGCAGCAGCTTCCCCTGCTTCCCCTACAGCTATGCCCCTGCTGATGACCTACACAGAGGATAGGTAAAAAAAAATCCCTGAAAACCCATTTAACCGCCCCTGGACCGCCAAATGCAGGGACGCGTCCTGGAGGCGGTCGATTCATTCCTCCTGGATGCATATACGCGTCCTCTCGCGAGACGCGAGATTTCCTGTGAACGCGCGCACACAGGCGCGCGCGTTCACAGGATCGGAAGGTAAGCGAGTGGATCTCCAGCCTGCCAGCGGCGATCGTTCGCTGGCAGGCTGGAGATGTGATTTTTTTTAACCCCTAACAGGTATATTAGATGCTGTTTTGATAACAGCGTCTAATATACCTGCTACCTGGTCCTCTGGTGGTCCCCTTTGCTTGGATCGACCACCAGAGGACACAGGCAGCTCTGTAATAAGTAGCACCAAACACCACACTACACTACACTACACCCCCCCCTTTCACTTATTAACCCCTTATTAACCCCTGATCACCCCTGATCACCCCATATAGACTCCCTGATCACCCCCTGTCATTGATCACCCCCCTGTCATTGATCACCCCCCTGTAAGGCTCCATTCAGACATCCATATGATTTTTACGGATCCACGGATACATGGATCGGATCCGCAAAACACGTACGGACATCTGAATGGAGCCTTACAGGGGGGTGATCAATGACGGGGGTGATCACCCCATATAGACTCCCTGATCACCCCCTGTCATTGATCACCCCCTGTAAGGCTCCATTCAGACGTCCATATGATTTTTACGGATCCACGGATACATGGATCGGATCCGCAAAACACATACGGACATCTGAATGGAGCCTTACAGGGAAGTGATCAATGACAGGCGGGTGATCACCCCATATAGACTCCCTGATTACCCCCCTGTCATTGATCACCCCCCTGTCATTGATCACCCCCCTGTAAGGCTCCATTCAGACGTCCATATGATTTTTACGGATCCACGGATACATGGATCGGATCCACAAAACACATACGGACATCTGAATGGAGCCTTACAGGGGGGTGATCAATGACAGGGGGGTGATCACCCCATATAGACTCCCTGATCACCCCCCTGTCATTTATCACCCCCCCTGTCATTGATCACCCCCCTGTAAGGCTCCATTCAGACGTCCATATGATTTTTACGGATCCACGGATACATGGATTGGATCCACAAAACACATACGGACATCTGAATGGAGCCTTACAGGGGGGTGATCAATGACAGGGGGGTGATCACCCCAAATAGACTCCCTGATCACCCTCCTGTCATTGATCACCCCCCTGTCATTGATCACCCCCTTGTAAGGCTCCATTCAGACATCCGTATGTTTTTTACGGATCCACGGATACATGGATCGGATCCGCAAAACACATACGGACATCTGAATGGAGCCTTACAGGGGGGTGATCAATGACAGGGGGGTGATCACCCCATATAGACTCCCTTATCACCCCCCTGTCATTTATCACCCCCCTGTAAGGCTCCATTCAGACATTTAAGTTTTTTAGACATTTATATTTCAGACTTCTTCTCACGCTTTAGGGCCCCTAAAATGCCAGGGCAGTATAAATACCCCACATGTGACCCTATTTCGGAAAGTAGACACCCCAAGGTATTCGCTGAGGGGCATATTGAGTCCATGAAAGATTTAAATTTTTGTCCCAAGTTAGCGGAAAGGGAGACTTTGTGAGAAAAAACAAAAAAAAATCAATTTCTGCAAACTTGTGGCAAAAAAAAAAAAATTCTATGAACTCGCCATGCCCCTCATTGAATACCTTGGGGTGTCTTCTTTCCAAAATGGGGTCACATGTGGGGTATTTATACTGCCCTGGCATTTTAGGGGCCCTAAAGCGTGAGAAGAAGTCTGGGATCCAAATGTCCTCCTAAAAGGAATTTGGGCCCCTTTGCGCATCTAGGCTGCAAAAAAGTGTCACACATGTGGTATCGCCGTACTCAGGAGAAGTTGGGCAATGTGTTTTGGGGTGTCATTTTACATATACCCATGCTGGGTGAGAGAAATATCTCGGTCAAATGCCAACCTTGTATAAAAAAATGGGAAAATTTGTCTTTTGCCGAGATATTTATCTCACCCAGCATGGGTATATGTAAAATGACACCCCAAAACATATTTCCTGAGTACGGCGATATCACATGTGTGACACTTTTTTGCAGCCTAGGTGGGCAAAGGGGCCCAAATTCCAAAGAGCACCTTTAGGATTTCATAGGTCATTTTTTACACATTTTGATTTCAAACTACTTACCACACATTAGGGGGGCCCCTAGAATGCCAGGGCAGTATAACTACCCCACAAGTAACCCCATTTTGGAAAGAAGACACCCCAAGGTATTCCGTGAGGGGCATGGCGAGTTCCTAGAATTTTTTATTTTTTGTCACAAGTTAGCGGAAAATGATGATTTTTTATTTATTTATTTTTTTCTTACAAAGTCTCATATTCCACTAACTTGTGACAAAAAAAAAATAATTCTAGGAACTCGCCATGCCCCTCACGGAATACCTTGGGGTGTCTTCTTTCCAAAATGGGGTCACTTGTGGGGTAGTTATACCGCCCTGGCATTTTAGGGGCCCAAATGCGTGCAAAGTAGTTTGAAATCAAAATCTGTAAAAAATGGCCGGTGAAATCCGAAAGGTGCTCTTTGGAATGTGGGCCCCTTTGCCCACCTAGGTTGCAAAAAAGTGTCACATATCTGGTATCGCCGTACTCAGGAGAAGTTGGGCAATGTGTTTTGGGGTGTCATTTTACATATACCCATGCTGGGTGAAAGAAATATCTTGGCAAAAGACAACTTTTCCCATTTTTTTATACAAAGTTGGCATTTGACCAAGATATTTATCTCACCCAGCATGGGTATATGTAAAATGACACCCCAAAACACATTGCTTAATTTCTCCTGAGTACGGAGATACCACATGTGTGACACTTTTTTGCAGCCTAGGTGGGCAAAGGGGCCCACATTCCAAAGATCACCTTTCGGATTTCACAGGCCATTTTTTACAGATTTTGATTTCAAACTACTTACCACACATTAGGGCCCCTAGAATGCCAGGGCAGTATAACTACCCCACAAGTGACCCCATTTTGGAAGGAAGACACCCCAAGGTATTCCGTGAGGGGCATGGCGAGTTCCTAGAATTTTTTATTTTTTGTCACAAGTTAGCGGAAAATGATGATTTTTTTTTTTTTTCTTACAAAGTCTCATATTCCACTAACTTGTGAAAAAAAAAAAAAACTTCCATGAACTCACTATGCCCATCAGCGAATACCTTGGGGTGTCTTCTTTCCAAAATGGGGTCACTTGTGGGGTAGTTATACTGCCCTGGCATTCTAGGGCCCTAATGTGTGGTAAGTGGTTTGAAATCAAAATCTGTAAAAAATGGCCGGTGAAATCCGAAAGGTGATCTTTGGAATGTGGGCCCCTTTGCCCACCTAGGCTGCAAAAAAGTGTCACACATGTGGTATCTCTGTACTCAGGAGAAGTTGGGCAATGTGTTTTGGGGTGTCTTTTTACATATACCCATGCTGGGTGAGAGAAATATCTTGGCAAAAGACAACTTTTCCCATTTTTTTATACAAAGTTGGCATTTGACCAAGATATTTATCTCACCCAGCATGGGTATATGTAAAATGACACCCCAAAACACATTGCCTAACTTCTCCTGAGTACGGAGATACCACATGTGTGACACTTTTTTGCAGCCTAGGTCGGCAAAGGGGCCCACATTCCAAAGAGCACCTTTCGGATTTCACCGGCCATTTTTTACAGATTTTGATTTCAAACTACTTACCACACATTAGGGCCCCTAGAATGCCAGGGCAGTATAACTACCCCACAAGTGACCCCATTTTGGAAAGAAGACTCCCCAAGGTATTCGCTGATGGGCATAGTGAGTTCATAGAAGTTTTTATTTTTTGTCACAAGTTAGTGGAATATGAGAATTTGTAAGAAAAAAAATAAAATCATCATTTTCCGCTAACTTGTGACAAAAAATAAAAAGTTCTATGAACTCACTATGCCCATCAGCGAATACCTTAGGGTGTCTACTTTCCGAAATGGGGTCATTTGTGGGGTGTTTGTACTGTCTGGCCATTGTAGAACCTCAGGAAACATGACAGGTGCTCAGAAAGTCAGAGCTGCTTCAAAAAGCAGAAATTCACATTTTTGTACCATAGTTTGTAAACGCTATAACTTTTACCCAAACCATTTTTTTTTACCCAAACATTTTTTTTTATCAAAGACATGTAGAACAATAAATTTAGAGAAAAATGTATATATGGATGTCGTTTTTTTTTGCAAAATTTTACAACTGAAAGTGAAAAATGTCATTGTTTTGCAAAAAAATCGTTAAATTTCGATTAATAACAAAAAAAGTAAAAATTTCAGCAGCAATGAAATACCACCAAATGAAAGCTCTATTAGTGAAAAGAAAAGGAGGTAAAATTCATTTGGGTGGAAAGTTGCATGACCGAGCAATAAACGGTCAAAGTAGTGTAGGTCAGAAGTGTAAAAAATGGCCTGGCCTTTAAGGGTGTTTAAGCTAAGGGGGCTGAGGTGGTTAAAGCAACTTTGCAAATAGTCTTGATTAAAAATATCCTATCATTTTGTTTGTACAACTCTATGCAGACCTATGTTTCTCCATGGTAACAGACTACAAACAAACCAGTTGTAGTCTGATTCTGCAACCATACTTTTTCAATTTGTCACCTACAACACTTCCCACTAACCTAACAAAAATGGATGTAATGCTACGTTCACAGTAGCGTTGTTAGTCCAGTAGCTTGATCTGACAGATTGTTCCAACTGTGGGGATTTGCTCTTGTAGACAGGCTTGCGGACGCAGTACAGAGGCAATGACAACGTCTTTAACTTAAAGAGGACCTTTCATCTGGCAAAACATTGTGAACTAAGTGTCATGATCTTAACAGCGGCGCCCAGGGATCTCACTGCACTTACTATTATCCCTGGGCGCCGCTCCGTTCTCCCGCTGTGCCCTCCGGTATGTTCGGTCACTGGGTTATAGTAGGCGGAGACTGCCCTTGTTCTCCTGGGCGTCTCCTTCTCTTAGGCTGTAGTGCTGGCCAATCGCAGCGCAGAGCTCACAGCCTGGGAGGTTTTTTTCTCCCATGTCGTGAGCTCTGCGCTGCGATTGCCCAGCGCTACAGCCTAGGAGAAGGAGACACCCATGAGAACAAGGGCAGTCTCTTCCTACTATAACCAAGTGACCGAAGATACCAGAGGGCATAACGGGAGAACGGAGAGGCGCCCAGGGATAATAGTAAGTGCAGTGAGATCCCTGGGCGCCGCTGTATATATCATGACACTTAGTTCACAATATTTTGCCAGATGAAAGGTCCTCTTTAAACAGTGCAGTGTTTTATTCACACATAAGTAAAGTGACAACAAAAAAGCAGTTTCAAGGAAAAACAGTCACCTTTAGGGTCCATTCACACGTCCACAATTTTGTTCCGCATTTTTCGAAACGAAATTGCGGACCCATTCATTTCTATGGGGCAGCACGATGTGCTGCCCGGATCCGGAATTGCGGATCCGCACTTCCGGGTCCGCAATTCCGATCCCGAAAAATATAGAACATGTCCTATTCTTGTCTACAAGAATAGGCATTTTCTATTCAGTGCTGGCGATGTGCAGTCCGCAAAATGCGGAACGCACATCGCCGATGTCCGTGTTTTGCGGATCCACACACACGGACGTGTGAATGGACCCTGAGTCTGGTGTTTGTTCACACCAGGCTGCAGCACATACTGTAAGTCCTTGGGTGAAGCAGAAGTCCACGTGCTTCTTCCCAAACAATATAGCAGGCATTAGTCCTGGCCCAAACTCTCAGGCTCCAACACCCAGACTGACAAAGCTCCAGTATCAAATGGAGGATAATTCACCTAGCTGAGACTGCTGGCTGGGTTTTTATCCCAAACCAAAACCCGGCATGGAACGTGGGGAACAGCCACTCACCCTGCACTTTGGCTGCACCCAGTAAGAGCCAGCCCGGATCGGCTTTACAGCCACACTAAATAATCAAGTGTCAGTCAGCACTAGCTGCTGCTGACAATTAAAATCCGGTTCTTACCTCACCGAGGCCAGGAACCTTGGTGACACATATCTTCCGTCAATGACGGCCCCTTGCGCCTTCCTACATACATCCCCCCTTTGTTCAACCCTGAGGGGTCTAACACCCACCAGACAGTGTACCCAGGACAGGGCATCTACATTACCTTGAAACCTGCCTGCCCTATGTTCCACGGAAAACTTAAAGTTCTGTAGAGACAAAAACCACCTGGTGACCCGAGCATTCCTCTCTTTGGCTTGGCTCATCCACTTGAGAGGGGAGTGGTCGGTTACCAGATGGAACTTTATTCCCAACAGGTAATAGCAGAGAGACTCGAGTGCCCACTTGATGGCCAGGCACTCTCTCTCCGCTATACTGTACCGAGTCTCGGCTGGAGTAAGTTTGCGACTCAGGAAAACAATGGGATGCTCCTCCCCATTAATGTCCTGAGAGAGTACAGCGCCGAGGCCTACTTCAGAGTACCACAAACTCCCTCTTGAAGTCGGGCGTAACCAACACCGGGGACCCACACAAGGCCGACTTCAGAGCAGAGAAAGCCTTTTCCGCCTGCTTATTCCACTGAACCGTCACTGACTTGCGCCCCTTCAAAAGGCCTGTCAATGGTGCAGCGACTGTAGCAAAGTGGGGGACAAACCTCATATAGTATCCCACCATTCCCAGAAACGTCTTTACTTGCCGAGTAGGGACCGGTCGTGGCCAATTCCGAATTGACTCAATCTTGCTTACTTGAGGTTCAATAATTCCGCGCCCAATAACATACCCCAGGTACTTGGTCTCGTCTAACCCTATTGCGCACTTTTTCAGGTTAGCGGTTAAGCCAGCCTTCCTAAGGGAGTCCACTACAGCCTGTACTTTAGGTAGCTGACTTTCCCAGTCGGTGCTGTGGGTAACGATATCGTCCAAGTACGCCGAAGCGTACCGACGATGTGGACGGAGTACAATGTCCATTAGCCTTTGAAACGTGGCGGGAGCGCCATGTAAACCAAAGGGTAATACCTTGTACTGATACAACCCCTCTGGCGTCATGAAAGACGTTTTTTCCTTGGCAGCCTCTGTCAAGGGTACCTGCCACTATCCTTTGGTGAGGTCCAACACAGAAAAATACCGGGCTTGGCCTAACTTCTCAATAAGCTCATCTACTCGGGGCATGGGATATGCGTCAAATTTGGACACCTCATTAAGTTTGCGGAAGTCGTTACAGAAGTCCCATCCAGCTTGGGTATTAAGACTATCGGACTGGTCCATTCACCTTTTGACTCCTCTATGACACCTAGCTGGAGAATTATCTGCACTTCCTCCACGATGGCTTGTCGCCGAGCCTTGGGTACCCGGTACGGTTTTAACCTGACTTTTTCCTGAGGCTCAATGATAATGTCATGTTGGATTATGGAAGTGCATCCAAGAAGGTCCAAGAACACATCCGTGTTCCGACTAAAGAACTCCCTGGCCTCCTGAGCCTGTTTAGAGGAGAGGCTGTCAGTAATTTTCACTGTGGCAGCCGCTTCCTTTGCTTCAGACAGAGGCCCGAATCCGCTTCCCCTAGAAACCCTGGACGTGGGCTGTCTTCCGTACAGGTTTCCCGATCTTTCCAGGGTTTGAGCAGATTCACATGGTACACCTGCTTCCGCTTTCGCCTTTCCGGCTGATGTACCTTGTAATCTACCTCTCCAATTTTTTTAAGTACCTCGTAGGGCCCCTAGCTAGGAACTTACTGTCTACGGTTGGTACCAGCACCAATACCCGATGACCCGGGTTAAAGTTCCGGACGCGAGCCTGCCGATTATAGATCCTACAATGGGCTCGCTGCCTCCATATGGTCCAAAGCCAGAGGTAACACTGTTTCCATCCGTCCTTGCATCTGGGTGACATACTCAACAACACTTTTGTGCGGTGTGGGTTGTTGTTCCCACGCCTCTTTGGCGACATCCAACAGACTGCAAGGGTGTCTGCCGTATAGCAGATCGAAGGGCGAGAACCCAGTAGAGGCCTGGGGCACTTCTCGCACTGCTAACATGAGATAGGGCAGAAGAAGGTCCCAGTCCCTCCCATCCTTAGACACCACTCTTTTTAACATATTTTTTAATGTTTGATTAAACCTTTCTACCAGGCCATCCGTTTGCGGATGATACACGGACGTCCGTAACAGTTTTATGTGGATCAACTTACAGAGTTCCCTCATGACCTTGGACATAAACGGGGTCCCTTGGTCAGTCAGAACCTCCTTAGGCAAACCCACTCGATAAAACATCTCCATTAACTCCTTAGCTATGAGTTTGGCAGATGTATGACGCAGTGGCACCGCCTCCGGGTACTGAGTAGCGTAGTCGAGGATGACCAAGATGTGTTGGTGCCCTCTAGCGAACTCTGGTATTGGGCCTACGAGATCCATAGTGATCCCCTCGAATGGAACCTCAATAACTGGGAGAGGGGAGGACTACGGAAATGTGGCTGGAGGCTGGTTATCTGGCAGGTTGGGCAAGACTTGCAATACTCTTCCACCTCTTTGAACACACTGGGCCAGTAGAACCGCTGTAGAATCCGGTCCTGCGTTTTCTGCTGGCCCAGGTGTCCCCCAAGAACATGTTGGTGGGCTAACTCCAACATGAGCTTGCAATACCCCTTGGGCACCACCAGCTGTTTAATATGCTCACCACGTAGTTTATTTACCCGGTACAGCATCTCGTGTTGAACCACAAAACGGGGGAACATAGACCCGGCCCCCGATTGTTGCCACTCACCCTCAACTACCACATTCTCCCGGGCTCGGGATAGAGTCGGGTCCTGGTGCTGTGCTGTACCAAAATTATCCCCAGAGACATTGAGGTCTGCCAGCTCAGGACCCGGCAGCAAGTCCTCCACGTCTCCCAACATCACACTTAGCGGGGTTGTCTACCCCTCTTCCACCCCTACTGCTGGCCCTTCTGACTCAGGTTCCCAAGGTTCTGGCCTCCCCCCTGAGCCAGGCCACTCTACTAAGGTTACATCTGTCTCCAGGGTATCGGTAACTTTCGTATCGGGCCAGAGTGCCGGGAAACCGGGGAAGTCTCTCCCAATTATCAATTCATACTGTAACTTTGTGGCGACAGCCACCTCATGCATCCACCTGCCGGCCACCGTTGACAGAGAGACCAGGGCGGTGGGATACTCCTTTAAGTCCCCATGAATGCAGACAACGCCGACTTTTCGGCCAGTATACTCAGCGGGCCGCACCAGGGCAGCTCTTAACAGAGACACCAGGCTCCCTGAATCCAGCAGTGCCACCGCTAGAGTGTCCCCCACTTTCACTTGGCATAGGTGACTATTGTCTACATTCTCGGAGGTACCTGTGGCACATAGCTTCCTGGCATACAATGAGTGGTGGTAGCCATAGTTGGTATCCATGGGTTCACCCGATGGGAACAGTCGGCTCTTATATGTCCAGGTTCGTGACACCGCCAGCAGACCACCGGGGCTGGGTCTGCAGGGGGTACGTCCCGGGTTTGGAGTGGAGATTTACGGGGTTTACCTGGCCCCCTCCCAAAAGAACCCCCCTGCAGACTTCTGGTGGCCTCATAGCGCTCCACCAGGTCAACCATCTCCAAGGCATTATTCGGAGACACCTGGCCGATCCAGTGCTGGAAAGGGTATGGCAAAGCACTCCAAAACACATCTGCCAACAGCCGATCCAACATAGCAGTGGGAGTCAATATGTCAGGCTGCAGCCATTTTTGCAATCGGTGCAGCAGATCATAATATTGTGGTCTGGCGGGTTCAACCTGGTTAAATTCCCACTGATGCACCCTCTGGGCCCGGACCAATACATTCACTCCGAGTCTCGCCAGGATCTCACCTTTTACTGTCGGGTAGTCGGCCTCTTAATCATTGGGGAGATCAAACAATACTTGCTGGGGACCTGACGCCAGGAACAGAGCAACAACTTCAGCCCACTGGTCTCGGGGTAACTTTTCCCTCACGGCCCCTTTTCGAAGACCGCCAGATAGGTCTCGATGTCATCCGAGGGTGTCATCTATGGAATCCGCGCGCGGACAGCTTTCCAGGAATCATGGACGTTCAGGGATGCTCATGCTGCCTGCAACGCCATTACATGTTAGTTTCTTGTTGCTGCTTATTAGCCTCCCGCTGCTGCAAGTTAGCCTCCACAAGGGCCTTCACGACTGCCTCCATTTTGTCAGGGGACACAGGTCGTAACCTTGCCGTCTTAATGTAGGACATGAGCTTGTGCCGGGGAAAAACTAATTTTTTTCGGCCTTCAGGCCTGCCATCAATTGTAGGGATTTGCTCTGGTAGACAGGCTTGTGGATGCAGTACAGAGGCAATGACAACGTCTTTAACTTAAACAGTGCAGTGTTTTATTCACACATAAGTAAAGTGACAACAAAAAGGCAGTTTCAAGGAAAAACTGTCCCCTTGAGTCTGGTGTTTGTTCACACCATACTGCAGCACATAAGTCCTTTAGTGAAGCAGAAGTCCACGTGCTTTTTCCCAAACAATATAGCAGGCCTTAGTCCTGGCCCAAACTCTCAGGCTCCAACACCCAGACTGACAAAGCTCCAGTATCAGATGGAGGATAATCCACCTAGCTGAGACTGCTGGCTGGGTTTTTATCCCACACCAAAACCCGGCATTGAACGTGGGGAACAGCCACCCACCCTGCACTTTGGCTGCTCCCAGTAAGAGCCGGCCCGGATCGGCTTTACAGCCACACTAAATAAACAACAGTGTCAGTCAGCACTAGCTGCCGCTGACACTTAAAATTACCGGCTCTTACCAATGATAGCCCCTTGCGCTTTTCTACACAAAATAAATGCTGGCTGTTGGCTGGGCAAAAAATGTTGCATTCAGCAGTATTTGTCTGGTTGAAATCTGGCATTTATGCCGGAAAAGCGGATGGATCACTGCTGTATCCCATTATAGTCAGGGGATCTGGTGGTACATGGCATTACCAGATACAGTGAGCTCCAGTAGCCTGATCCTCAGCCAGATAAGGCTACCAGAATTCAAACATAACTGTGAACGGGTCCTGTAAGAAGTAGGTTACATGTGGAAGACATTACGACTGCAGGATTAGACTCCATACTTTGCTTTTTATCTGTTACGATTCTCACTGTGCCAATGGCTTCAGATAGTACGGTAACTAGTTTCAATGAGGACACGAGTGATGGTCCTAGTAAAAGGACCATAAACAATCAGATTTAACATTCATGCAAGGTTAAACACAATGGCCCACAATTTACAATATGGAACATTTTGCCCTAATAACATTGGAGGGTGTAGTTGGTGGGGACTCTGCCTAAATTTATTAAAAGAAGCACACCTCTTACTAAGGCCTCATGCACGCGACCGTTCTGTTTTTTGCGGTCCGCAAACCGCGGATCCGACAAAAAACGGAAGCCGCCCGTGTGCCTTCCGCAATTTGCGGAACGGACGACCATTGTAGACATGCCTATTCTTGTCCGCAAAACGGACAAGAATAGGACATGCTATATTTTTTTTGCAGGGCCTCAAAACGGAGCAACGGATGCGGACAGCACATGGAGTGCTGTCCGCATCTTTTGCGGCCCCATTGAAGTGAATAGGTCCGCAGCCGAGCCTCAAAAACTGCAGCCCGGATGCGGACCATAACTACGGTCATGTGCATGAGGCCTAAATCTGGTAACAGTACCTGAGTGGGACTAATGGTTACAAAAGTCTCACCGATATTTCAAGATTCAAAGTTGCCAGAGGCCCACCAGAGAATGTGTGGGAAAATATCCTTATTAAAATATAACCTTTATAAGATATGCAATAAAATATACACCAGAGGATGCATCAACAGTACAAAACATATAATTAAGGGGTTCTGTGATAGATACCCCACTGCTGGTAGAGCAAAGGTAAGTAAAGAAACTGCTGCGCCTGTGTGGACGCAAGCAGTCTTACCTGACCAACCAGGTGACTAGGATTAGCGTGGCAGGGGGAATGCCTTGGTCAGACGGAGTGTAGAGCAGACGTGCAGTAACGGGAGTGTTTATGCTGTGCCCTGTCTCACCCTAAAAACTTGGGGGAAGGGGGCTGCTCCCATACTGCCTGTCTACACAGAGTACTCGCCCTGGAAAGGGCGACCCCGTCAGGATACCTGTCCCTAGTTATGGACCTGATCACTAGTCTACTAGACATACAATAACTACAGACCTCCCGACGTGGCACGTTTCTGTCGTGTCGACTCCTCTGGGGGATTCAGTACATGTAGAAAAAGACAATAGGCACCATATGTAACCGCAGGTAGCAGGTAAGCACACACTGCAGTCAAATGGTTACACAAAAAGACAGGCTCAAAAGATTGAGATGAGAGCCTGGAAGCAGACATCCATGGTGCAGGATTGCCGTGCTGCAGGGGGATAGATGTTCCTCTGCTTGTTGGTGTGTGAGGATATGGTGGTCCTCGCTAAAGGTAATGTCCCTATAGTTCAGGGGGTTCCTCAACCAATACCAGCCACACTGACACATACCTTCATGGAGTTTAAATAGAGCCCAAATGCGCCTCTTCCTAGGAGACCGCCCCACAAGCATCTGCGTCGGACGTCACGCGCATGCGCCGCGACGCATCAGACGCCGCCGCCGATACCACATGATTAGGGCGGCCAATCAGATCGGGAGGCGGAGGGTATGAGCGGTTACCTAGGAGAATATGTCAACAGGAAGCAAACCGCACAGTACGTCTCATGATAGAGGCGTCTGTGGTAACGCTATGACACAGAATCATAGCAAGATTAGACTGACATTTCTTGCAGGAATACAGGGACAAAGACAAGTCACAAAGAGAAATGGAGATGATGCCCTATCCCATTATGGGATAATGGGATATCTCATGCAGGCTCCTCCCATCACATAAAATGGGATGACGCCGTTAACATGAGAATTACCCATTTAACAGGGCCCATCACCGCAATTTATATGAAGCACCCATAATCCAGCCCTTCATTGAGGCCTAGAGGTGCAGATGTTTTGAGATATAAAATCCATCGGGATTCATGTTGAAGGAGACATTTGTCCCAATCACCCCCTCTAAAGGGAGGCTTTACAAGATCGATACCCAAGAACTTCAAGGAGGCTTTGCCATTGTGGGCAATATGTACATGTTTTGAAATTGGGGTATCCCGTTTGTGCGAGATGTCCCCCATATGCTCCCCTATCCACCTCCTGAATTCTCGTATCGTCTTGCCTACATATCCAATCCCACATTCACACTGAATCCGGTATATGACCTCTCTGGATTTACAGTTGATGAAATGTGGGATTGAATATGTTTTACCTGTCACATTGCTTACAAAAGATTTTGTAGTCTGTATGCGTTTAAACGGTATGCAATTACCACATTTGGAACAGCCCAAGATCTTGGATCGCAGCCAGGTGGTCTTTGTGCGATCAGGTGCGTAGTGACTATGCACGAGTTTGTCACGTAGATTGGGTCCCCTGCACATCTTTCAAATCAGGGTCCATTTTTAGGACCTCCCAGTGACGTTTTATGATGTGCCTAACTTGTTTGGACCCCCTATCAAAATTAGTGACAATTCTCAGGATCTTGGTTTGCGGGGTAGGTGGTTGATTGGGAGTAAGCAATGAGCATCTTGGTCGGGACAAGGCTGTCTGATATGCCGATCTCAAAACATAATCGGGGTAACCCCTAGACAAAAATCTCATCCTCAGATCAGCTGCCTGGTTGATAAAGTCATGCTTATCTGAGCAGTTGCGTCTGAGTCGCAAGTATTGGCCCCTAGGAATTCCTCTCCTAAGTGGGAGAGGATGGTTACTCTCCCACCTCAGGAGGGAATTCGTGGAGCTAGCCTTCCTATAGATTGACGTGTCCAGTTCTCCCCTGGCATTCTTGGAGATTTTTATATCCAGGAATGGCAGAGTCGTGGGATGCGACTCACAGGTAAAACGCATACCTATCCGATTCTGATTGAGATGCTGGACGAAGGCTTCAAAGGTCCCTTGATCTCCATTCCAGAGTATGAAGATGTCATCGATGTATCGCACCCACAAGCCAATTTCATAGGTGTCCAACGCTTCGTCTTCCCCAAAGACGAGGGTCTCCTCCCACCAGCCCAGGAATAGATTGGCGTACGACGGGGCACAGGGACTCCCCATTGCCGTACTAAATCTGGTAATCAGCAACTGGTTCTTTATCTATTTGGTTATTTATTTGAACACCCTGTTAATTCCATGGTGCTGTACATCTAAGAGGGGTTATACATACATAACATTAAACACCACAAGTACAATGTGCATGAATTTAGTAACAGACTGGTACAGAGGAAGAGAGGACCTTGCCTGCGAGAGCTTACAATTTACAATGGAGAAAGTACGAACACCGTAGGTGAGGGTTAAAGCTGCTCATCTGGCTGTATGGTGGCAGCATGCTCATTGCAGGTGGTAGCCTTTCCTGAAATGTTGGGCTTTCAGTTTGCTTTTGAAGGTTTGGATGTTGGGGGGAGAGTCTGATGTGCTGGGGTAGTGAGTTTCAGGGTATGGGGGAATGCACTTGAGAACCGGGCTGCAGAGTTGAGGATAGATTGGAGTTGTGCAAGAGTTCTATATGGGGAGGCCAGAGAGGAGAATGTTGCAGTAGTCCAGGTGGGAGATGACGAGGGCATGCACTAGCTATAGTTAATGGAAGGGTGAGAAGGAAGCAAATATGAGCGTAATATAGATACAGATGTAGCAGGGGTAACACTCACACTCTTAACTCAAATTTCTTAACTCATTGCGTTATCTTGAAACAAAAGCCATTGAAAAGCTATTGCTTAACGCATTTAGTTGCATTTAGTTTAGATAACATGTCTCATGAGTGTTAACCCTGCTACATCCGTATGACAATGAAACAGGTAGAAAGTGAGCAAGTGTAGTCACAGGCAGAACTAAAAGCTCCTGGGCATTTATAATCACGTTGTCTTCTTATTTGACAGAGGGACCTTTGAAAGCCTCAGGCACCAGAAACCATGTGCAACTGCTACTTCTGCACTCCCTGTAGTTATGTACTTGTAAGAAAGGGTGGAAAGATGAGGCTCAATGCATTCATCACCACCATTAAATCAGAATGTTTCTGAGAAGTGTTGTTCATAACTATGGATGAGCAAATCTTGCAACCGTCTCTTCTCCATTGATTCTCCAAATTGTGAACCACTTTAATCCGCTTGAATGAGGCTGAACAGCAAAGCCAGACACAGCCCATTAACATGAGTGATAATGTTTCTCAGTGATTTAGATTTTCCACAGCCTTGCCGACTTCTTGATGGAATTATTATTACTGTTGAATATAAGTACCGTAACATTAGAGAATCGCTTATTATGCAATTCCATAATCAAAGGGGTCATCCAATGAAACTTACTAAGGTACTTTAATTCTGAATGGATGGTCCAGTTTAATTTGCATGGTCCCAAAAGTGGAGCTTCTCTGATACAACAGAGAATTTTCTCCCCCTCCATGTGTGTTGATCTGTTGAAGGGGCAGGTTGTCGGGCTCGATTCAATAGCTAAGCCAGTCCCTTTCATACATGTCACCAATACAGAGAGTGGGAGAAGGCTCCCTGCCACTGGGCCATGTGTCACTGTAGGTAAGATAAGGGAAGGAAACACGACAAGGCAAACAAAACAACTGACTAGGCCCCAAATGCTAGGGAACAAAGCACTTTGCCTAAGCTGCTATGCCCATGTGCATATCTCGATGGTAGATATGCACATGCCCACGGACCTAAGACTATAACACACTGATCCAAACCCTCAGCTGTAGGGAAGAGGGAAAGAGACACCCAGCTCCTTCAACAACTGAAGGAGCTAGTGTCACCCTAGAGGCCTAGTAAAAACAGACACAGAAGGAAAAAAGGGAAAAGGACTTATCTAGAGATGTGTTGGAGTAGACGATCCACCAAACGTCCAGAGCTCACACAAGGCAGAACTATAACCTGCAAAAGCTATAGGGAAAGGGAGGAATAAATAGCCTCACCAAAGAACAACACCTGGGAGGAGGTGGGATTCAGTTCAAACTCACAACAAAACAAACTGTCAGATCGAGTTATGTGCATCAACTCTGACAGATCTCCTCAGAACACCCACAGGGCAGGGCGTGATAGTACCCCCCCATCTACGGGTGACCTCCGTATACCCAGGTCCAACTTTATCCAGGTGCGCCCTGTGAAAGGCATTGACAAGGCTGATAGCATTAACATCGGTAGCCGGAACCCACATTCTTTCCTCGGGACCGTATCCCCTCCAATGCACCAGGTACTGAAGAGAACCCCGAAGAACACGTGAGTTGAGAATTCTAGAGATCTGAAACTCCAGATTACCATCAACCAAAACAGGAGGAGGAGGAGGCAAAGAAGATGGTTCCGCAGGTTCCACATATTTCTTCAACAAGGACCTGTGAAACACATTATGGATCTTCCAGGCCTGCAGAAGTTCCAGACGAAACGCCACCGGATTGACGATGGCCTAGATTTTGTAAGGGCCAATAAATCTTGGAACCAATTTCCAAGAGGGCACCTTCAGCTTAATGTTTTTAGTGTACAACCACACCAAATCACCCACACACAGGTTCGGACCAGTCATACGTCTCTTGTCAGCCATCTGTTTATATCTTTCACCCATTATTTTCAAATGAACTTGAATCTTCCACCAGATAGATGACAAAAAGGAAGAGAATCCCTCTCTTCCGGTATCCCAGAAGATTCGGTCCCAGAAAAAGTACCAAACTGAGGGTGAAAACCATATGCGCCAAAAAATGGTGACATATCAGTTGACTCCTGCCTATGGTTATTCAAGGCAAACTCAGCTAAAGCCAAGAACGAGGACCACTCATCCTGATTCTCAGCGACAAAACACCACAAATAGGTCTCCAGGTTTTGGTTAGTGCGCTCAGTTTGACCATTCGACGGAGGCTGAAAAGCCGAAGAGAAAGACAACTGAATACCGAGACAAGAACAAACCGCTCTCCAAAACATGGAAACAAATTGTGTCCCCCTATCAGACACCACATCAGAGGGAATGCCATGTAATTTCACAATGTTATCAATAAAAACCTGAGCAAGAGTTTTTCGCATTGGGCAAACCTGATAATGGTACAAAGTGAGCCATCTTGCTGATGCGGTCCACTACCACCAAAATCAGAGTTTTCCCAGTAATGAAGTCCATGGACAAATGCGTCCAAGGATGAGATAGGATGGACAAAGGAAGAAGAGATCCTGATGGCCGAGTGTGAGCCACTTTCACGCGTGCACAGGTCTCACAAGCTGCTACATAATCCTCAACACTTTCACGCAACCCTGGCCACCAGAATCTCCGGGAAATAAGATCTACAGTGGATCTACTTCCAGGATGTCCCGCAAGGACAGTATCATGATGTTCCTTGAACACTTTGTATCGCAGTTCAGAAGGAACAAACAACTTGCCTGGAGGACAAGAATTAGGGGCCTCCTCTTGAGCCCCCAACACTTCCGTTTCCAGCTCGGGGTAAAGAGCGAAAACCACCACCCCATCAGCCAAAATCGGAGCGGGATCCTCCAAATCTTCCCCCCTGGAAAGCTACGTGACAACGCATCCGCTTTGACGTTTTTAATCCCAGGGCGATAGGTGACCACAAAATTGAACCTGGTAAAAAACAATGACCATCTAGCCTGCCTAGGATTTAAACGCTTTACAGATTGCAGGTAAGCCAAATTCTTATGGTCAGTAAATACCGTAATCAGATGGGTAGCCCCTTCTAGCCAATGACGCCACTCTTCAAAGGCCAATTTGATGGCTAACAACTCTCTATTCCTAACATCATAATTTCTTTCGGCGGCCTAGAGTTTCTTGGAGAAAAAAAGCACACGGGCGCCATTTACTAGGAGAGGGACCCTGCGACAAGACTGCTCCGACTCCCACTTTTGACGCGTCAACATCAGGTTGCATCAGAATGGGAGCAGAAGCAAAACATTTCTTAATAGCAGAAAAAGCTTTTAATGCCTCATCCGACCAGACAGAGAAGTCAGCGCCCTTCCTAGTCATATCTGTCAAAGGTTTGACACTGGTGGAATAATTCAGGATGAATTTTCTGTAGTAATTAGTAAATCTTAAAAACCGCATCAGGGCTTTCTGATTCTCCGGCTGGTCCCATTCCAGTACCGCACGAACCTTTTCAGGATCCATACGAAAAACGGAGGCAGAAAGAAAGTACCCCAAAAACGGCAGCTCCTGAACCGCAAACACACATTTTTCCAACTTACCATACAATTTATTCTCCTGAAGGATCAATAACACTTGTCTCAAATGATCCTGATGAGTCTTCATATCGGGTGAGTAAATTAGTATGTCATCGAGGTAAATAACAATGAACCTCTCCACCAAATGATAAAGCGCTGAAAGACTGCTGGAGCATTAGTTAAACCAAAGTGCATGACTAGGTTCTCAAAGTGACCCTCGGAGGTATTGAAGGCCGTTTTCCATTCATCTCCTGCCCTGATTCTGATCAGATTATAAGCTCCTCTTAAATTCAACTTAGAAAACACCTTGGCACCAACAATCTGATCAAATAGATCCGGAATCAAGGGATGGGGATAAGGATCACGGACAGTAATAAGATTCAGTTCCCGAAAATCTAGGTACGGTCTAAGGGATCTGTCCTTCTTCTTTACGAAAAAGAAGCCAGCGGCCATAGGAGACTTAGATGGTCTAATATGTCCCTTTGCCTAACTCTCGACAATATACTCCCGCATAGCTACTCTTTTGGGTTGAGATAGATTATATAACCAAGATTTTGGCCATTTTCTGCTCCAGCACTGTATCTATATACTTTGCAATGGTAAAAGCAGCTCATGATACCCAGAATTACCGTATTTTCCGGCGTATAAGACGACTGGCCGTATAAGACTACCCCTGAATGATACAGCCCTCCCTGTCTTCAAGATGATCTTCTCCAGTCCAGGGAACTGACTGGGATCTGTGAATGGCACTGTTATGAGGAGGGGGATCTGTGAATGGCACTGTTATGAGGAGGGGGATCTGTGAATGGCGCTGTTATGGGGAGGGGGATCTGTGTATGGCATTGTTATGGGGAGGGGGATCAGTGGATGACACTGCTATGGGGGGATCTATGGATGACACTATATAGCATCTTATGCTATATGTGTAATCCACAGATCCACCCCATGACAGTGTCATCCACAGATCCCCCTCCCTATAACAGTGTCATCCACAGATACCACTCCTCATAACAATGCCATTCACAGATCCCCCTCCTAATAACAGCGCCATTCACAGATCCCCCTCCTCATAACAGTGCCATTCACAGATCCCCCCTAAACAGTGCCATCCACAGATCCCCCACTAAACAGTGCCATCCACAGATCCCCCACTAAACAGTGTCATCCACAGATCCCCCTCCCATAACCGTGCCATCCACAGATCCCCCTCCCCATAACCGTGCCATTCATAGATCTCCCTCCGCATAACCGTGCCATCCACAGATCCCCCTCCCCGACGCTCACAGGAGTACATTTATAAACTATAATCCGTAACTTTAACTTTAATCAGCGCTCATCTGTTTACTAGGTTACCTTACTCTCAGCTCCGGTAACAGGCAGTGCGGGCGGTTCTCACTCACTGACGTCACGTGGCTGCGCCTCCCACTAGGCGGCGAAGGCACATGACGTCAGTGAGTGAGCGCGGCCGCAATGCCTGTTACCGGAGCTGAGAGTAAGGTAACCTAGTAAACAGATGAGCGCTGATTAAAGTTAAAGTTACGGATTATAGTTTATAAATGTACTCCTGTGAGCGGCAGGGCCCTGTATATTCTAACCCTTAGGCAAGCATCCCGTCACCATGGGAACGCCTGGGGGTTAGAATATATCATCGGATCTGAGTATACCCGGCGTATAAGACGACCCCTGACTTTTGAAAATAATTTCTAGTGTTAGAAAGTCGTCTTATAGGCCGGAAAATACAGTAATGGTACATGTTTTCTCAGCCCCACCCTCCAGCTATACCCCTACTTAACATAATGTTATAGCGGTAGCCAAAGCCTGCCACTGCTTTTCTCATCTGCTCTCAGTACTCCAGTGGTTGGTCTGGTCACCTCCCCTCTTCTGATGTCCGTTGGTTCTGGCCACTGAAGCAGTGCTGATCGCCTTCTTTGCAGGCTGAGGCCTGCTTCTTGCCTGCACTTTTTCTTTCTGCTTAAAGGGCTCACGCACATGCTCCTCTGGCCTGTAGAGGGCCTGAGCATACACCTTGATCTTCCCCAGGCTGGAGTACTTAAGCCACTTTTCCCTGTAGGAAGCTGTCCTGAGAAATAGTTTCTAGTTCGCTAGTATCTGCCTGTGAACCAACTTCTGCCTGCTTCCCAGATTTAACCCTTCAGTGTCTTACCTGACTTCTGCCTAATCTACATTCTGACCCTTAGGTGTTTATCTTGCCCTAGAACTACAAACTATTTCTGCCCTGGCCTGTCCCTAACTACAGTTTTGCCTGATCCCTGAGTGTTCCACACCAGTGTCTCTTAAACCCCATGTACCAGAAGTCATTTGAACAGAGACTACTCCAAAAGCTAGTAGCCTGGTGGTTCTCCTACAGCAGATTCCAGATCCCTGTATAGGGACTTCTGCCTAATATTCATTCTGACCCTGAGCTGTCTATCCTGGCCTTGAACTGTTTATCAGATTGTACAAACTCTGCCTGCCCTGGCCTGTCCCTAACTACAGTTTTGCCTGATCCCTGAGTGTTTCACACCAGTGTCTCTTAACCCCCATGTACCAGAAATCATTTGAAAAGAGACAACTCCAAGAGGTAGCAGCCTAGTTGTTCTTTTATAGCAGAATCCAGATCCCCATATAGTGTTTAAAGGGTGAAGACAAGGGTACTACTTAGATAATGCCCTTAAGAGTAGCCAAAACCCAATCTGTTCAAGTGACATAACGGATCCCCATCCGCTTCATAACACGTATCTTATAAACTTTTTGAAACGTCCCCGAGAACCCCCGGACTTATGCATATACCGAATTTTCTTTCAGCATAAACTTTTAGTGTGCACTTTTCTGAGATTTTTTGAGATCCGGTTTTGCTGTGATTTAGCAGCAGAATTCTCTGCTGTCTTTACACTTCTTGCATCTGTTGTCTTTGTTCTTTCTTGAGAAGAATCGATGGTGCTGCAAGGCATACACCTTTCAGAAAAGATTTGCTACAGCAGCTACGTGCTCGGCTTCTATTTCAGGAGAGTTCCCTGCTGCGAGGTGGTTTTGATACAACTGGCATAGATGGTGAGAAAACATACGCTACTTTTGTTTTGTGCATTTGCTTCAGGTGCAGTGCTCTGTGGTGCATATGGTTGAGCATCATTAACATTACAGAAGAAAAGTTATGTTTCCTCTTCTGCTGCACTGTAGTAATTGAGTCAAGAGCCGGCTAATGATGAAAATAAATTAACAATCAAATATTTATTTTCTTAATGCTGAGTGCTGTAATTATCTTTGTAATTAGACTTTTAGATGAGGAAAACAAATCCATCTTGTGTCTATTACTGCAGCTAATATATCAGAAGAGGGTGGCATAGACTGGACAATGCCTGTTATATGAGGACTCAATATTATGGGCATAACTCATTAAGGGCTCAAACACACGGCCGTTGTCCAGCTGTGCCCATATTGTGGTCCGCAATACGCGGGCACCGTCCGTGTGCTTACTGCATCATGGGTGCGGACCCATTCACTTGAATGGGTCTGCAATCGGGAAGGACGGCGCGGAACGGTGGCAAGGAAACCCCACGGAAGCACCCTGGAGTGCTTCCATGGGGTTTCTGTCCATGCCTCCGCACCACAGAAAAGTAGTGCATGCATTACTTTTTTGTGGTGCAGACCATCGGATGCAGATCACGGACCCTATTCAAGTGAATGATTCCTGTGTACACATATGGCGGCCCTAAGGTCAGTGCCCATGCATTGCAGACCACAATTTGTGGCCTGCATGATGCCTAAATGACTTTTATACCTATCCTCTGAATAGGTCATCAGTATCTGATCAGTGGGGGTCCAACACCCGGGAATCCTACTGATCAGCTGTTTCAGAAGGCACCAGCACTCATAGTATCTCTCAGCTCACCTAGCACAGCGCCATCCATTGTAAAGTGGCTATGCTTGGTATCGCAGCTCAGCCCATTTCACTTCTATGGGGATGACCTTCACCGAGGCCATGTGACCGATAAATGTGACGTCACATGGTCTAGACGAAACTGAGAGAAGGCTGCGACCCTTTTTTATTTTTAAAAAATTCTGACAGTGCGGTGTGATATTAAACAGGCTTTTTCTTACCACCGTCTACAGTACCATCTGTGTACCCATAGCCATATAAGTCACTGTCTTGACTGTTTTGGCTGTCTTGCTGTTAAAGAGTTTGAAAGGGGTTGGAAACAGTCCTCAGAGCATCATATACAACTTTTCAGGTCAATTGGGATACTTTCGATTCTAGTAGAATTTATTCGGATCAAATCGAATCAGGCGGTCGGAAACAAATTTTGGGAGATTCACTTGAACTCTAGCCGTGGTTTAGCGCTGTAAAAAATATATATTTTTCCTACAGTTTTCTCCCCTCCATTTAGATCAAATTTTCAACAAGCAAAATCCTGTACGGTAATTTGCTTTGGATTTGCAATGTGGAATCCGTACCAGAAATGTGCACCAAACCTCAGCGTGTGAATTTATCCTTAGCGCGAACTGAGATAAAACATTACACAAGGTGAATTGAAATTGGAAATTGAAAGTGAAAAAGCAGAAGGCAACATGACATTAGAAATTACCAGGGAATTCTTCCCTAGAAGCATTGCTTCTGGAAGGGGAAAATGTTGCCCCACAGTGGGTACAGGTCTGCACTTACTATACATAACTGCCAAGTGGAAAAACTCTGTATAGCGGCACACAAGTGTACCTCTGGCTCTGCAATAGGCACCTTGTGTGATACATTTTGGTGCCACAGAGGAAAACTTACATAAAAATAACATTTTCTAAATTTGAGACACAGAATGGGCCCATAGATTTCTGGGGGTACTATATTTTTGGTTCATCTGCAATACAGCTGGGCGCATGAGAAGTTGGCCTGGAAAAAACATTTATCGTCTTTCCATGGGATTACTGGGGTCTGATTGCTTGGTCTCAAATAAGAAATGGCGTCCAATGCCCCCCTCTTTAAATGTAATGGTGGTCACTTATTTGCACTACTGCTCTTTTCAGTGTGTATAGAACTGATTAATGGAGAAATATTGCACATGCCTGACTACTGCTTTATTTAAATGTTGCAGACAGGACCTAAGCTCTTGTGAATGGTGGGTTTTTTGTTGGACCAACCCTTTTAGATGTGTAGTTATATTTACCAAAACTTTACGCCAGGCTTTTGGTGTAAAATAAAGTCACAAAATTTGGTGCAAATGGCATTTTGTGCCAAAAATTTGTGACTTTTTTGTGCTTTTGTGCCACTTTTTTGAAAAGTGAGTAGAGAACAGTGGAAGGGTGCCGGACCATTGAAGCCTGACACATTTACTATCATTTATGCAAGAAACATGATGTAAATTAAAACTGGAAGAATCTACGCCAGCTCCAGGATGGAGTAGATTTTACTTTGGACGGACAGCAGAAGATGTGGCAAATTTATTAAGAATATTAATAAATTGGTCTTTGGTAAATGACCCCCAATGTGTCTCACATACCTATAATGGCCAGTTTACAGCTTGATGGTCTCAGCAGAAAAAAGAAAAAGTGGCTGACCAGCAGACAAGTCATGCAAGTTTACATCTAAATTGCGAGTTATTAATCTGTTTCTGTTTTTTTCTCTTTTTTAAATTGTTCAAATGCTGATTTAAAGCATCACTAACTTTAAAAAAATATATTGATATGACATATGAAATGTTTAGATTTTTGGTTGTCTGAGTGCGGAAACCCCCATCGAACTCCATAACGAGGGGAGAGAAGCATGCATATTGCGCTCTCTCTCCTCACTGCACAAGACGGGATCCATAGAAGTCTAGGGACTTCTGTCCTCAACAGAGAGGAGAGAGATCACAATATGTGAAGGCTGCTCTCCCCTCATTCTGGGAATTGGTGTGGACCTCAGCGCTCAGACATCCACCAATCTAAACTTTTGATATGTCTCTATGACACATCAAAAGTTTTTTGAAAAGTTAGTGACATTTTAAAACAGCCATAAAACAAAAACAATTTAGATGTAAATTTCGTAAGAGAGAGAGAGCACAATATGGGCATGTCTCTCTCCCCTCGTTCTAGAGATTGGTGGGGGTCTCAGAACTTATAACATATCAGAAGTTTTTTTAAAAGTTAGTGATGTTTTAAGTGAACGTCCAAAATGCATCCAATGGCCAAAAAAGCTGACAAACAATGTGGCTAAATCAGAACAAAATGTTTTCCAGTTGTGTGACCAGATCTTTGTGGTTTGCAACCAATTTAGTCACAGGTTCTTCTTTTTTTCTTCAGCTCGGTGTAACATGTGGAGTTGGAATCACATGGGCAGCATGAGTAACAGAATGCAATTTGGAAAGTTCCGTAATAGGTCTCCTCAGATGACATAATAAAAGGGTTGATTGTGCGTCTTCATCGTACATCTTTCTTTTGCAGGTTTTGATGTTGTGGAAAAACACGTTTTCAGAAGATGTTTTAGGTCAGTTTTGTTTTTCTCGTTATTTTAAGTGTAAGCAGGCGTGCTCGACTCATATGATGTGATGGCCAGAAAGCACATGTTCAGGAACACTGCTCGACATTATTTTACAGTTCCAAGCACTCCTTGTTCTGGAATCAGCTGATAAAGTTTTATTAAGAACAATCAGGAAGTTTTTTCCTCCACTGGTTTTGGCACAGGATATCGTCTACTGCAGTGTTTCTCGACTTTTATAAGCCGAGCGCCCCTTGTCAAATTAATTTCAACCTAGTGCACTCAGAGTTATGATTTAAAGTGAATTTGTCACTACCTAAATGCTGCCCTCCCTTAAGCCTAATGCACACGGCCGTTGCCCGGCTGTGACCATATTGCGGCCCGCAATATGCGGTCACCGGCCGTGTGCTCCCCGCTTAATGGATGAACGGGTCCACAATCTGGAGCTGCGGTGTGAAAACCCACGGAGTGCTTCCGTGATGTTTCTGTCCGTGCCTCCGCACCACAAAAAATAGAACATGTTCTTTTTTTTTTTGCGGTACAGACGGATCACGGACCCATTCTAGTTGAATGGGTCTTGGTCCGTCCCGGCCGCCGCACGGACGTTGCCCGTGCATTGGTCTCCAATGCACGGAATGGCCGTGTGCATGAGGCCTTAAAGGCATGCTAATTCCAGCATTTTCTCTGCCACATGTGAATTTAATGTAGTTTCTGAGACATTTATCATCTGCTTGCTGTGATTAAGAAGTCCTGCCATTCTTGAGCTGCAGAGATAGATCTGTCCTCCCATCCATGATTGACACCTTTCTATTTATGCACAGTAACAGGGAAATAGCTGTCAATCTTTGGGGGGGAGTGAGTATGGGAGGAGCTATCCCCACAGCTCATGTATATGAGGACTCCTCACTCCCTGAGTCCACGGATAAGAAATTGTAATTTTTTTATAAACAACATCATATACAGACATAACAGAGACAGCATTGGAATCAGCATGCCTGGCACTACCGTATGCTGCTATTGAGGATAGGTCATCAATATAAAACGCCTTTCACAAGAGCTGACTGCAATGAAATCCTGGAAGATGCAGGTGATTGTCACATGTGATGAGCTGCTACCTGCCAACAGAAAAAAAAGATGGGTGTTTTTGCATATAGTTAAAATATGGGTGTGCTTTACTCTAGAAGTTTTTTTAAAAAATGTTGTGGGAAAGACATATTACTGATTGATCTTTCCTGCGATCTCTGGCCAAGTCTGGACTTACAAACTTGGGATCCCAGCACCCAGCAAGTACCGAAAAAATTCAATACCAGTGGCGTAACTAGAACTTATTGGGCAAATTTTTGAACGATTCCCCCCCAGCAACTTTTTCGCAACCCCTAACTCACGTGCAGTCCCCATTCTCATGGCTAGTCAAGATCGAGCTCTCAAAAGAGGCCCGGCAGCCATTAGTGATGAGCGGCAGGTGCTATATTCGAATTTGCGATATTTCACGAATATTTGGGCAAATATTCGTCATATATTTGTGAATTCAAGATTATTTTCTTGATCGCGAAAAATCGGCAATGTAATATTCGCGTAATGCGCGCAAAATACAGGCGTGGGTCCCTTTTGCTACATTTTCCAAGCTGCTAGAAGTTTCCAGAGACTGGAGAAAATGGTTGGCACGGCAGAACATTAAAAATGCCTTTATATGCAGATAGAGTGCTCCAATATATTTGCGATTGCGCAAATCGGCAATAACGATGCTAATATTTTGGCGCATTACGTGAAATTTCACATTTTAGCAGGTCTGCATATATGTATGGACAGCAGAACCTATCACACTACCTAACACCCTGCACTGAAACATCTACACTATATCAGGATATAACCTACACTGACATCTCCCACTAACTATCTGTATTATACAGGGAGTGCAGAATTATTAGGCAAGTTGTATTTTTGAGGATTAATTTTATTATTGAACAACAACCATGTTCTCAATGAACCCAAAAAACTCATTAATATCAAAGCTGAATATTTTTGGAAGTAGTTTTTAGTTTGTTTTTAGTTTTAGCTATTTTAGGGGTATATCTGTGTGTGCAGGTGACTATTACTGTGCATAATTATTAGGCAACTTAACAAAAAACAAATATATACCCATTTCAATTATTTATTTTTACCAGTGAAACTAATATAACATCTCAACATTCACAAATATACATTTCTGACATTCAAAAACAAAACAAAAACAAATCAGTGACCAATATAGCCACCTTTCTTTGCAAGGACACTCAAAAGCCTGCCATCCATGGATTCTGTCAGTGTTTTGATCTGTTCACCATCAACATTGCGTGCAGCAGCAACCACAGCCTCCCAGACACTGTTCAGAGAGGTGTACTGTTTTCCCTCCTTGTAAATCTCACATTTGATGATGGACCACAGGTTCTCAATAGGGTTCAGATCAGGTGAACAAGGAGGCCATGTCATTAGATTTTCTTCTTTTATACCCTTTCTTGCCAGCCACGCTGTGGAGTACTTGGACGCGTGTGATGGAGCATTGTCCTGCATGAAAATCATGTTTTTCTTGAAGGATGCAGACTTCTTCCTGTACCACTGCTTGATAAAGGTCTCTTCCAGAAACTGGCAGTAGGACTGGGAGTTGAGCTTGACTCCATCCTCAACCCGAAAAGGCCCCACAAGCTTATCTTTGATGATACCAGCCCAAACCAGTACTCCACCTCCACCTTGCTGGCGTCTGAGTCAGACTGGAGCTCTCTGCCCTTTACCAATCCAGCCACGGGCCCATCCATCTGGCCCATCAAGACTCACTCTCATTTCATCAGTCCATAAAACCTTAGAAAAATCAGTCTTGAGATATTTCTTGGCCCAGTCTTGACGTTTCAGCTTGTGTGTCTTGTTCAGTGGTGGTCGTCTTTCAGCCTTTCTTACCTTGGCCATGTCTCTGAGTATTGCACACCTTGTGCTTTTGGGCACTCCAGTGATGTTGCAGCTCGGAAATATGGCCAAACTGGTGGCAAGGGGCATCTTGGCAGCTGCACGCTTGACTTTTCTCAGTTCATGGGCAGTTATTTTGCGCCTTGGTTTTTCCACACGCTTCTTGCGACCCTGTTGACTATTTTGAATGAAACGCTTGATTGTTCGATGATCGCGCTTCAGAAGCTTTGCAATTTTAAGAGTGCTGCATCCCTCTGCAAGATATCTCACTATTTTTGACTTTTCTGAGCCTGTTAAGTCCTTCTTTTGACCCATTTTGCCAAAGGAAAGGAAGTTGCCTAATAATTATGCACACCTAATATAGGGTGTTGATGTCATTAGACCACACCCCTTCTCATTACAGAGATGCACATCACCTAATATGCTTAATTGGTAGTAGGCTTTCGAGCCTATACAGCTTGGAGTAAGACAACATGCATAAAGAGGATGATGTGGTCAAAATACTCATTTGCCTAATAATTCTGCACGCAGTGTATATATAAGCTATCTAACTATCTATCTAATGTAGTGTGGAAAGCACAAAGCACAGAGCACAGCAATGTCACTGCTCTCTCTCAGAACTTTAAAAAACTGTAGAAAATGGCTGCTGGGGAGTTTCTTATATAGTAAGGGGTAGGCAACTTTCCTATCGGTTGCTAGGGATGTTACTAAGCTCAGACAAAGACATTGCAGCCTTCTCATTGGCCCACAAGCAAGAAGGGAGGCTACTGATGAAACAAAAATCTAGAATATTAAAAATTCCGAATATATATCACTATATTCTAAATTTTCGCAAATTCTCAAAGTGCCGATATTTGCAATTATAATTCGCGATTCGAATATTCGTGATCAACACTAGTCATGATATAATACAGTTGAGGGACCCCTGACAATAAAAACTTGAGAGGGCCCCTTGTGAGTTTCGTGTCCCAAAGCAGCCGCTTCCCCTATGGGCTGTTTCACACGAGCATATCCCGCGCGTGTCATCCACAGCGTGAAAGACAGCTGAACCGCGCTATGGACAGCAGAGACACGGAGCAGTAACATGATTGATAATGCTCTTTGTCTCTCTGTGACCTTTTTACTACAAAATCACAGTGAGATAAAGTTGTCACCGTGATTTTGTAGTAAAAAGGTCACAGAGAGGCAAAGAACATTAGAAATCATGCTGTTTTTCATGCTGCGGATGACACGCGCGGGAGCCGCTTGTGTGAAACAGCCCTATAACTACGCCCATGTGGCAGATATCTGCTGTCGCTCTGCATCTGTAATTCTTGTTCTTGTCATCAAAAATTGCCTATAGTAGGCAGACGATGGACTAAATTGGTTTTAAAGATCTTCTAAAATCACACTATATGTCTAAGGCCTCATGCACACGAACGTTGTTTGTTTCCGTGTCCGTTCCGTTTTTTTTGCGGATAGGATGCAGACCCATTTATTTCAATGGGTCCGCAAAAAACGCGGACAGCACACCGTGTGCTGTCCGCATCAGTATGTCCGTTCCGTTGCCCGCAAAAAAAATTGTGCATGTCCTATTTTTTTCTAGTTTGCGGACAAGGATAGGCATTTTTTACAATGGATCCGCAAAAAAAACGGCTTCCATACGGAATTTCATCAGTTTTTTTTTGCGGATCCACAATTTGGGGACTGCAAAACACATACGGTCGTGTGCATGTAGCCTAACTTTAGGTACTATAGTCAAACATTGGTTACACGTTCCAAAGGAAAGCCAAGATAGGAGGGTGCTTCAGACCTGCTACCACTCATGGCACATCAGTTTTAGTAAATACACGTGTTCACAATAATATAACATAGGTCATGTTGTGATGTGCTATTCCTCTGCTATTCATACTGGAAATGTACAAATAAATTGACAAGTAGATGTTGAGGGCTTGTCCTTGCATGCTCAGACATGTCCAATCAGTGCTGACGGTATCAGACAGTGTAGGGACACGGCCCTTTGACAACGTAAATGGTAACACATCATTTTCAATATAGTCATACATTTCCAGAAGGAATAACAGAGGAACAGCACAGCATAGAGTTTTAAGAAGATAGAGGATCGTTTATCATACTGAAATATGCCTAAATTAGTCGTATTTCAAGAGCAGATGGTGGCGCAACGGTTATCTGCTACTTCGCCCCGCTCACGCCAGGTCTAAAATTGTGGCCGTGACGTGAGCAAGGAAAGGGACAGACCAGCAGGCCCGACTCATTTACCATTTTCTATGCCTGTTTTAGGCTCGGAAGCTGTCTTAGTCTACTTTCACACTTGCGGCAGAGTGATCCGGCAAGCAGTTCCGTCGTTGGAACTGCCTGCCGGATCCCGCCAAACGTATGCCAACTGATTGCATTTGTAAGACTGATCAGGATCGTGATCCGTCTTACAAATGCATTGAAATGCAGGATCCGTCTTTCCGGTGTCATCCGGCATTTATTTTTGTAAAAAAAAATTCGGTCTGCGGATGGGTCTGGCATTGAGGTATTTTGAATGCCGGATCCGGCACTAATACATTCCTATGTAAAAAAAAATGACGGATCCGGCATTCCGGCAAGTGTTCTGAATTTTTGGCCGGAAATAAAACCGTAGCATGCTGAGGTATTATCTCCGTCCTGATCAGTCAAAATGACTGAACTGAAGACATCCTGACGCATCCTGAACGGATTGCTCTCTATTCAGAATGAATGGGGATCAAACTGATAAGTTATTTTCTGGTATAGAGCCCCTAGGACGGAACTCTATGCCGGAAAAGAAAAACGCTAGTGTGAAAGTACCCTAACATTTAGAACTGGCAGAGGATCCGCCGAAGTTATGGAGAGGCCGGCGCCTCTTCATAACTTCAGTGAATCCACCACCAGCTATAGCGGTTACTAAGACCGGCGTCTGAAATGCCAGTCTTAATAAATGACCCAGATAATCCAAAATTATTCTATGGGAAATACACATAGACCGACCAGAGGGGAGACACGTCCTCTTTAAACACCTCTTATATGAACTGAAACGTACGATTACCTTAATGAACTGTATTTTCCATATAAAATTGCTCTTGTATTAGGTCTCTGTAGAGGTCTCCATATCTACAGAGAAATATGCTTGTTATATGATTTATAATTTATTACTTAGCCATGCAATCTATTGTGGAACCTTCCACCTCTCAATTGCGCACTCTCCATTCATGAAGCCACTCTCTGGCCGCGTTATTCGTTCCATCTTTACACAGTAGCTTTAACAATGGCACTCTGAAACCTCTCTACATATCAGTCATAATGGACACAGCACTTGTGCATCAATGCCTTTGTAATGGCAGCTATAAGTGATCTGCGATATCACATGGTTTAGGAAAAAAATGGGCTTTCATGTAAGGTCATAGCTGGTTATAGTGTTACATTTGGTGGGGATGACCTATGGTTTTTATATTTTCTTCTATATTTTCTTCATATACATTTGGATACAACATCATGGTAAGGCTACATGCACACGAGCGTGCCGTTTTTTGCGGTCCGCCAACCGCTGATCCGCAAAAAATGGAAGCCGCCCGTGTTCCTTCCGCAATTAACGGAACGGGCAGCCCATTGTAGACATGCCTATTCTTGTCCGCAAAACGGACAAGAATAGGAGATGCTATATTTTTTTTGCGGGGCCTCGGAACGGAGCAACGGATGCGGACATCTTTTGCGGCCCCATTGAAGTGAATAGGTCCGCACCCGAGCCGCAAAAACTGCGGCTCGGATGTGGACCCGAAAATCGGTCGTGTGCATGAGGCCTTAGCCTGAGAACAGAACAGGCATCAGCGTCTGGACCCTCTAGAAGTGAATATCCAAGCAAAACAACTTGATTTTTTTTCACCAAAGATGGCTTCTCTCTTAGGCCCCATGCACACGACCGTATATTTTCTCTGCATCTGATCTGCACTTTTTGCGGATCAGAGGCAGACCCATTCATTTCAATGGGGCCGCAAAAAATGCAAACAGCACACCATGTGCTGTCCACATCCATATGTCTGTTCTGCCACAATAAAAATGGAACATGTCCTATTCTTGTCATAGTGGACATAGACGTCACACGGACATCATCCATATTTTTGCAGATCCGCGTTTTGCGGACTGCGAAATACAGATGCAGCTGAGAAAAACGTGATTGTTAAAGCGTTAAGTAAAGAATGGCAAGAAAATGTTAACTGACTTCTCAATGGATTTCAATGGCTTTTGCCATGAGATAACCAAGATAACATTGTGATGTGTTATTCGAGTCAAGTTTAGCTCCGCTACATCTGTACATACGGACTCGTCGACTTCAATGGACGTATTTGAGGTTCTCACCTCACTATGGCTCAGTGCCTCCACTCATATCTTGCTTGGAGCTCTATGGGATAGCAGTAGGGTCTTCCTCTTCTGCCAGGGGTCAACTTGGGGAACCCTTGCCCAGCTCAGTACACACTCACCCCAGGAAGGAGTTAATTGATCAACAGGTTTATTTGGGAAAGGGTGAACAATGGTGAAGAACATAAAGATAATGCAATAAAAAGAACAGAGCACAGATTGCAATACTGTCTGAGGAAAAACCCTGGTGAAGGCGGTGGCTATCTATAATGGTAAACAGTGATGGTGGTCAGCAATACATTCTGTCATGGCGGACGTGCACAGTTAAACAGATAACACACCAACCAGGCTTTGGACGAGAGACAGGGGAAGGGTCACCTCCTAATTTATCCCTGACCTCTTTCCCTGCAATGCTCAGCCCACAGACAAATCTTGATGGTAGATTTGCTGTGTCCACCAGCCTAAACTAACAGAACCCTGAACTCCCTGAGATGGTGAAGTGGGGAGAAAGGAGCAGCCAGCTCGCACAGAACCTGGATGGGTAAGAAGACATAAACAACCAAACAAGAAAAGACACTTATCTGCTGAGAGCAGGAACAAACAGCCAACCTTCCTTCCAAACTTCCCAGACAATAATGAACAGTATAATCCGCTCAGAGCACTTTAGCTGGAGACCATTTAAAATTACTCCACCCAGTGCACCTGATACGAGGCGGATCCAGCACAGCATCAAAACAAATACTAGACTCGTGCTGCAATTCTGGCTGACCTCTGCACATCGTCAGAGTGGGGCATGACAGTACCCCCCCCTTCTACGGGTGACCTCCGGACACCCTGGACCAACCTTATCCGGATGGGACCTATGAAAGGCCCTCACCAGACGGCTGGCGTTGACATCTGACGCCGGAACCCACATCCTCTCCTCAGGACCTCGAACTCCAAGTTTCCCTCGACCAGAACAGGAGAAGGAGGCAATGGCGATGGTACCACCGGTTTAACATATTTTTTAGTAAAGACTTGTGGAAGACATCGTGGATCCTCCAAGTCTGCGGCAGATCAAGTCGAAATGCCACAGGATTGATCACAGCAGAAATCTTATATGGACCAACAAATCTTGGACCCAGTTTCCAAGATGGCATTCTCAACTTGATATTCCTAGTGGACAAACACACCAAATCACCCACACACAGGTCCGGACCAGTCACACGTCTCCTGTCAGCCATTCGTTTATACCTCTCACCCATCCTCTCCAAATTCCCTTGAATCCCCCGCCAGATAGAGGATAAGGCAGAAGAGAATCTCTCCTCCTCTGGCATCCCGGAGGAACCAGACCCAGAAAAGGTACCAAACTGAGGATGGAAACCGTATGCGCCAAAAAATGGCGACTTACCCGTGGACTCCTGCCTACGATTATTCAATGCAAATTCTGCTAAGGGCAAGAATGAGGACCATTACTCCTGATTCTCAGCCACAAAGCACCTCAAGTAGGTCTCCAGGTTTTGATTGGTACGCTCCGTCTGACCATTCGACTGTGGATGAAAAGCCGACGAGAAAGAAAGTTGAATGCCAAGTCGAGAGCAGAATGCCCTCCAAAACCTGGAGACAAACTGCGTGCCCCTATCAGAGACAATATCCGAAGGAATACCGTGCAATTTAACAATATTATCCACAAAAATCTGCGCAAGAGTCTTAGCGTTAGGCAGACTTGTTAGTGGTATAAAGTGAGCCATTTTACTGAAACGATCGACTACCACCAAAATCACTGTTCTCCCGGAGGAACTCGGTAGGTCCGTAATAAAGTCCATGGACAAATGTGTCAAAGGACGAGATGGAATAGACAATGGAAGAAGTAAACCAGGCGGTCGAGTATGAGCAACCTTAGACCGAGCGCAGGTTTCACAAGCTGCCACGTAATTCTTAATACTCTTACGCAAACCTGGCCACCAGAACCTCTGGGACACCAGATCACAGGTGGACTTACCACCAGGATGTCCAGCGAGAACAGTATCGTGATGTTCCTTGAACACCTTGTATCGTAGGCCCTCAGGAACAAACAACCTCCCTGGGGGACACGAACCAGGAGCCCTCTCCTGAGCTCCCAACACCTCCATCTCCAATTCAGGGTACAGAGCGGAGACCAGCACTCCATCCGCCAAAATCGTCGCTGGATCTTCTGAATCACCTCCCCCAGGGAAGCTGCGAGACAAGGCATCTGCCTTGACGTTCTTGACCCCTGGGCGAAAGGTAACCACGAAATTGAACCTGGTAATGACCATCTGGCCTGTCTAGGGTTCAGACGCTTGGCAGATTGCAGGTAAGCCAAATTCTTATGGTCTGTATACACATAAGAATGCACCAGAATGGGAGAAGACGCAAAACGCTCCTTAATAGCCGAAAAGGCCTGCAATGCCTCATCCGACCAGACTGACATCAGCGCCCTTCTTGGTCATATCAGTAAGAGGTTTGACTAGCGTGGAATAATTCAAAATAAATTTTCTATAATAATTCGTAAACCCCAAAAATCGCATCAAAGCTTTCTGATTCTCCGGTCGGTCCCACTCCAGAACCGCCCGGACCTTTTCGGGGTCCATACGAAAACCAGATTCAGAAAGCATGTATCCCAAAAATGGAAGCTCTTGCACAGCAAACAAACATTTCTCCAATTTGGCGTATAACTTATTCTCCCGCAGGATCGTCAAAACCTGTCTCACATGATCCTGATGGGTCTTCAGATCAGGAGAATAAATTAAAATGTCATCAAGGTAGACTACTACGAACCTCCCCACCAAATGATGAAAAATATCATTGACGAATCGCTGAAATACCGCTGGCGCATTCGTCAACCCAAAAGGCATTACCAGGTTCTCAAAATGACCCTCGTGCGTATTGAAGGCCGTTTTCTACTCATCCCCCTCCTTGATCCTGATCAGATTGTATGCTCCTCTCAAATCCAACTTGGAGAACACCTTGGCTCCAACAATCTGATCAAAAAGATCAGAAATCAAAGGCAGGGGATATGGATCCCGGACTGTAATACGATTCAGCTCCCGGAAATCCAAACATGGTCTCAGTGATCCATCTTTCTTCTTCACGAAGAACAAACCTACAGCCACTGGAGACTTAGATGGTCTAATATGACCCTTTGCCAAACTCTCGGCGACATACTTTCACATGACCTCTCTCTCGGGTTGAGAGAGGTTGTAGAGCCGAGACTTAGGCAACTTAGCCCCCGGAAGGAGATTCACAGGACAATCATAGTCACGATGAGGGGGCAATTCCTGAGCCCCACCCTCCGCAAACACGTCCGAAAAATCAGAGAGATACTGAGGCAAGGCCGTAACGGACACTTCAGAAATAGATGTGACAAGACAATTATCCGAACAAAACTTGCTCCAACCAATGATTTGTCTCGCCTGCCAGTCTATAATTGGGTTATGTTTAGACAACCATGGCAACCCCAAAACTATTGGAGCTGGCAAATCCTTCATGACGAAACAGGAAATAATCTCAGCATGTGAATCACCCACCCTTAAATGAATATCATGAACAACGTGAGTAAGGCTCCCTTGAGAAAGAGGCGAAGAATCAATGGCAAAAACACGAATCTCGTTCTCTAACATGCAAATACTAAGTCCCGAACCCTCAAGAAACAGAAAGTCAATTAAATTTACCCCAGCACCACAATCAAGAAAAACATCAACAAACACATTTCGAGACTCTAGCGCCACCATAGCTGAAAGGAGAAAACAGGAACTGCAGGGAACTTGCATACCAGTCTGCTCTACCACACCATTCATACTACCAAGTGTGAGGGAGTTTATTTTTTTATTTTTTCTTTATCACTTTCCCTTGTGATTCAACATACGGACAAGAGAAAACAAAATGACCCCTCTTTCCACAAAAGAAACATAAATTGTGCGCTTTACGAAAGTCTCTACTATCTGAATGGAAAGATATCTGACCTAACTGCATGGGTTCCTCTCGTACTCCAGAATCACAAGCAATATCTCCCTGGGCAGCTGGTGAAACAAAACCACACATAGAATGTGTCGGCAGATAAGAACCATTTGGCCCATCTAGTCTGCCCAATATACTGAATACTATGGATAGCCCCCGGCCCTATCTTATATGAAGGATGGCCTTATGCCTATCCCATGCATGCTTAAACCCCTTCACTGTATTTGCAGCTACCACTTCTGCAGGAAGGCTATTCCATGCATCCACTACTCTCTCAGTAAAGTAATACTTCCTTATATTACTTTTAAACCTTTGCCCCTCTAATTTAAAACTGTGTCCTCTTGTGGTAGTTTTTCTTCTTTTAAATATGCTCTCTTCCTTTACCGAGTTGATTCCCTTTATGTATTTAAAAGTTTCTATCATATCCCCTCTGTCTCTTCTTTCTTCCAAGCTATACATATTAAGGTCCTTTAACCTTCCCTGGTAAGTTTTATCCTGCAATCCATGTACTAGTTTAGTAGCTCTTCTCTGAACTCTCTCTAGAGTATCTATATCCTTCTGGAGATATGGCCTCCACTACTGCGCACAATACTCCAAGTGAGGTCTCACCAGTGTTCTGTACAGCGGCATAAGCACTTCACTCTTTCTACTGCTTATACCTCTCCCTATACATCCAAGCATTCTGCTGGCATTTCGTGCTGCTCTATTACATTGTCTTCCCACCTTTAAGTCTTCTGAACTAATTACTCCTAAATCCCTTTCCTCAGATACTGAGGTCAGGACTGTGTCAAATATTCTATATTCTGCCCTTGGGTTTTTACGCCCCAGGTGCATTATCTTGCACTTATCCACATTAAATTTAAGTTTCCAGAGTTCTGACCATTCTTCTAGTTCTCCTAAATCCTTTTCCATTTGGCGTTTCCCTCCAGGAACATCAACCCTGTTACATATCTTTGTGTCATCAGCAAAAAGACAAACCTTACCAGCGAGGCCTTTTGCAATATCACTTATGAAGATATTAAACAAAATCGGTCCCAGTACAGATCCCTGTGGAACCCCACTGGTAACATGACCTTGTTTTGAATGTTCTCCATTGACTACAACCCTCTGTTGTCTGTCACTCAGCCACTGCCTAATCCACTCAACAATATGGGAGTCCATGCTCAATGACTGCAGTTTATTGATAAGTCTTCTATGTGGGACAGTGTCAAAAGCCTTACTAAAATCTAGATATGCGATGTCTACTGCACCTCCACCGTCTATTATTTTATTCACCCAGTCAAAAAAATCTATAAGATTTGTTTGACATGATCTCCCTGAAGTAAACCCATGTTGTTTTTCATCTTGCAATCCATGGGATTTTAGATGTTCCACAATCCTATCCTTTAATAGGGTTTCCATTAATTTGCCTACTATTGATGTCAGACTCACTGGTCTATAGTTGCTCGATTCCTCCCTACTACCTTTCTTGTGAATGGGCACGACATTTGCCAATTTCCAATCTTCCGGGACGACTCCTGTTACTAATGATTGGTTAAATAAATCTGTTAACGGTTTTGCCAGCTCACCACTAAGCTCTTTTAATAATTTTGGGTGTATCTCATCAGGCCCCTGTGACTTATTTGTCTTCACCTTAGACAGGGAGGAATCCCCTGCACAGAGGGACCCATACACCTCTCTCTGATACGTCTATCCAAACGTATCGCCAAAGACATTGCATTTTCCAAAGTATCTGGGTATTCATGAAAAGCCAGAGCATCCTTCAACCTTTCAGTTAACCCAAAACTGGCTACGTAACACGGGGTCGTTCCACCCTGACTCAGTACCCCACCTCCTAAACTCTGTGCAGTAAACCTCAGCAGTATGTTTACCCTGTAGTAAGTTACGCAATTTTGACTCTGCCATCGAAACTCGATCTGGGTCATCGTAAATCAATCCCAGGGCTTTAAAAAATTCCTCCACCGACCGGAGAGCCAGAGAGCCGGGCGGCAGGGAAAAAGCCCAGGATTGCGCGTCCCCTTTCAGCAAAGACATGACGATACCCACCCTCTGATCCTCATTACCTGAGGAAAATGGGCACAATCGAAAGTACAACTTACATGATTCCTTGAAACGGAAAAAATCATCAGTACCCCCTGCAAATTTCTCCGGAAGAGCGACTTTAGGCTCCCCAACAATTTGACCTGTACCTGAACCCAACACCCTCTGACACTGTGTGACCGTATTACGTAGATCCGCAACCTCCAGGGACAAACCCTGCATGAGGTCAACCAGTGCATCAATTGACGCCATCACATAAACACTGAGAAATGGCGGTCACAGTATGGCGGATTATAATGTCACGGCGGATGTGCACAGTTAAACAGATAACACACCAACCAGGCTCTAGACGAGAGACAGGGGAAGGGTCACCTCCTAATTTATCCCTGACCTCTTTCCCTGCAATGCTCAGCCCACAGACAAATCTTGATGGTAGATTTGCTGTGTCCACCAGCCTAAACTAACAGAACCCTGAACTCCCTGAGATGGTGAAGTGGGAGAAAGGAGCAGCCAGCTCGCACAGAACCTGGATGGGTAAGAAGACATAAACAACCAAACAAGAAAAGACACTTATCTGCTGAGAGCAGGAACAAACAGCCAACCTTCCTTCCAAACTTCCCAGACAATAATGAACAGTATAATCCGCTCAGAGCACTTGTTTTTTTTTTACAATGGCTGCAGAGAACGTTGGCGCACAAATGTTGGTGCCCGGAAAATCGGCAATCAGAAAATCGGCAATATAAATTTGCGATACGAAAATTTGCGATCAACACTACTCCTAAAGTCAAAGATATTTCAGCCTTCTCATTGGCCCACAAGCAAGAAGCAGTGAAGGATCATGGGTACTGATGTTTTTTTTTTACAATGGCTGCAGAGAACGTTGGCGCACAAATGTTGGTGCCCGGGAACCAGCCGCGGGCTGCAGCATTAAGAAGTTTAGATGGCAGTAGTTAGGGGCAAATCCTTCCGTGGGTGCAACACTCCTCCAGCTAATCAGGCTGGGCTGTAGAGTTGATCCAGCAGCAGGACTCTTTCCTTGCACACAGGGACCACAGGAGCTATCTGGGCTGTGCGGTAGGTAGGGTTAATGCAGCAGTTGAGCTTTCTCTTCTCACACAGGAATTACAGGAACTACCTGGGCTGTGCTGTAGGGTTAATGCAGCAGTTGAGCTCACTTCTCACACAGGAATCATTGGAGCTGTCTGGACTGTGCTGCATTGTCTGCACAAAAGCAGGGTTCCCTTCTGCCTGTGGAGATCCTTTAGTCCCCTTTCACACGGGCGAGTATTCCGCGCGGATGCGATGCGTGAGTTGAATGCATTGCACCCGCACTGAATACCGACCCATTCATTTCTATGGGGCTGTTCACATGAGCGGTGATTTTCACGCATTACTTGTGCGTTGCGTGAAAATCGCAGCATGCTCTATATTCTGCATTTTTCATGCAACGCAGGCCCCATAGAAGTGAATGGGGTTGCGTGAAAATCGCAAGAATCCGCAAGCAAGTGCGGATGCGGTGCGATTTTCACACACGGTTGCTAGGAGACGATCGGCATGGAGACCCGATCATTATTATTTTCCCTTATAACATGGTTAGAAGGGAAAATAATAGCATTCTGAATACAGAATGCATAGTACAATAGCGCTGGAGAGGTTAAAAAAAATAAATAAAAAAATTAACTCACCTTAGTCCACTTGATCGCGATGCCCGGCATCTCCTTCTGTCTCCTTTACTGAACAGGACCTGTGGTGAGCATTCATTACAGGTTAAGGACCTGTGGTGATGTCACTCCGGTCATCACATGATCCATCAGATGATCCTTTACCATGGTGATGGATCATGTGATGACCGGAGTGACGTCACCACAGGTCCTTGACCTGTAATGAATGCTCACCACAGGTCCTGTTCAGTAAAGGAGACAGAAGGAGATGCCGGGCATCGCGATCAAGTGGACTAGGGTGAGTTAAATTTTTTTATTAATTCTTTTAACCCCTCCAGCGCTATTTTACTATGCATTCTGTATTCAGAATGCTATTATTTTCCCTTATAACTATGTTATAAGGGGAAATAATACAATCTACAGAACAGAACTTCTGTGAAGAAGGTCCGGTTTGGGTACCAAACATGCGCGATTTTTCTCACGCGAGTGCAAAATGCATTACAATGTTTTGCACTCGCGTGGAAAAATCGCGGGTGTTCCTGTAACGCACCCGCACATTTTCCCGCAACGCCCGTCTGAAAGAGGCCTTAGTCTATCTCTCTCCTGGCCATGCTTCTGTCTCTAAGATAGCTGCGGTTCCTTTTCCTTCCTTAGCCTCTCTCCCTAGATCCTCTGCTATTGGCTGCAGGGAGGAGCAAGTGCTCATGGGATTTGCAGTCCACTTCATTTCAGAAGAAGTGAGCAGTGCACCTTCCAGTGCCACCTACAGATGTGCACTGAAAATGTAGTCAGGATTTCAGAGTAGATCACTTTTGTGTCACATTTATGAAGTGTGACTTCTTAGTTCCACGCAAGGCATCCCCCAGAAGTACTTTTACTGAAATAAGCACAACTAAATTTCAGTTTCACTAAATTTAACATAACCGCGTCCATTTTTGTAAATTTGGTGCAAGTGTGCATAGCAACTCCAAACTAAAAACTGACCTCAATACACTGACAATTATTAATTCCTTCCTAGATCTCTATGTGCACTTTTTGCAAAGTTCAGAAAGACTATGCCCATAGTTGCCCTTGAGACTATGTTTATACTGAACAGTTTATAAAAATGCATTTGTTTGATGATTATAAACTATATTGGTTATTGCTCATAATACATTGAAACCTCTCCAAAAATTATCTTTTTGAGGCCAACTTTTTCAAAGCTATTTACAATAGTAAATTTTTCCTCTCACATAGGCACAGTCTATTAACAGCCCCCAAATACGAACTGTGCCCTACAACAGTTGCTATGCTTACAGGTCATTCATTTTCTATGGACAAACCTAGGTCCTTTTTTAAATATGGGAATCACAATGACTTTGTGAATATTAGAAACAGGAGCGCAGAAATAACAAAACTTAGCTCTTTGAGGACTCATTGAATACATAAATATAGCCAATTACTTTATTAAAGGCTGCATAGGAAAGAGTAGAGCCAGTCTATATCTAGGCCATTTATAACTGGCTAACATATGCAGCGAGCCCATGAGAAGCTGGAGTGGAGGATGGGAGTTGCAGTGGCTCTGGCTGTCACAGTCAATCACGGTGGTGATCCCTAGAGCTATGCAGTGGAAGGAGAGTGCATCCTTTCTTCCCACAGGACAGACATCGATTGTGGGCCTCCTGCCTGATGGTAGTTGGGGTGCCCTTGATGTCAATTGTTTGGATGGGTTCAAGGCAGGTCGTGTAGAGTGCAATAGCCAGCATATGGTGTTGGAGTCAGTAGATTCTACTCTAAGTAGAATCAATGGGAGGCAACAGTACCTTGGAAATAATGACTATAGTGTTGCCTGTGGGATCCATAATTTTTGAAGGCATATCTGGCCAGTACATGTCCACATGTGGAGGGTGTCTTAATGGTGTCCCTCCACAGCAGCATGTCTGTAGTAGCAGGTTACCTTGCTGACTCCAATGAATGGCCATGCAGATTCCAAGTTCTCTTTTATCTTTCTCTCTTTCCCTTCTTTTCTTTCTGTAGATCTTGCAGTAATTTACACATAGATCTGTTAGTCAGCAACTTGAGGCCTAAGGAGGAGCACGAGGCACAGCTTCTTCCTCTCTGTACTCTCTCACTAACTGAGAGTGGCTCCTGAATCCATACCCAAAGGGTTAAGCCAGGAGTGTTAACATGGCTGGGCCATTCATACATGGCTATGCTTGCTACAATACATTACATAACATTACATACATTGAAGAACAAACCATTTGCAGAAACCAGGGTACTGCACATATAAAACTCGCCATCTTGGCAAGTTGCATTGATAGGCATATCTACAGTAGTTTAAGCCACCCTCTGCTGCAAATAATAGGTTTAGTTGATTTAGAACTGGGGCACATTGGGCAATCAAAGTACCACAGGATCCTTTGGTGGGTCTAGGCTCTGGCACAATAATGGGTCCTGAATATCCAGAAAAAAAGATGATCCTATTTGGAGCTGATACTTGTCACTAGACTTGTTTCCTGCTAGCGCTTATTGATGGCGTGCCCTGTATATACAATGATAGCAGCAAAGTTTATCATGCAATTTAAAGTGAACATGTACATGTTTGGAATAGATGGGGGTATAGCTGTCATGGTCTTACCTTCTTGCTGTTCTCCTTCGTTTGACATGTGCTGGCGGCCATCTTGGTTTCTGGGTTTCTTGTAGCCTCCCACCCTGCGGCTCCTCCTTCCCACTGGGAGGAGCTGGATGCCTAGCTCATATATATAGGAGGTCTGTGGCTTCAGTTCCTTGCTTGGTCCTCCTGTGTTCACATGCTTCTAGACTGCTGCTGCTTCTGGTTCCTGATCCTGGTTTCGTCCGACTACCCTGCTGGTTCCTGATCCTGGTTTCGTCCGACTACCCTGCTGGTTCCTGATCCTGGCTTCGTCTGACTACCCTGCTGGTTCCTGATCCTGGCTTCGTCTGACTACCCTTCTGGTTCCTGACCTCTGGCTTCGCAAAGACTCTGCTTCGGTTTCGCCATCCGTTTGGACTTTTGCTTTACAGCTTTATTTTCAATAAAGCCTTCTTATTTTCACTTATCCCTTGTTGTACGTCTGGTTCATGGTTTCGTGACATTAGGACCAAGCCATGAATTCTGACGGTACAGGGCCATCCTCGCTACCCACGCTGGTTGCCAGACTTGATCAGCAGGATCACCTGTTGGGTCGGTTCGCTGTGGCGTTGCAAACCCTGCTTGAACGCACGGCTCATTTCGCTCCCGTTGCCGATGGGTCGGTTGTCGCTCCTGGGCCCGCTCCTACTGCCGCTCCGGTTGTTGCGCCAGAGTCTACCCCGACACCTGTTGTTGCACCTGCGGTGTTTCGGGGTATGATCGGTTCTGCCCCTCTTCCACAGCGCTTTGGGGGAGAGCCAACTCAGTGCCGAGGTTTCCTTAACCAGGTGGGCATTTATTTCGAGTTGCTGCCACATGCCTTTCCCACTGAGAGATCAAAGGTGGGCTTCTTGATCTCGCTGCTCTCGGACAAGGCCTTGGCCTGGGCCAGCCCTTTATGGGAGAACAACAATCCGGTGGTTGCCGAGTTTTCCGGTTTTGTTGCTTCTCTTCGGAAGGTATTCAATGTGCCGGCTGCCTCTGCTGCGAAGCTCCTTATGTCCATCAGACAGGGTTCACGATCCGTAGCTGAATACGCCATTGAGTTTCGTACCCTGGCAGCAGAGGTGGGCTGGAATAATGAGGCTCTGGTCGCTGCTTTCTCTCATGGTCTCTCGGATGCCTTGAAGGATGAGGTTGCAGCTAAGGACCTACCAGTGGAGCTCGAGTCTCTTATTTCTTTCCTGATTTTGATTGACACCAGACTCAGGGAGAGACCTTCCTTTAAGGAGAGCCTGCGGAGGTTTTCTAACAGATTGGCGCCTACGTTTGTTGTCCCACCCGTGCCTCCCTCTCCTCCCACGCCTCCTGGGGATGACTTGTCTGGGGGTGAACCCATGCAGCTGGGGTTTGCTCGCCTGTCCGAGGGGGAGAGGGTACTCCGGAGACGCGAGGGCCGATGCATGTACTGTGGTCTCGGTGGGCATTTTCGGTTGGCATGTCCGAACCGTCCGGGAAACGCTCGCACCTGAGATCCTGTCGGGGGCAGATCTTGGGTGGAGTCTCCTCGTCCCCGGTTTCCCGTGTTGACAAACCACTGATCACTGTTGTCCTCTCCTGGGTCGGGGGCTCGGTGACGACCCAGGCGTTGGTGGACTCTGGTGCCGGTGGTTTGTTCATTGATAATGTGTTCGCTGCCGCCAATTCCATTCCTCTGCAGGCTCGAGGTTCCCCACTGGCTCTTGAGGCGATAGATGGCAGACCCCTTCTGCCGCCACACGTGACTCATGAGACCCTTCCAGTGGGGATAGCCATTGGTGCCGTTCACAGAGAGTCGGTCTGCCTCCAGGTTATTTCGTCTCCACACTACTCGGTGGTCTTGGGGTACCCCTGGCTCCGGAAGCATAATCCGACTTTCGATTGGAGATCGGCCGAGATCCTCTCGTGGTCACCGCAGTGTGGGGCTAGTTGCATCCATGGGTCTGTCAAGTTGCTGTGTACTTCCTCGGACTCTCTGTTGCCTCCTGAATACGAGGAGTACCGGGATGTATTCGATAAGGTGCGCGCGGTTGCCCTACCTCCGCACCGCCCATACGATTGTGCCATAGAGTTACAATCTGGTGCCGTTCCTCCTCGTGGCAAAGTCTATCCACTGTCGGTAGCGGAGAATGAGGCCATGGAGGAGAACGTGAGGGAGGCGCTTTCACGCGGACACATTCGCAAATCCTCGTCCCCGGCAGGGGCTGGATTTTTCTTTGTGAAAAAGAAGGGCGGTGAGTTGAGGCCTTGCATCGATTACAGGGGTCTCAATCGCATCACGATCAAGAACGCTTACCCGATACCCTTGATTTCCGAGCTGTTCGATCGCCTTAAAGGGGCCACGGTCTTTACCAAACTCGACCTGAGGGCGGCATATAACCTGGGTAGGATCAAGGCGGGCGATGAGTGGAAGACCGCGTTTAACACCAGGACCGGTCATTATGAATCCTTGGTTATGCCCTTTGGGTTGTGCAATGCGCCCGCAGTCTTTCAGGAATTCATCAACGATGTTTTCCGTGACCTGTTGCAGCAGTGTGTGGTGGTCTATTTGGATGACATCTTGGTATATTCTGAATCCATGGAGGCCCACATTCTGGATGTCAGACGAGTGTTGCAACGGTTACGAGAGAACAAGCTGTTCGGTAAGCTTGAGAAATGCGAATTTCACCGATCCCAGGTAACCTTCTTAGGTTACATCATTTCCGCTGAGGGGTTCTCCATGGATCCTGAGAAGGTTTTGGCTGTCTTACAGTGGCCCCAGCCCAGTGGTCTTCGTTCCCTGCAGCGCTTTTTGGGCTTCGCCAATTATTATCGGAAGTTCATCAGGGACTTTTCCATGCTAGCCAAGCCTCTCACGGATCTGACCAGGAAGGGCAGTAATTCCCAGGTCTGGCCGCTCGAGGCCATCCGAGCTTTTGAGGCTCTAAAGTCCGCCTTTGTGTCGGCTCCGATTCTGTCGCATCCCAACCCTGGGTTGCCCTTTGTCCTCGAGGTGGACGCGTCTGAGACGGGAGTAGGCGCCCTTCTGTCTCAGCGTAGAACACCAGAGGGTCCTCTGCTTCCTTGTGGGTTTTACTCCCGGAAACTGTCTTCCGCGGAGTGCAACTATCAGATTGGTGACAGGGAGTTATTGGCCATCGTGCAGGCCCTTAAAGAATGGAGGCACTTGCTCGAGGGTTCGGTGGTTCCGGTTCTCATCCTGACGGACCACAAGAATCTGACCTACCTTTCTGAGGCCAAGAGATTGACACCACGTCAGGCCAGATGGGCTCTGTTCTTGTCACGTTTTAATTACGTGGTCTCCTACCTACCCGGTTCCAAGAACATCAGGGCGGATGCCTTATCACGGCAGTACTCCGAGCTGTCCAGGGAGGAGTCTATTCCGACTTCGGTCATACCTCCGAATCAGATCTTGGCCGCCATTCGCACCAGCCTGACCTCTCCCCTGGGTGAGCAGATTTTGGCGGCTCAATCTGGTGCTCCCTCTGGGAGACCCAACGGCAGATGTTTTGTGCCTGAGGAGTTGCGCACTCGGTTGTTGCGAACCTACCATAACTCCAAGACCGCGGGGCATCCTGGAAAGAATCAGCTGTCCTGGGCTGTTTCACGTCTGTTCTGGTGGCCTTCCCTACATTCCGACATCGCCGCATATGTAGCGGCATGCTCCGTTTGTGCCCAGAGTAAGTCCCCTCGGCACCTTCCGTTGGGCCTTCTGCAACCCATAGCCACCGGGGAGCGCCCATGGTCACACCTGGGGATGGATTTCATTGTGGACCTCCCTGCATCCCGAGGCCATACGGTCATTCTCATGATTGTGGATCGGTTTTCCAAAATGTGCCACTGTGTTCCTCTCAAGAAGTTACCCTCTGCACAAGAGTTGACCACGATTTTTGCCAGGGAGGTCTTCCGGTTGCACGGTTTGCCCAAGGAGATTGTGTCGGATCGGGGGAGTCAGTTTGTGTCCAGGTTCTGGCGCGCCTTTTGCTCCCAGTTGGGGATTCATCTCTCCTTCTCCTCGGCCTACCACCCTCAGTCCAATGGGGCCGCAGAACGATCCAATCAGGCCTTGGAGCAATTCCTTCGTTGCTATGTCTCCGATCACCAAGACAATTGGGTTGACCTCCTGCCTTGGGCTGAGTTTGCCAGGAACACGGCGGTGAACTCTTCCTCTGGGACGTCTCCCTTCATGGCCAATTATGGGTTCCAACCTGCCGTGTTACCGGAGGTATTCTCTCCCCAGGATATTCCGGCTGTGGAGGATCACCTTTCCGTCCTACGTGCTTCTTGGGTACTGATCCAGAAGTCCCTTGAGGTCTCTGCGCAGCGCCAGAGACTCCAGGCTGATCGCAGACGAGCGCCTGCTCCTTCCTACCAGGTCGGAGACCGTGTATGGTTGTCCACCCGCAACCTCAACCTTCGAGTGCCCACTCCCAAGCTGGCGCCTCGCTTTGTTGGTCCCTTCCGAGTGCTTCGCAGGGTAAACCCGGTAGCCTATGCCCTTGCGCTTCCTCCTGGCATGCGGATCTCCAACGTGTTTCATGTCTCCCTGTTGAAGCCACTGGTGTGTAATCGTTTCACTTCCTCGGTTCCTCGGCCTCGTCCGGTCCAAGTGGGTAATCGTGAGGAGTATGAGGTGAGCAATATCCTGGACTCACGCCTGGTCCGCGGTCGGGTGCAGTTTTTGGTCCATTGGCGTGGTTATGGTCCAGAGGAGCGTTCCTGGGTTCCCTCCGCAGATGTCCATGCTCCTGCCTTGCTCCGAGCCTTCCACGCACGCTTCCCTCAGAAACCGTTCTTTACTCCGCGGAGGAGGGGCCCTTGAGGGGGAGGTACTGTCATGGTCTTACCTTCTTGCTGTTCTCCTTCGTTTGACATGTGCTGGCGGCCATCTTGGTTTCTGGGTTTCTTGTAGCCTCCCACCCTGCGGCTCCTCCTTCCCACTGGGAGGAGCTGGATGCCTAGCTCATATATATAGGAGGTCTGTGGCTTCAGTTCCTTGCTTGGTCCTCCTGTGTTCACATGCTTCTAGACTGCTGCTGCTTCTGGTTCCTGATCCTGGTTTCGTCCGACTACCCTGCTGGTTCCTGATCCTGGTTTCGTCCGACTACCCTGCTGGTTCCTGATCCTGGCTTCGTCTGACTACCCTGCTGGTTCCTGATCCTGGCTTCGTCTGACTACCCTTCTGGTTCCTGACCTCTGGCTTCGCAAAGACTCTGCTTCGGTTTCGCCATCCGTTTGGACTTTTGCTTTACAGCTTTATTTTCAATAAAGCCTTCTTATTTTCACTTATCCCTTGTTGTACGTCTGGTTCATGGTTCCGTGACAATAGCTCTGAATCATTCTCAGTGATGGGCCAAGTCCACAACTGCTGAGACCAGTGGAGATTTGACCACCACTACGGTCATATTCGTGTTCCATTATCATGTCTATCTAATACAAAATAAGACAGAAAATGCATTATCATTTGCCATCCAAAACAGAATGGTTCTCTTTGAAGTAGCCCTATGGTAATGGAAGTGAGGATTTAGTTTATTAGTATTTACTGCCTTGTTATTGCAAAGTAGACCTTTCATTATTAATTAATTTCCAGCTTTTAGCACAGACAGCCATCATTATCGCTCTCTTTTATAGCATTAATTGTTGAAGGATAGTGTTTTTTGTCCAGCAATTTGCTAGGCGTATCATCTGCAAATGCAGCAAAAGCTTCAGCTCGGATGATCATAAGAAACAACTGGCAGCCCTCCAGTACTTCATCTCGATAGGAACAATGCTGGATGGCTGGCAACTTTCTCTGTTTAATTCAGCAAAGCTGAACTTTTCCTCGGTATTCAATAAGAAGCCCATATGTGAACTACAGAGGCTATTCTCTTTACTTTGTGGGGTTTACCATATGCCGAACTTCCCAATGTTTTAGAAAATGTCAAGAAATTTATTACTGTCAGTCATCATGCATTTGATTCTATTAAAGAGAGGGCAAATTAAACCCAACGTCTTAAGTGTAGCATTTACCCTTTATACCTATCATATTTGTTGAGGGTACAGTCTTATAGTAAAGAAAAATTATCTTTCTTAAATACCACTGTAAAAGTAGAAATGTCAATAGCTATTTTCTGGCAAAATTGTGACTCTTGTAGAGTATAATACAAATCCATTGAAGAGGATTGGAAATAATGAACATATTTGCCCCAAGCTACAATTTCCATGGCAAGAGCTCTCCCTTTATAAATGTACAGCAATATGGGAGCAGATTAACGATGAGCGAATTTCTTAAATCCTGTTTCATGTCTGATTTTTAAGAATCGGACATGTAATTCGATTTGTGTACAAATCAAGTCAATTCTACCCAAATCCATGAAATGTACTCAAATGTAAACTAAATTTCATCTCTCTCTCTGTGGAAAAATTTGCCCAAATCAAATCTCAATGTAATCAGGTTTTAATGAACCCAAGTTTTTGAAAGATTCTGGACGAATTCATTTATCTCTAGTGTAGATGAACTGGTGAAAGAAAACAGTAATTAGTTTTGGGTTATATAACGTTAGCTATTATGGATTACATAAATTAACCAATAAAATCGGGTTTTAATAAACCAGAATAAAAAAAAAAAAATCTGGACGAATCTTTATTCATTAGAGATTGATTCATTCATCTCTAGTGTAGATAAATTGGTGGAAAAAAACAGTAATTAGTTTTGAATTATATTACCTTAGCCATTAGCATAACCAGAGAACATGCACCTGCCATTTTTTTGTAAATTAAAGGCAAACTAATTAAAGATTTAATCAATATTCTTTAGAATGCATCAATCAATAGAAACCAGTGACATTACTGTGCTAAGGAACCAGTCACATGCTTGACAGGAGGCTATAAAAAAGGTTCATTTTAATTTAGAAATTGTGGTATAAATTTTGTTCACAATTGTAACATTTTTTAAAATGGTCTCCTCCAAGTTATAGGAGGGAATTTAATCCTATTCAATTTGGATCATGTACCTAAAACCTACAGATTTATATAGATGAGCTAAAATTTTAACAAATAAAAAAAAAAATGGTTTGACATTGATTCTGAAATGAATGGAAATCAATCTGATTTATTGTGAATTTGAAACTGGAAGAATTGATTACACCATCTTTAGTCATGATGGATGGTTCAAATTTGCATAAGTCTATCTACATTTTCTCTCTGCAGCTAGAGTAGACTATGGATCGCCATCATGAATAGACAGATGTGGACATTGAGGCAAATTAAGTGTAAAAACATAGTAAGGCCATTGATAACTATGCTATGGATAATGTCAAGCAAGTAGTGTGAGTTAGGTGACCTAAACAAAATAAAGTAAATAAAATCAAGAATCCGGGTGCAGATGGATTACACCTAGAGATGAGCGAACCAGTTTGTAACAAACTTTGCAATGAAACCCGATCCTTTTTACTGCATATGTTGGCAGAAAAAAAGCACTAGGGAGGAAGAAAAAGGATGCTCACATAACTCTGAAAGGAAGTGAGGGTGGGGCTTGCCCTAATTAGCTACCAGGCTGACAGACAGCCTGAATTAGCCAATCAGTGCTGCAGTAGGCAGGGAGGTGCCCTTGCAGAATGAGCAGAACGTCATTCTTTGTTGGGCTGTGAATGAGGGTGGATGGATCTTGCAGTGTCTGCAGGAAAAATGATCTTAGGGACAGTCAAAAGTCTCCATCCCCATTCTATTGTACTGCCATGGACATTGAAGGGAAAGGCTAGAAGTACAAAGAAGAAGAATTGTATGTGTAGAATAGGGACAGACAGTGAAGGCTGTCAACCAGGGAGTGAGAGGTGAGGAGCTGAGGCTAGGTGTGCCTCCTAGCACAACTGCAGATGCTGCAGAACCTCAAAATGATCTACCTTCGAGCACATTTCTTTCCTTTTTTCCCATTTTAACATAAATGCATTTTTATTTGTTAGGGGGGGGGGGTTTGTGGAAAAAGCGCAAAACTGTACAACATCTGTTTTAGCATCCAGATGATAGATGTAGCATTTGAAATCTCAGTGAACACACCCGAAATACTAGTCTGAAATCCATGTCAGGGCATCTCCACATAGTTAATTATTATTATTATTTTGTGAATTTTTCAAAACCAGCATATACCTGTCTTACAATATGCAGGGTACCAGACAAAATGATCTGTGAGTGATATTGTGAAATTTTAGGCATACACCTGTGTTCTTTCATCTTCAAAAAGTTCCAATTTAATTTTTTTGGGTTGAGGTTTTTAAAACCAGCATATACGTGTCTTACAATACATAGGGTAGCGAAGGGTAACATCTGTAAGACACACTAGGCAAAAATTCATTATGTTTAATCTCCAGGCACTTCAAGTGTTGGTAGACGGGTGGGTCTAAATAATTGTATAGCGGTTTGTCAACTTGTGTTTTACATTGGATAATTTTTTTTTTCTGAATCTGCATATTTTATCAAGCTAAATACATTGGGCACAAATCTATAAGTGGTGCTGATACTGCAGTATTTCCAAAGTCAACTGTCGGTAGCAGTCAAGAGAGTCTCCCTGTTAAGGACTTGTGTGAGAGCAGTTAGCATATGAACTGCCTTGAGGAGGAGGTTCAGGAGGAGGCTGCAGACACTATGCATAGCTGTGTTGGTGGTGGTAGTAGTGGCACCCGTAGCCATGCTATTGGCATTCCACCATGATATTTTACAGTCTGATAAAAGCGGCAGGGAGAGTGATGACTCTGATGACGATTGTGTGCTGGACAGGACCTGGGAGCCAGATCAGGGTGCTGAAGAGGAGGCAACATCAGAGGAGGAGGGTGATGGCACTGTGGCCATGGGTGTAGGAACCCCCAAAAATCGGGGGGGGACAGCATTTTTGCTCGCCGGGTATATTCTTATTCAGTAAACTGCGGGTTGTTTATATCGTTAAATTTTAAGTGTGTGTGTGTGTGAACCCCCCCCCACACACAAACACACACTTACAGTTCTGAAGACTCAGGGGTGCTGACAGGCTTGGCCTCAGGGGTGCTGACAGGCTTGGCCGGGCAGAAGGAGTGTGGGAGACTGTGAGGCCTTTTTCTCCAAGCTGCTCCGGATCAGTGCTCTGGGCAGCTGGGCCCCGGGCTGGAAGTGGGCACAATAAGAAAAATATATTTTTCATTACACCTCAGGTCAGACCACCAATGTTAATCAGACCTCAGCTAACAGCCCCAGTAAGATCCCCAATGTTAATAATACCTCAGATCACACCTCAGCTCAGACCCCAATATGAATGACCCCCAATCAAACCTCAAATAAGAGCCCCATGCCATGCCTCATAGCAGCCCCCAGTGCCTCTCATCAGCCAGTAATAACAGAACCCCCCCAATCATGTGCCAGTAATAACAGACCCCCCCAATTATGTGCCAGTAATAACAGACACCCCCCCAATCATGTGCCAGTAATAACAGACCCCCCCAATCATGTGCCAGTAATACCAGACAGACCCCCAATCATGTGCCAGTAATACCAGACCGACCCCCAATCATGTGCCAGTAATACCAGACCGACCCCCAATCATGTGCCAGTAATACCAGACCCCCCCAATCATGTGCCAGTAATACCAGACCCCCCCATCATGTGCCAGTAATACCAGACCCACCCAATCATGTGGCAGTATTGTAATACCAGACCAGATCCCCCAATCATGTGCCAGTAATACCAGACCCCCCCAATCATGTGCCAGTAATACCAGACCAGACCCCCCAATCATGTGCCAGTAATACCAGACTAGACCCCCCAATCATGTGCCAGTAATACCAGACCAGACCCCCCAATCATGTGCCAGTAATACCAGACCCCCCAATCATGTGCCACTAATACCAGACCCCCCCAATCATGTGCCAGTAATACCAGACCCCCCCAATCATGTGCCAGTAATACCAGACCCCCCAAATCATGTGCCAGTAATACCAGACCCCCCAATCATGTGCCAGTAATACCAGACCCCCCAATCATGTGCCAGTAATACCAGACGGTCCAGACCCCTCCCCCGCCTCCAGCCATGCCCATGTCCCGCCTCCACCCCTGGTCGCTGTCACACCGCGATCGTTACGCCCCTGAAGAGGCTCATTAGCATATTATAAGTCTTTATTTTAAGAGAACGGCGGCCTGCGGCAGGCAGGGAGTTATAAAACACACTGTTATGTACTGCTCCAAAAGAAGATACAAGCGGCACTTCTGCTCTCAGTGATGCGGTGCGCGTGTCCCGGAGAAGATCCACAGATAGTTGTATAGTAAGGACCAGCACTCGCTCTAATAGTAATTTCAAGTAGATTTAATGGTCACATACAAGTGATAAGTGACGCGTTTCGGCTACTGTGAGCCTTTGTCAAACATAATGGATACAAGTTGCAAACAATTTAAATAGCCCGCGGTGGAGCCGGAAATGACATCAGGTTACCATGACAACGTTGTAAACAGAGGACACAATAATGCAGAGATAATGATTAAACAAGTGGATGAACAGATAACTATGATTGCTTAACAGGGCACCATGCTTTGCAGTGCTACATTCTATTGATCATCTTAATTTTATTATAGTATAATGTTCCATACTGGATGCTAGAAACTGTAGCAAACTTATACAGACGAAAAAAGGAAAAAAAAGAACATAATTAATTCTCAGTGCACCATGCTTTACAGTGCCACATTTTGCTAAACCTTATATAATGATGTAAAATACTGAATGCAGAGGTGCTACAATTTTGCGTGGTAAACTTACGCCCTGATCAAGCACTAAATGACATGGATTGGAGTCAAGTTCTCTGTGAAAGAAAGAAAGAGGGAACATGCTGAAAGGGTTACTGCACACTGTAGCTTACAGAAAACTATTTAAATCATATTCACGATTTAATCCCTTTGGTTCTAGGGTCTGCAGGCGATGAATCCAAAAGGCTTCTCTTTTTTTGAGCATTTTACACCTGTCTCCTCCTCTCCTGGGCAGTGATACGTGCTCTGTTATCTGGAAGCGCGGCTGGGAGATGGCATGTCGGTGTTTCTCAAAATGATATGGGATGGGGAGTAGTAGATTTTTCTTTCTAATGGTAGATTTATGTTTACAGAAATGGTCTTTCATCCTCATGGAGGTCTCACCGACATACACAAGTCCACAGGGACACTTCAAGAGATAGACCACGAAATTGCTATTACAGGTAAAGAAGCCATTTATTTTAAATTTTTCCCCTGTGTATGGGTGGGTGAAGTGTTCTCCTTTAATAGCACTAGAGCAGTGTATGCATTGAAGGCATGGGTATGTCCCATTCTTGGGTGTTGAGAGGGTGGCCTGGCGTAGAGTATGTCTGTCGCTACCTACATCAGCCCTGACTAAGATGTCTCGGATATTTTTACACCTTTTGTAGCATATCATAGGTGGAGATTGAAATTCCGTAACATTGGGGTAAGCTCTGCTGAGAATACTCCAATGTTTATTGAGGATAGTCCTGCATTTATTGACCCAGGGGTGGTATTTCACCACAAACGGAACTCGTGGCTGTTTATCACTAGTAGTGGTGCTGTCTTTAGGTGGTTTCGCCTGTTGTGTATTTAATAGGTCTTGCGGATAACCTCTGTTACGGAATTTATCTAGCATTTCTTCCTGACGTGCTGTTCTCATATTGGTGTCAGACACTATCCTATTCACTCTCTGTAGTTGTGACTAGGGGAGTGATTTTTTGACTGCAGGAGGATGGTTACTTGTGAAGAGCAGCAGACTGTTGCGGTCAGTTTTCTTGGTGTATAGGTCTGTGTATATCTGCCCCTTCTCATCCTTTATAACCCATGTTTTAAGGAAATTGATTTTAGACACATCTGAGTGCATGGTGAACTGCAGTTCCTTCCAGACAGAGTTGATGTACTGCATGAATTGTTCGAGGGTTCGAATGTCGCCCCGCCACACGCAAATAGGATAGTGTCTGACACCAATATAAAAACAGCACGTCAGGAAGAAATGCTAGATAAATTCCGTAACAGAGGTTATCCGCAAGACCTATTAAATACACAACAGGTGACACCACCTAAAGACAGCTCCACCACTACTAGTGATAAAGAGCCACGAGTTCCCTTTGTGGTGAAATACCACCCTTGGATCAATAAATCCCCCTATGATATGCTACAAAAGGTGTAAAAATATCCGAGACATCCTAGTCAGGGCTGATGTAGGTAGCGACAGACATACTCTACGCCAGGCCACCCTCTCAACACCCAAGAATGGGACATACCCATGCCTTCAATGCATACACTGCTCTAGTGCTATTAAAGGAGAACACTTCACCCACCCATACACAGGGGAAAAATTTTAAAATAAATGGCTTCTTTACCTGTAATAGCAATTTCGTGGTCTATCTCTTGAAGTGTCCCTGTGGACTTGTGTATGTCGGTGAGACCTCCATGAGGATGAAAGATCGCTTCTGCAAACATAAATCTACCATTAGAAAGAAAAATCTACTACTTCCCATCCCATATCATTTTGAGAAACACCGACATGCCATTTCCCAGCTGCGCTTCCAGATAATAGAGCACGTATCACTGCCCAGGAGAGGAGGAGACAGGTGTAAAATGCTCAAAAAAAGAGAAGCCTTTTGGATTCATCGCCTCCAAACCCTAGAACCAAAGGGATTAAATCGTGATTATGACTTAAATAGTTTTCTGAAAGCTACAGTGTACAGTGACCCTTTCAGCATGTTCCCTCTTTCTTTCTTCCACAGAGAACTTGACTCCAATCCATGTCATTTAGTGCTTGATCAGGGCGTAAGTTTACCACGCAAAATTGTAGCACCTCTGCATTCAGTATTTTACATCATTATATAAGGTTTAGCAAAATGTGGCACTGTAAAGCATGGTGCACTGAGAATTAATTATGTTCTTTTCTTCCTTTTTTCGTCTGTATAAGTTTGCTACAGTTTCTAGCATCCAGTATGGAACATTATACTATAATAATATTATGATGATCAATAGAATGTAGCACTGCAAAGCATGGTGCCCTGTTAAGCAATGATAGTTATCTGTTCTTCGACTTGTTTAATCATTATCTCTGCATTATTGTGTCCTCTGTTTACAACGTTGTCATGGTAACCTGATGTCATTTCCGGCTCCACCGCGGGCTATTTAAATTGTTTGCAACTTGTATCCATTATGTTTGACAAAGGCTCACAGTAGCCGAAACGCGTCACTTATCACTTGTATGTGACCATTAAATCTACTTGAAATTACTATTAGAGCGAGTGCTGGTCCTTACTATACAACTGTTATGTACTGCTGACATCAGCCCATCGCTAATGTCAGTCAGCAATATAACGTAACGTTTTTTCTGATGATTGACAGATTCAGAAACCTGTTTAAATGGTTTCTACCACCAGAAATACTCTTATGTAGCTGACTGACTTGAGCGATGCGCTAATGTCAGCACTACATAACAGTATGTTTCTAACATTAGTCCCTGCAGCCGTTTTTGCTAAAAAAGCACTTTTATTATATGCTAATGAGCCTCTAGGTGCTATGTGGGCGTAAAATCAGCACCTAGAGGCTCCATCCACTCACCCATTATCCCGCCCAGGTCCAGTGCTCCTCTTGATTGATGGCACGGTCCGCCGCATCGCTGCCGAAATCCCGAGCCTGCGCCGTTCACTTCTGTCTTCGGCGCAGTGAGTGAATGATGCGCTCCTGGTGCCGGATTCCTCACTGCGTCTACGCTGACTACGTCACAGTGAGGAAGCCGGCATCAGGAGAGCGGCCTTCACTCACTGAGACTGCGCCGAAGACAGAAGTGAACGGCGCAGGCGCGGGATTTTGTCAACGCTGCTGCGAACCGTCACATCAATCAAGAGGAGCGGTGTGGGCAGAACAGGAGACCTGGGCGGGATAATGGGTGAGTGGACGGAGCCTCTAGGTGCTGATTTTACGCCCACATAGCACCTAGAGGCTCATTAGCATATAATAAAAGTGCTTTTTTAGCAAAAATGTCTGCAGGGACTAACATTAGAAACAGACTGGTACATTTACACACTTCAAATGTTTTATATACCTTTTTAGAAGTGTCTAGGACAGGTGTCAGGACTGTCTTGGTCACTCTGCAGGCAGGGCACAGTGGGCACTGGGCTGGGCACTACTTGGGCAGGCTGCTGGAGCTGGACTGGAGTCTACTCTGGAGAAGAAGAATGATTTAAATTCTCCCTCCCTGCCTCTCTCTCTGATGTCACTTCCTGTGTGGAGTCTGGACCTGACTTTCTTATCAGAGAGAAGGAGGGAGGGACTGGGAGGCAGAGGAGGAGCGAGCAGTCCGGAGACTGAACAGTGAGTTAACCGCTGCACTGCCTGGCACTGGCAGCCGCATCACTGACTGTAGTGTAGACTGGAGGAGGAGGGAGGGGGGAGGCTCGGGAGCGCAGCTCAGCTGATCACCCGGCCACCGCAGAAGTGAGTGACTGACAGCTTTAAATATGCAATCGGAGTCTCAGACGGGTGGCAACCCTGGAGCCTGGGGGGGATTTAACCAAACCTGTCCCCCCCGCATTATTTTCTGGGGGGGATCCGTCCCCCCCGCTTCCTACGCCCATGACTGTGGCAGCAATAAAGAGCAGAGGCACAGCAAGGACCTGCATGATCAGGTGATGCCACTGACACGGTCGGTGGGTTAGGCCTAAAACGTGTCAGAGCTAAGCCGAGCTTCTCTGCTCCATTGTCAGCCATCAATAACAGAATGCATAGCCAGGAAACAACTGTACACGCCCCTGCTGCATCCCACCTGGCCAAGTTGCTGGAGGTGCAATTGCTGCCGTACCATTTAGTTGAGTCTGATGCCTTTAGGGAGCTGATGGCGTGCACACAGCCTCACTGGAAGATATCTTGCTGGCATTATTTCTCCCAAAAAGTCACCCATGCCTTGTACTTTCATGTGCTGGAGAACTTAGGCTGTTCCCAGAGATTCTCGTTGTGCGGCAAGTTTCACGCCACGGTAGACACCTGGAGCAGCTCTCAAGAGCAGGGACAGTGCGGCAGCAGTGAGGCAGCACCCCGGCAACAAGGCTTGCATCATATGATTGCATTAACCTGGTTCCCACACCAGACACTTATCTGCCTCCTCCTCCATGAACGTTTGCCCGTCCACAACAGCAACAGGGCACAGCATCACTGTGTAAAGTCAAGTGTTGCCACACTACATTGAAGCAAACATCCCACTGGCACATGTCCGTCATCAACCTAGTCATTACCTGGAAACACTGTATACGCAGCATGCCGCAGCTTTCAGCAGGCAGATGCCTATGCTAGTGTGTCTGAAAGAGAGGCACTTCTCTGCCCCCCACAGAGTCACCCCTCCCTCCGCCACAAACATCAGAAGCCACAGCAATAGCCAGTTCAGTCTCCTCAGCATGATGGAGCACTTTTTCCCATGTGCTACACAAGGCTGAGGCCAGTCAGCAAGCCGAGAGTTCCCACCTCAATGCCTGGCTTCAGGCTTACCTATACTCTGGCCAGTCTCTGGCGCATACCCTCTTCCCTGACCCCATGGATTTCTGGGCAAGCAGACTGGAACGATGACCTGAACGGGCCCAGCGCTCTCTGTTTCTTCTTTCTTGCCCAGCCTCCAATGTAATCTCGGAGAGGGTTTTCAGTGGTGACATCCAAATGTTGTCCTTCGCCAGAGTCCGAAACATCATTTTTGTCAAAATAAACTTCTCCGGCTGAGGCTGAATAATAGATCTGGCTTTCCTGACGGTGCTCAATCTTGCCACTGTTGTTGCCTGCCTGCCTGCTGTCCTGTCTCCATAATGCCACTACCACCATCATGCTACTGCTGTGGCCTGCCTACCATCATGTTCTGTACGGCTGCTACTGCTGCCTCCATCATGCTACTGCTGCCATTATGCCGCTGCTGCCACCTGCCTACTATCATCTTACATAAGGCTGATGCTGCCTGCCAACATGTACCACATGGCTACTGCTACTGCCACCGCCTCAGCTACAGCTTCCCCTCGCTGCTAAGCCCCTATTGCCACCATTATTAATGCAAAGCATCTGCCACTACTACCACTACTACTATTACCATTACTACCCATAGACAGCCGACCTACTGACTTATATGTCCCATGCTATGCTGCTCCTGCTGCCACTAAAATTTCGTCCACACTGCACTGCTGCTGCCCCCAATCAAAAGGGAGAATTTTTATAGGCTCGTTCACAAAGAGACACTTTTTCTTCTGACACTTGTGCATGTCATATCGCCAAGCATTCTGACCCTGTCAAAGCATAATTGATGGACGCTTGGTCCCCTAACAAGCCACTTATTTTTTAAATTTTACTGTGTGTGTTTAAACACCAAGGAAAGTTTTTTGGAGGTTTTGGAATTTGAAAATTTGACGGCATGTGACGGCATGGTGTGTTTTTAAACATGCTGTTTGTTAACGCCATCAAAAGTGCATTTACCCATAGCTAGGTGTATCAGTGTCACTCAGACATGATTTACTATTACTGTCATTGCATTCAAGAGCTCGAGGAGCGAAAAATGAAAAAATCATAAAAAATGAACAAAAATAGATAACAAGTTTTCCTAAAAATTCTCAGTCCTAGGAGACTAGAGGGTGTTATATACCAATATTCAAGGCAATTGGAGCCTCTTTGGTTCGGCCCAAATTGATTTAGGTTTGAACCAAACTTTTAGAAAAATTTGGCGAACCTGAACCGAATCTCGACAGGTTTGCTCATCTCTAATTACACCCAAACAGTCTTAAATAACTAAGTTATGTTGTTGCTACAGTATGCCCCTGTTCTTAATTTAAGGAGATTATCTACCAAATGATGCAGTGCCAAGTGACTAGCACAAGGCAAATATGGTTCCCATTTTCAAAATGGGCTCGAGGTCTTTGCTATGTAATTAAAGACCAGTAAGCTTAATTGACCCTGAGAAAAAATGTTTGACAGACTTCTAAGGGACTATATACAGGAATAGGGATGAGCGAACCCGAACTGTATAGTTCGGGTTCGTACCGAATTTTGGGGTGTCCGTGACACGGACCCGAACATTTTCGTAAAAGTCCGGGTTCGGTGTTCGGCGCTTTCTTGGCGCTTTTTGAAAGGCTGCAAAGCAGCCAATCAACAAGCATCATACTACTTGCCCCAAGAGGCCATCACAGCCATGCCTACTATTGGCATGGCTGTGATTGGCCAGTGCAGCATGTGACCCAGCCTCTATTTAAGCTGGAGTCACGTAGCGCCGCACGTCACTCTGCTCTGATCAGTGTAGGGAGAGGTTGCAGCTGCTGTTAGGGCGAGATTAGGCAGTGATTAACTCAGCAAAAACACTTGATTCAGTGATCGATCTACAGCTGTGGATCATTGAACTGCTGCTATTTAATTGCTCACTGTTTTTAGGCTGCCCAGAGCGTTTTTATGTCACTTTTTTCTTGGGTGATCGGCGGCCATTTTGTGTCTTGTGGTGCGCCAGCACAAGCTGCCACCAAGTCCATTTAACCATCAATAGTGTGGTTATTTTTTTTTTGCTATATCCTACATCAGGGGCTTGGCAGTGCTTGCTATTTTATTGAGGGGTAAAATACAATTGCCAAAATAGCAGTACCCTAAATCTGGTGTTTCAGCTGAGGCTAGCCAATTGTAATACTATCTGCTGTCTGGCAAAGGAAATATTTTTGTTCTGGGTTGAAATACAATTCCCAAGTTAGCAATTCCCTAAATCAGTGGTTTCTGCTGTATCAGGCCAAGTTTAAATCGATCCATAAAAGGGTATATTAGATTTAAGGTGCGGATAGTGTCATCCTCAATAACTTCACACGCTACCGTGCATTTCCAAGTTTAATTCTGTCTGTAAATGTATACCTGTCACCCAGCGCCTAAATAATAGGCCTAAAATTTATATTCAGCTAAATCTGTGTTTATTGCTGAGGCTGGTCAATTCATTTAGTGTCCGCCAAAGCACAGTTTTTGTTCTGGGTTGAAATACAATTCCCAATTTAGCAATTCCCTAAATCAGTGGTTTCTGCTGTATCAGGCCTACTTTAAATCTATCCATAAAAGGGTATATTAGATTAAAGGTGCGGATAGGGTCATTCTCAATAACTTCACACGCTACCGTGCATTTCCAAGTCTAATTCTGTCAGTAAACGTATACCTGTCATCCAGGGCCTAAATACTAGGCCTACAATTTATATTCAGCTAAATCTGTCGTTACTGCTGTGCCTGTATTAGTGTAATACGGTACCTAAATAGATAGCCAGATAGTGTTAGGTGTCTGTAAAAAAAGGCCTGAATTTGAATTCAATACATTGGGCCAAATAATTTTTTTCTTATTGTGGTGAACAGTAAAAATGAGGAAAACATCTAGTAAGGGACGCGGACACAGACATGGTCGTGGTGGTGTTAGTGGACCCTCTGGTGCTGGGAGAGGACGTGGCCATTCTGCCACAGCCACATGTCGCAGTGAACCAACTACCTCAGGTCCCAGTAGTCGCCAGAATTTACAGCGATATTTGGTGGGGCCCAATGCCGTTCTAAGGATGGTAAGGCCTGAGCAGGTACAGGCATTAGTCAATTGGGTGGCCGACAGTGGATCCAGCACGTTCACATTATCTCCCACCCAGTCTTCTGCAAAAAGCGCACAGATGGCGCCTGAAAACCAAGCCCATCAGTCTGTCACATCACCCCCATGCATATCTGGGAAACTGTGTAAGCCTCAAGTTATGCAGCAGTCTCTTATGCTGTTTGAAGACTCTGCTGGCAGGGTTTCCCAAGGGCATCCACCTAGCCCTTCCCCAGCGGTGGAAGACATAGAATGCACTGACGCACAACCACTTATGTTTCCTGATGATGAGGACATGGGAATACCACCTCAGCACGTCTCTGATGATGACGAAACACAGGTGCCAACTGCTGCGTCTTTCTGCAGTGTGCAGACTGAACAGGAGGTCAGGGAGGAAGACTGGGTGGAAGACGATGCAGGGGACGATGAGGTCCTAGACCCCACATGGAATGAAGGTCGTGCCACTGACTTTCACAGTTCGCAGGAAGAGGCAGTGGTGAGACCGAGCCAACAGCGTAGCAAAAGAGGGAGCAGTGGGCAAAAGCAGAACACCCGCCGCCAAGAGACTCCGCCTGCTACTGACCGCCGCCATCTGGGACCGAGCACCCCAAAGGCAGCTTCAAGGAGTTCCCTGGCAGGGCACTTCTTCAAACAATGTGCTGACGACAAGACCAGAGTGGTTTGCACGCTGTGCCATCAGAGCCTGAAACGAGGCATTAACGTTCTGAACCTTAGCACAACCTGCATGACCAGGCACCTGCATGCAAAGCATGAACTGCAGTGGAGTAAACACCTTAAAAACAAGGAACTCACTCAGGCTCCCCCTGCTACCTCTTCTGCTGCTGCCGCCTCGTCCTCTTCCTCCACCTCTGGAGGAACGTTGGCAGCTGCCGCCCAGCAAACAGGGGATGTACCACCAACACCACCACCTCTGTCACCAAGCATCTCAACCATGTCACACGGCAGCGTTCAGCTCTCCATCTCACAAACATTTGAGAGAAAGCGTAAATTCCCACCTAGCCACCCTCGATCACGGGCCCTGAATGCCAGCATTTCTAAACTACTAGCCTATAAAATGCTGTCATTCAGGCTGGTGGACACAAACAGCTTCAAACAGCTCATGTCGCTTGCTGTCCCACAGTATGTTGTTCCCAGCCGCCACTACTTCTCCAAGAGAGCCGTACGTTCCCTGCAAAACCAAGTATCCGATAAAATCAAGTGTGCACTGCGCAACGCCATCTGTGGCAAGGTCCACCTAACCACAGATACGTGGACCAGTAAGCACGGCCAGGAACGCTATATCTCCCTAACTGCACACTGGGTAAATGTAGTGGCAGCTGGGCCCCAGGCGAGGAGCTGTTTGGCGCACGTCCTTCCGCCGCCAAGGATCGCAGGGCAACATTCTTTGCCTCCTGTTGCCTCCTCCTCCTACTCGGCTTCCTCCTCCTCTTCTTCCACCTGCTCATCAGGTCAGCCACACACCTTCACCACCAACTTCAGCACAGCCCGGGGTAAACGTCAGCAGGCCATTCTGAAACTCATATGTTTGGGGGACAGGCCCCACACCGCACAGGAGTTGTGGCGGGGTATAGAACAACAGAACGACGAGTGGTTGCTGCCGGTGAGCCTCAAGCCCGGCCTGGTGGTGTGCGATAATGGGCGAAATCTCGTTGCAGCTCTGGGACTCGCCGGTTTGACGCACATCCCTTGCCTGGCGCATGTGCTGAATTTGGTGGTGCAGAAGTTCATTCACAACTACCCCGACATGTCAGAGCTGCTGCATAAAGTGCGGGCCGTCTGTGCGCACTTCCGGCGTTCACATCCTGCAGCTGCTCGCCTGTCTGCGCTACAGCGTAACTTCGGCCTTCCCGCTCACCGCCTCATATGCGACGTGCCCACCAGGTGGAACTCCACCTTGCACATGCTGGACAGACTGTGTGAGCAGCAGCAGGCCATAGTGGAGTTTCAGCTGCAGCACGCACGGGTCAGTTTACACTGCGGAACAGCACCACTTCACCACCAATGACTGGGCCTCCATGCGAGACCTGTGTGCCCTGTTGCGCTGTTTCGAGTACTCCACCAACATGGCCAGTGGCGATGACGCCGTTATCAGCGTTACAATACCACTTCTATGTCTCCTTGAGAAAACACTTAGGGCGATGATGGAAGAGGAGGTGGCCCAGGAGGAGGAGGAGGAAGAGGGGTCATTTTTAGCACTTTCAGGCCAGTCTCTTAGAAGGGACTCAGAGGGAGGTTTTTTGCAACAGCAGAGGCCAGGTACAAATGTGGCCAGCCAGGGCCCACTACTGGAGGACGAGGATGAGGAGGAGGTGGAGGAGGATGAGGATGAAGCATGTTCACAGCGGGGTGGCACCCAACGCAGCTCGGGCCCATCACTGGTGCGTGGCTGGGGGGAAACGCAGGACGATGACGATACGCCTCCCACAGAGGACAGCTTGTCCTTACCTCTGCGCAGCCTGGCACACATGAGCGACTACATGCTGCAGTGCATGCGCAACGACAGCAGAGTTGCCCACATTTTAACGTGTGCGGACTACTGGGTTGCCACCCTCCTGGATCCACGGTACAAAGACAATGTACCCACCTTACTTCCTGCACTGGAGCGTGATAGGAAGATGCGCGAGTACAAGCGCACATTGGTAGACACGCTACTGAGAGCATTCCTAAATGTCACAGGGGAACAAGTGGAAGCCCAAGGCGAAAGCAGAGGAGGAGCAAGAGGTCGCCAACGCAGCTGTGTCACGGCCAGCTCCTCTGAGGGCAGGGTTAGCATGGCAGAGATGTGGAAAAGTTTTGTCACCACGCCACAGCTAACTGCACCACCACCTGATACGGAACGTGTTAGAAGGAGGCAATATTTCACTAACATGGTGGAACAGTACGTGTGCACACCCCTCCACGTACTGACTGATGGTTCGGCCCCATTCAACTTCTGGGTCTCCAAATTGTCCACGTGGCCAGAGCTAGCCTTTTATGCCTTGGAGGTGCTGGCCTGTTCGGCGGCCAGCGTTTTGTCTGAACGTGTATTCAGCACGGCAGGGGGCGTCATTACAGACAAACGCAGCCGCCTGTCTACAGCCAATGTGGACAAGCTGACGTTCATAAAAATGAACCAGGCATGGATCCCACAGGACCTGTCCATCCCTTGTGCAGATTAGACATTAACTACCTCCCCTTAACCATATATTATTGTACTCCAGGGCACTTCCTCATTCAATCCTATTTTTATTTTCATTTTACCATTATATTGCGGGGCAACCCAAAGTTGAATGAACCTCTCCTCTGTCTAGGTGCCCGGGCCTAAAAATATCTGACAGTGGCCTGTTCCAGTGCTGGGTGACGTGAAGCATGATTCTCTGCTATGACATGAAGCCTGAATCTCTGCTATGGGACCTCTCTCCTCTGTCTGGGTGCCGGGGCCAAAATATTTGACAATGGACTGTTCCAGTTTTGGGTGACATGAAGCATGATTCTCTGCTATGACATGAAGCCTGAATCTCTGCTATGGGACTCCTCTCCTCTTTCTGGGTGCCGGGGCCTAAATATCTGACAATGGACTGTTCCAGTTTTGGCTAACGTGAAGCCTGATTCTCTGCTATGACATGAAGCATGATTCTATGCTATGACATGAAGCCTGAATCTCTGCTATGGGACTCCTCTCCTCTTTCTGGGTGCCGGGGCCAAAATATCTGACAATGGACTGTTCCAGTTTTGGGTGACGTGAAGCCTGATTCTCTGCTATGACATGAAGACTGATTCTCTGCTGACATGAAGCCTGAATCTCTGTTATGGGACTTCTCTCCTCTGTCTGGGTGCCGGGGCCTAAATATATGACAATGGACTGTTCCAGTTTTGGGTGACGTGAAGCATGATTCTCTGCTATGACATAAAGCCTGAATCTCTGCTATGGGACCTCTCTCCTCTGTCTGGGTGCCGGGGCCAAAATATCTGACAATGGACTGTTCCAGTTTTGGGTGACGTGAAGCATGATTCTCTGCTATGACATGAAGACTGATTCTCTGCTGACATGAAGCCTGAATCTCTGTTATGGGACCTCTCTCCTCTGTCTGGGTGCCGGGGCCTAAATATATGACAATGGACTGTTCCAGTTTTGGGTGATGTGAAGCATTATTCTCTGCTATGACATGAAGCCTGAATCTCTGTTATGGGACCTCTCTCCTCTGTCTGGGTGCCGGGGCCAAAATTTCTGACAATGGACTGTTCCAGTTTTGGGTGACGTGAAGCATGATTCTCTGCTATGACACGAAGACTGATTCTCTGCTGAAATGAAGCCTGAATCTCTGTTATGGGACCTCTCTCCTCTGTCTGGGTGCCGGGGCCTAAATATATGACAATGGACTGTTCCAGTTTTGGCTGACGTGAAGCCTGATTCTCTGCTATGACATGAAGACTGATTCTCTGCTGACATGAAGCCTGATTCTCTGCTATGGGACCTCTCTCCAATTGATATTGGTTAATTTTTATTTATTTGATTTTTATTTTAATTCATTTCCCTATCCACATTTGTTTGCAGGGGATTTAACTACATTTTGCTGCCTTTTGCAGCCCTCTAGCCCTTTCCTGGGCTGTTTTACAGCCTTTTTAGTGCCGAAAAGTTTGAGTCCCCATTGACTTCAATGGGGTTCGGGACGAAGTTCGGGTCGGGTTCGGATCCCGAACCCGAACATTTCCGGGAAGTTCGGCCGAACTTCTCGAACCCGAACATCCAGGTGTTCGCTCAACTCTATACAGGAATATATGGCCATAAAAAATATTATAAGTGATAGCCAGCATGGGTTTACTAAGGACAGAAGTTGTCAAACTATCCTGATTTGTTTTTGTGAAGAGATGAGAAGAAGGCTGGACAGAGGGGTGGCTGTGGTTATTGTGGTAATGTGTACGGTAAAGTGGTAGAAGGCATGTTTATTTCACCCAGATTCCTCAGCTGGGTAAAATAGATGAAAATCAGAAAGCTGCACTTGTTTCAGCTTGTTGAAACCCGGTGTCTCAGTGAAAATATATCATTGCCAACCCTAATGCGAGTACAGATCCCTACAATATATTACTTTTGGATTTTTCACAGGAATTTAATACTGCCCCTAATATATACCTACTGAGTTAAATATGGTCCATAGACTTAGAAATTATAGTTTGTAATAGTATTGAAAACTGGCTGAAGCATTATGTCTACAGAATTATGATAACATATAGAGAATGGGATTAATAGCATTATTTTTGAAGCTATGTTGTACTGTGCATTTATAGATTTCCACGAACTATAAGCTGACTTGGATACTGAGCACACGGGCATCCACTTAGCAAATGAAATTCAGTGAAGAGTAAAACTGGGAGAATCACTTGATGAGTAACATCTAGGCATACTTGTAGATTATAGACTAAATAAATACAATGCCAAGTCAGCTGCTTCTAAGGCCAGCAGAATGCTATGTTGCCTCATCTGGAATATGCAGTTCAGTTCTCGGCATCAATTCTCAAAGTATGCTGTGGATCTGGAGAAAATACAGAGAAGAGCAGCAAAAATGATAAGGGTCATGGAGTACTTAGTTATTAAAAAGATAAAAATAATTACATTTAGAATAGGGAACTAAGGGGAGACATGGTTAACCTCTATATAAATGTATAGATGGCTTGTACAAAAAAATATAGTGAATACCACATCTCAGTATTGAAATGAGCCAGATGTCTTCAACTAAGAGGGCCTGGCTTTGGTTGTCTCCTAAAGACACATCTCTTGTCTGCTCTTTAAACTCTCTTATAGGAGGTGTCCTTCTCACTAATGGAAATGTTCAAAGACAAAACAATACTTGAATTGTCATCATTATTCCTAAACTCCCACCAGCACTATCTCCCCTTCCTACACCTTAGAAACTTTAAATCTATCTTCTCTAGGTTTCTGGCTCTATTTCAAGACAAAGGGAACCACCCTGGTTCGAAACCCTTATCTTACTCAGTAAAATTCCCAGGCATTCCATATTTATTTTATTTTTTATATACATGTACATGAATGTACTGGCTTTAGGAGCGCCAAGTAAGCCTATCTATCTGTTGGCATGGGAAAACGAGCTCAACACTACCTTTTTAAAATCAAACACAGATTTTATTCTTAAACACTCCCACAGTTTTTCAGATGTGCATGGACTTGAAAGAACTCTTTTATAACCCTAACAAGGTGGTATTCAATGGCATTGCCAAAGTTTCTATTTCACATTAACCTGCTCCAAGAAATCGTGTGTAGGAGACGTGATGCAAGCCCTGGCAGCCACCTCCATATTTGGTGGGAGTGCTATAAAATTACAAGTGGAAACTTTTTGAACCTGCAATACAGAAAATTTGTGCACCACACTTTATAATCTCATGATTTTACCTCTCTAACTTTGAGCCCAGTAAACAGAGACTAAAGCATCTTTCTTATTATTTCTATCAAACTCCTCATCCAACTGCTGTGGTGATCAACAGACCTACTGTCAATCTCGTAATGGACCAAGATAGTCAATCAAATAAACAGGCTAGAGGAATTTGCAAGTTGGGAAGCAAGATCTCATGATAAATTTGTGAGGACTTGAGCACCCTGGGTTCCACTCTATTTTTACTACTTACCACAGTTGTTGCATGCTCTCAAAGGGGTTCTGCAGTTCTTTTTAACTGATGATCTATCCTCTGGATAGATAATCAGCATCTGATCAGCGGGGGTCTGACAACCGGTACCCCCGCCAATCAGCTGTTTGAGTAGGTAGCGGCGCTGGTAATAGTGCTGTGGCCTTCTCTCTGTTTCCCTCAGGCTTAGTGATGCAAACGATTAGTATCACTGGCCTGTGTGTGGCTAATCTCAGTTCACTTAAATGGGGTTTAGCTCAGCCCAGGCCAGTAATAATAGTCGTGACCTTACTGGGCCTGAGGGAAACAGAGAGAAAGCCTGCAACGCTTCTATAGTGCTGCTACCTTCTCAAACAACTGATCGCTGGGGGTCCTGGGTGTCAGATCCCAGCCGATCAGATGCTGATGATCTATCCAGAGGCCTGTAACAACTGGCAGAACAAATGTCCCCATTGTGGCCACTAGAGATGAGCGAATTTCTCAAAAATTCGATTTGGCCGGTTCGCCAAAAGTCTATTTTTCTCTAGCAATATGGCAATAAACGCTTTTAGTGCAAATAACACCAAATGTGAACTGCGTAAATTTTTCTCGTATTGGAGTGAAATACGACAAGAATCTCTTTTAGCGCAAATAACAGCAAATATGAACTTAGTAAAATTTTCTCTTTTTCTCTATGAATATGGCAAAAAAATGCTTTTAGCGCAAATAACACCAAATGTGAACTGCATTTATTTTTCTCATTCGAGTGAAATACGACAAGAAACACTTTTAGCGAAAATAACAGCAAATATGAACTGTCTATTTTCCTATTTTTCTCTAGAAATATGGCAATAAACGCTTTTAGCGCAAATTACACTAAATGTTAACTGCGTCTATTTTTCTCGTATTGTAGTGAGATATGACAAGAAATGCTTTTAGCGCAAATAACAACAAAAGTGACCTGCGTAAATATTTCTCGTACTGTATTGAAATAGGCCGCTAAATGATATCAGCGCAATTAACAGCAAAAGTGACCTGCGTATATATTTATCTTTTTCCACAGATAAAAGCCACTAAAGGCTTTTCAACATAGCACTTGCACCCCAATAACTAATTGCTGGAATGACAGAGGTATTATGAGACTATCTGGATCCCCAAGTAATGTTTCCCTGCACTTGTAAATTGTTTTTTTTTTACAATGAGGATTTTCCTATAACTCTCCCTAGCATCTGCACATGTCTCTCCCTGCATGTAAAATTATTTCTCACTATCACTATCCTTTCCCTGCACTAGTAAATCGCTTCTTTCCTTCTTTTTTTTTAACAATTAGTTTTTCTTTCACTCTCCCTAGCACCTGCATACACGTCTGTCCCTGAACAAAGTACGATAGTGAATGGCAGACTCTAAGATGACCGCCATATTTATAGGGCTATGACATCACTGGGCTGGCTTGCTGCTGATTGGCTGCATGCATGGCATTATGGGTCATCCCGCCTTCCCAGAGTTCCTTGCCCCATGTCCTCACACGTGTAGTTGCCATTTTAGTCGTCATTGTAGCCAGCTAGCCGCCATGTTAGGAAAAATAGCGATTCATTACCACGAAGCGTGAGGAAATTCGCATTTGTTCTGAATCAAACGAATTCGAGTTCATCATTCGATTCGCTCATCTCTAGTGGCCACAGTAAAATATATGCCAGCACAAAAATGCACCTTTATAATGAGTGGCAGTATAAAAATGCTCCCTTTCAATGTGTGCTAAGTACAAAAAATTTCCTCTTATGTGCAAGTACAAAAAAAACTCCGTAATAACTATCCCTTTTAGTGCCCCCAGTAGAACAAATGTTCCCATGGTGACCCCCTTATAATGTGTGCCAGTACAAAAATACTCCATTTTATGGCAGCAATGTCGCCATAGTTCTTTCTCCAGTTACAAAATAATGACCCCCACATGCTGCCAAATAAAAATAAACTTAAATACTTAGTGCCTGGTGCTGCCTGAGGCAATTACCTCACTTTGCCTCATTGGCGGTGCACCCCTGCCTCCAGAGACAAAAAAGCTTCTTCACCATAAGAGCTATAAATCTATAGAATAGTCTACCTCAAGATGTGGTCACAGCAGGAATAGTTTACTGTTTTATAAAGGCTTCAAAAATTTCTTAAAACTAAGTAACATTAATGTGGTTAGCATAACTATAGGGGTCGCAGCGGTCGCGGTTGCGACCGGGCTATTAAAGGATAACTGTCACATTTAGACCCTAATCTCAATTTTCATATATGTAGTTACTAATAACATGATATTCCAGAATCAGTTACTATTAGACTGACTTACCCCATATTTAATAAGATTCAGCCCTTAGCAACCAGTCTGCATAAAACTGCAATTTCACTATTCAGTTAAGATGGCCGCCACTGCCCTCACCCTGAGGCTAATCCCGCCTGCCCTCACTACCCACAATGCATTGAGCTCCTCACATGCACTAGCCAGTAACAATAGCCCCCCAAAAGTGTCAGTAACCAGAGCCCTCCCCCCTAAAGGGTTAATCTCCTGCAGCACAAAGGGGTCCTCTTACCACATGTTGCTTTCATTTATACACTGAGCAGATGGCAGATCTCCCTTCCCTGCTCTGCGCTGCTCCAACTCTGCATTCTCCAGCTCTGCTGAGTGAGGGAGCGTCTGCCAAGCGCAGGGACAGGGAGAAGTGCACACAGCCCAGGCACTGTTATCAGCTGCTGGGGAGGACCTGGCTTTATTCATTTACCTACAGTCCCTGGCTGTCAGTAATGTGACCCTGCACGCTGCGTCCTCCGTCCTTCAACAGATAGACGGACCATGCCTAGCAACCCTATTTTAAGCACAGGTAAAAGTAGGCAGTACAGGGAACAAAACTGTGGAATTAAGGGGTAATTGAATACACAGTGAAAAGTTGAAATAGGGCCACCAAGGTGATATTAATCACCACAATCCAATACTCCAAAAAAAAACAAAAAAAAACGACAGTTATCCTTTAAGCCAGCAGGGCCTAGAGTGCCCCCCTTGCCAGTGGTACTGCACTTTTCCCTTTATAAGATGCAGTGCATCTTATAAAGGGAATACTAGCGAGCGCTTCCATAATGGAAGCGCTCACTAGTCTGTAGGAGGAGGGGGAAAGAAGCGCTGTGTGCGCTGCACAGTATTATCACTAGTCTGTAGGAGGAGGGGGAAAGAAGCGCTGTGAGCGCTGCACAGTACTTACCCCTCCTCCTGCTCGCTCTTCTCAGGGACTGCGCTGTTGTGTCCTGGCTGCCTGCAATGTCAGGACGTACAGAGCGCACTCTTACCTGACGCTGAGGAGGTCAGGTGACTGCAGCATCGGCCCCGAGAAGAGAAGACAGCCAGGACAGGGAGAGTAGCAACAGGAGAGGTAAGTTACTTTATTATTTTACAGTCTGATCTGAGGTCTGATGGGGGGTCTGTAGAGGTCTAATGGGGGTCTGGAGTGGTCTATGGGGGGTCTGGAGGTCTGACTGGGGGTCTGGAGTGCTGACGGTCTGACTGGGGGTCTAAAGTGGTCTAATGGGGGGTCTGGAGGTATGACTGGGGAGTCTGGAGGTCTGACAGGGGGGTCCGGAGGTCTGGAGAGGTCTGACTGGGGGGTCTGGAGAGGTCTGACTGGGGGGTCTGGAGAGGTCTAATGGGGGTCGTTTGGGGGTCTAGAGGTCTAATGGGGGTCAGATATGGAGGTCTTGAGGTCTAGTGGGAGTCTGGAGGTCTAATGGGGGTCTAGAGGTCTGATATGGGCATCTGGAGGTATTATATAGGGGTCTGGAGGTCTAATAAGGGTCTTATCTGAGGTCCAATATTGGGTTGGGGTTTTACATGGAGGTGTAATGAGGGTCTGATCTGAGGTCTAGAACTGGGGTCTTATATGGAGTCTGACAAAGAGGTCTAAAGGGGGTTTGGTCTGAGATGGGGGGGATCTCATTTAGGGTATTATATAGGGGTCTGATCTGAAAGGAAGGGGGGATTTTTTTGTACTAGCGCAAACTATAAAGGGGTGTTTTTGTACTGACGCACTATCTGTGTGGTACCAGTATTTCTGCAGGAAAGTATTAGGGAGCACAGTGGGCACAGTATTGCGGGTGGAAGGATGGGGTGTTGAGAAGGTGAGGAGGAGGATGTAAAAGTAGGACAGTAAGATGTCTGTTTGTTACACTCTGCAGAGACGAAGCGCGGCTGAAAGAAGTCACCATGGCGGTCTGGTCCGACAGGAGAAGAAGAGGAAAGAGAATGTCTACATCAGAGAACAGAAGTCACTGGATGTAAGAGGTATGTGGTGCTGTATGACCCTGTATTTTGAACAGAACAGAGAAAGCAGCTCTCATATGAGCAATGCCCTCTCTTCAAACAGCTGATCGTTGGGGGAGCCGGAGGACAGCGGCTGGTCTGATATTGATGACCTATCCTGAGGATAGGTCATCCCATCAGTAGTAAAAAGGGACCAACCCCTTTAACAGTAGGACTGGAGGGAAGGAAGGGGGGAGCATTTCAAAATCATGTTTTAGTGTTTCCATAGTCTGAGAGCCATAATTTTTTCAGTTTTTGGGTGATTACCTTGGGTAGGGTATGATGTTTGCGGGATGAGATGATGGTTTTATTGGCACTATTTTGGGGTGCGTGTGACTTTTTGATCGCTTGCTATTACACTTTTTGTGATGTAAGGTGACGAAAAATGGTTTATTTAGCACAGTTTTATTTTATATTTTTTGCGGTGTTCATCTGAGGGGTTAGGTCATGTGATATTTTTATAGAGCCAGTCGATATGAATGCGGCGATACCAAATATGTATACTTTTTTTATATTTATGTAAGTTTTACACAATAACAGCTTTTTTAAAACAGAAAAAAAATGCTGTTTTAGTGTCTCCATATTCTGAGCCATAGTTTTTTTTTTTTTTGGGCGATTGTCTCAGGTAGGGGCTCATTTTTTGCGGGATGAGGTGACGGTTAGATTGGTACTATTTTGGTGGGCAAACGCCTTTTTGATCGCTTGCTGTTGTACTTTTTGTGTGGTTTATTTAGCACAGTTTCATGTGATATGTTTATAGAGCCGGTCGATACGGATGCGGTGATACCTAATATGTATACTTTTTTTCCACCCTATTTTTTACCAATTTTTTTTAACTTTATTTGGGGAAAATGACGTTTTTGTTTATTTTTACTTGAAACTTAATTTTTTAGGGGGAAAACTTAATTTTTTCAACTTTTTTTTTCACTTTATTTTTTGTCCCACTTTGGGACTTGAAATTTTGTGGGTCTAATCCTTTACAATGCATTCCAATACTTCTGTATTGGAATGCATTGGCTGTATGAGTAATACTGTGTGTATTACTCATACAGCTTCCAGCCTGTGAGATCCAGGGGGCTGGATCTCACAGGCTCTTCACCGGAAGGCAGCGCAGATGCCTAAGGAAGGCATATTGCTGCCTTCCATGCCATCGGGTATCCCCCACAGCCCCATGGGGACCCGATGGCACCGCCAACCACTGCACCAGGTAAAAGCCTCAAACCGCCGGTTTGAATTGACCTGCGGTTTGCGGCGATCGCCGGGCGCCGGTGATCGGAACGATAGATGACATACCGGTACGTCATGGGTCCTTAAGGACTCGGGAACCATGCCGTACCGGTACTTCATGGGTCCCTAAAGGGTTAAAGTCTGTGAAAGGGTTAAAGTCTGTGCTGAAGATGCAGTTATTAATAATTTACATTTGGTGTTTCTCTTGAGCATAGAACATTAAAAACAATTAGGTTGCAGACTGAAATACTGTTGCAGACAGAGAAAGACCTATGGAGTAGGACAGATCAGCACATGATCACCACTGCCTCCACAGCCACATCTCACCTACAACTGGAAATGTGTCACCAAAGAGGAAGTACAAAGATCCAGCTGAGCATCAGTAATCAGGGCTCTTCATATGGGTGTGTATGGCCGCTGAGGAAGAAACCCTTGCGGTTTTGAAATGCGTCTGACGATATTATCTAAACAACAGCTGTATCCCTTTGAAGATGATCTACTAGTTGAAGAAATAGCTAAAATGACAATGAAAGGAGAAGTTATCATTATGGGAGATTTCAATCTTCCAGATATAAACTGGAAAACCAAAATAGCAAGTTCTACCAGGAGTACAGATATTCTAAATTCCCTACTGGGGTTATCTCTACAACAAGTGGTTGAGGAGCCAACCCGGAGGGAGGCCATTTTGGATTTGGTATTCACAAACGGGGATTCGGTATATGATGTCATTGTAGGCGAAACCTTGGGATCTAGTGATCACCAGTCAGTGTGGTTTAATATAAGAACTGTGAAAGAGTCCCACCACACAAAAACAAAAGTTTTAGATTTTAGAAAAACAGACTTTTCAAAAATGAAATTAGTCATAAATGAGTCCTTATCAGACTGGAACGGATTACATGGAGTCCAGGATAAATGGGACTACTTAAAAGGTGCATTATTGAAGGCAACAGAAAATTGCATTAGACTTGTCAGTAAAAGCAAAAAAAGGAGGAGACCAATGTGGTACTCAGCAAAAGTGGCCCAAATCATTAAAAATAAAAAGCTAGCATTTTGTAATTATAAAAAAACCCAGAGCAATGAAGATAAGGAAATCTACAAGATTAGGCAGAGAGAGGCCAAGCAAGTTATAAGAACTTCTAAAGCGCAGGCAGAAGAAAAACTAGCTCAGTCTATGAAAAAAGGGGATAAGACATTCTTCAGATATATAAATGAAAAAAGGAAATTAAAACAAGGAATAACTAAATTAAAAACAAAGGACGGAAGGTATGTAGAAGAGAATAAAGGGCTAGCCGACTGCCTTAATGAATACTTCTGTTCAGTTTTTACAAAAGAAAAAGGAGAAGGACCTCCACTAGAAAGGATGACGATTAAATTGTTTGATGCATGTATCTTTACAGAGGAAGATGTTCTAAGTTTGCTGTCTAAGGTGAAGACAGATAAGTCACAGGGGCCTGATGAGATACACCCAAAATTATTAAAAGAGCTTAGTGGTGAGCTGGCAAAACCGTTAACAGATTTATTTTACCAATCATTAGTAACAGGAGTCGTCCCGGAAGATTGGAAATTGGCAAATGTCGTGCCCATTCACAAGAAAGGTAGTAGGGAGGAATCAAGCAACTATAGACCAGTGAGTCTGACATCAATAGTAGGCAAATTAATGGAAACCCTATTAAAGGATAGGATTGTGGAACATCTAAAATCCCATGGATTGCAAGATGAAAAACAACATGGGTTTACTTCAGGGAGATCATGTCAAACAAATCTTATAGATTTTTTTGACTGGGTGAATAAAATAATAGACGGTGGAGGTGCAGTAGACATCGCATATCTAGATTTTAGTAAGGCTTTTGACACTGTCCCACATAGAAGACTTATCAATAAACTGCAGTCATTGAGCATGGACTCCCATATTGTTGAGTGGATTAGGCAGTGGCTGAGTGACAGACAACAGAGGGTTGTAGTCAATGGAGAACATTCAAAACAAGGTAATGTTACCAGTGGGGTTCCACAGGGATCTGTACTGGGACCGATTTTGTTTAATATCTTCATAAGTGATATTGCAAAAGGCCTCGATGGTAAGGTTTGTCTTTTTGCTGATGACACAAAGATATGTAACAGGGTTGATGTTCCTGGAGGGAAACGCCAAATGGAAAAGGATTTAGGAAAACTAGAAGAATGGTCAGAACTCTGGAAATTGAAATTTAATGTGGATAAGTGCAAGATAATGCACCTGGGGCGTAAAAACCCAAGGGCAGAATATAGAATATTTGACACAGTCCTGACCTCAGTATCTGAGGAAAGGGATTTAGGAGTAATTATTTCAGAAGACTTAAAGGTGGGAAGACAATGTAATAGAGCAGCACGAAATGCCAGCAGAATGCTTGGATGTATAGGGAGAGGTATAAGCAGTAGAAAGAGTGAAGTGCTTATGCCGCTGTACAGAACACTGCTGAGACCTCACTTGGAGTATTGTGCGCAGTACTGGAGGCCATATCTCCAGAAGGATATAGATACTCTAGAGAGAGTTCAGAGAAGAGCTACTAAACTAGTACATGGATTGCAGGATAAAACTTACCAGGAAAGGTTAAAGGACCTTAATATGTATAGCTTGGAAGAAAGAAGAGACAGAGGGGATATGATAGAAACTTTTAAATACATAAAGGGAATCAACTCGGTAAAGGAAGAGAGCATATTTAAAAGAAGAAAAACTACCACAAGAGGACACAGTTTTAAATTAGAGGGGCAAAGGTTTAAAAGTAATATAAGGAAGTATTACTTTACTGAGAGAGTAGTGGATACATGGAATAGCCTTCCTGCAGAAGTGGTAGCTGCAAATACAGTGAAGGGGTTTAAGCATGCATGGGATAGGCATAAGGCCATCCTTTATATAAGATAGGGCCGGGGGCTATCCATAGTATTCAGTATATTGGGGAGACTAGATGGGCCAAATGGTTCTTATCTGCCGACACATTCTATGTTTCTATGTTTCTATGTTTCTAAGATACCCTGCTACATTGCAGACCGCTATATACAGATTGCTACAAAAGTATATGAAAAGTTACACCTTGGCGACCGGAAATCTACACTACGCATGTGCGAAGTGCCGTTACCAGCGAGAGACGACTCGTGAGGCCGCCAGCATACGAGCCATACACAACACGGATTCCAGCAGGTACCACTCCACAGACGAAGCCATAGAAAACCGGTAAGAAGCACATTTGCGCTCAATGCGGTCTGAGAAAAAGGAATCAAGCACACGGCAGCATATGCAAGGCGCGTGAACCGGCATACATGTGAGTGAACTCATACACAAGTATTACGTGTATATCAATCTACCACAATCAACCATATAGTGCACTCATCTCCCGGGGAGGTGTATACATATCTTACCTCATTCAGCTATCTCTTATGCGCAGCTATACTGGACATTAATTCAAGGTGTGCAGGGCATTCCCGATACTTTCTCTCCATCTGCTAACAAAAGTAAAGCGCTATAGTCTGGACATACAGAATAAGAGCGCAGGACACTGCAATTAAACTCACTAACAGGGTAGTAAGTGCACCATACGCTATATATGTGCACTCAAAAACACAGGATATATCAGTTTTTGAAAGTTTTTTTCACAAATCAATCTCAATGAAACATTTCATATTGTTTCTTCAGTTCATAAAGGATCGCAGCTGTAGTATAAAATTGTGGGCTGCGTGAGCTCCGCAACCCTCTACATAGGAGGGACAGTGACCATTTTTAATATTTTATATTGTCACATATATGTTTATATGTTTCTATTTTTAATGTATCTTTTATTACAATTACATTGACTATTTTACTATAGTTGTTCTTTTAGAGATAATAATAAATAAGTAATTTTGACTTCTTGTGAGCCGACCATCAGTATATTTATTAGGTTTTAATAGCTATGGGATGGTAGCCGGTCGTGCTCTATTCTGGTGAGCTTCCCAATATTTTGCTTTTTGTTTAGGAAAATGAAGTGGTTGGAAGATAGTAGGAACCTAGAGAACTGAGGGCACTAGTGAGTGAGTGTGCAGCTAAAGAAGAGTATTGGCAGAAGAAAAGGATCTGTAGACCCCTGAGACTGTTGTATCTATAACCAAGTGGTGCAATAATAAAAGTTTTGCCCTGGGGACAAATGTAGACAACTTATATCACGGAAACTGGGGGTATTGGATAAAAAGAGCTCAGTCACATACAAGGTTTCTTCAGATGTGTCTTTGATAGATCGTCTTTGAAACTAAAGATTATTGATCATTAGGTAAATCCATTGTTGTCACATACTGACAGCCTTCAAAACAATTGATGGATCTTCCAATATTTGGAGGTTATTGTTGTGTATGTAGAATTTCTTCACTAATGAGACAATCTGTATTATTCTAGCCATATAAGCAGCAGCCATGCTCCTCAAGCTATATGCCAGGTCTTTACCCACAAGAGCATGATGATGTTGTTGGCCATACTAGTGATTAAAGTCTGTGTGAAAGTTGCAGTTATTAATAATTTATATTTAGTGTTTCTCTTAAGCACAGAACATTAAAAACAATTAGGTTGCAGACTGAAATACTGTTGCAGACAGAGAAAGACCTATGGAGTAGGACAGATCAGCACATGATCACCCCTGCCTCCACAGCCACATCCCACCTACAACTGGAGTTGTGTCACCAAAGAGGAAGTACAAAGACTCAGGTGGTGTTCTAGTACTGTACTGAAACACCTAATTGAAGGCACCTATCACCCAGAGCACAGGACCCAACAATGCCCCCAGCTAAGTATTAGTAATCAGGGCTCTTCATATGGGTGTGTAGAAAATAGGTCTCAGAATATATGAAATTAGTGAATTTCCTCAAATTCATTTTTGGTTGAATCAGTTGTCAGATTCAATTTGGTCAGAATAAATGTGGTCTCAAGCAAAAGTCCCTGGATTGCCCTGAGTGTATGAGACATCTCCTAAAGCTTACCTAAGAATGGCGACGGCCCGCTATTGAAAGTCATCATATGCTGATCAACATCTCCCTCTTTTCCAATCTCTTAGATTTTATGTCTTTTTTTAAATGTATTTTATATGTAATTTTTTGTTTTGGTATTAAATAAACAGTCCCTTTGACATAAACAACACTCTGAGGTCTCCTAGAACTGTATCCAACCCCCTTCAAACTCTCTGACACCAAGACAGCATTAGTAATGTGCAAGCAGGGGCGGATTAAGTGCATGATAGGCCCAGGGCTGTCTAACCAACTTGCCCCCCCCCCCCCCATTTTAGTTTAGTTTTTTTTTTTGTATGAAGAGGCTGCGGTGCTTCATGAGCGCCACAGTCTCTTCTTAGGCCATCTGACATCTTCAGACAAAAAAAAAATACCCCAAATTGGGTCCTAAACTGAAAAATTTGGTCGCCAAATTTTAAATACATAGCATTATAATAAAAAAAGACATGGAGGAGAATACAGCACCACATACCTCTTACATCCAGTGACATCTCCTGTCATGTAGACCTTCTCTTTCCTCTTCTCCTCCATTTGACCCAGACCGCCATGGCAAATTCTTTCAGCCGCATCTCGTCTCTACAGTTTGTAACACAGACGCGTTAGATTTCTCAATTCCTCCTCATCCTGGTGTCCCCACAGTGTCATCCTGCTGCCACCCCCAATACCTGTGCCCGTTGTGCCCCCCAATGTCCAAGGTACTATACTGCTTAAAAAATTGTGACCCTAATAGACATAATTGGAGTCATTTATCAAACTGGTGTAAAGTAGAGCTGGATTTCCAAAAGAGCTGTCAAATATGAAAGGTGGAATCTGATTGGATGCTATGGGCAACTAAGACAGTTCTACTTTACACCAGTCTGATAAATTACCCCAAATGTTCCTATAGTGTCCACAGCAGTTATAATGTCCCCTAGAGTAATACCACCCTCTATTGTGCTCCAGGCAATAATCCCTGTATAGTGTCCCCAAAAATAATAGAATTGCTCCTACAGTGCCTCCCCAATAGCAACACCCCCATATAGTAATTTCCAACACACTGCCCCCACATAGTAATCCCCCCATAGTAATTTGCCCCCACACAGTAATTTCCCCCAAACTGCCCCCATATAGTACTTTGCCCCCACACAGTAATTCCCCCTACATAGTAATTTGCCCCACACTGCCCCTACATAGTAATTTCCCCCCACAGAGTAATTTGCCCCCACATAGTAATTTCCACCACACTGCCCCCACATAGCAATTACCCCACACTGCCCCCACATAGCAATTACCCCACACTGCCCCCACATAGCAATTACCCCACACTGCCCCCACATAGCAATTACCCCACACTGCCCCCACATAGCAATTACCCCACATAGCAATTACCCCACACTGCCCCCACATAGCAATTACCCCACACTGCCCCCACACAGCAATTACCCCACACTGCCCCCACACAATAGTTTCCCCCACATAGTAATTTGCCCCCACATAGCAATTTCCCCCACACTGTCCTCACACAATAGTTTCCCCCACATAGTAGTCCCTCCCATAATAATTTGGACCCACACAGCCCCATATAGTAATTTGCCCCCACATAGTAATTTGCCCCCACACTGCCCCCATATAGTAATTTGCCCCCACACTGCCCTTATATAGTAATTTGCCCCCACACTGCCCCCACATAGTAATTTGCCCCCACACAGCCCCATATAGTAATTTGCCCCCACATAGTAATTTGCCCCCACACTGCCCCATATAGTAATTTGCCCCCACACTGCCCTCATATAGTAATTTGCCCCCACACTGCCCCCACATAGTAATTTGCCCCCACACTGCCCCAAATAGTAATTTGCCCCCACATAGTAGTCCGGCTCCCATAATAATTTGCCCCCACATAGTAGTCCCTTCCATAATAATTTGCCCCCACATTCTAGTCCCTTCCATAATAATTTGCCCCCACATGCTAGTCCCTTCCATAATAATTTGCCGCCACATGCTAGTCCCTTCCATAATAATTTGCCCCCACATGCTAGTCCCTTCCATAATAATTTGCCCCCACATGCTAGTCCCTTCCATAATAATTTGCCCCCACATGCTAGTCCCTTCCATAATAATTTGCCCCCACATGCTAGTCCCTTCCATAATAATTTGCCCCCACATGCTAGTCCCTTCCATAATAATTTGCCCCCACATGCTAGTCCCTTCCATAATAATTTGCCCCCACATGCTAGTCCCTTCCATAATAATTTGCCCCCACATGCTAGTCCCTTCCATAATAATTTGCCCCCACATGCTAGTCCCTCCCATAATAGTTTAGCCCCACACAGCCCGCACATTCCCCCTCCCATGTACTCGAGGTCCCTTGAATATGTCCTCCTCTGTGTGTCGTCCCCCACATGTCCCCAAAGTAGGCACATAAAATAAAAAAATAAAAATTGGAAAAAAAAATGAAAATCTAAATACTCACCGTCCAGGGCCAGGGACTTGATCGCGGACGAAGGTGGGATGAGGCAGGCGTGCACACGTCAATGTGCTGTGTCCCGGCACAGGCGCGTGATGACATCATCACGCACGCCTGCGCCGGGATTTCACTACCGCATAGGCCTCAGGCCTACTAGGCCTGAAGCCTATGGCGGTGATAGGTGACGGGACAGGGAGCTATGCGCTCCCGTGCCCCGCTGCAGTATGTGGGCGTTCGGGTCGGTGCTGGGCCCGGGGCTGCCGACCCGAACGTCCCTATTGTAATCCGCTACTGTGTACAAGGGATCACTCTCTCTCAGGGGGTCGCAATCACAGACTTCTCCTCTGACAACAGGGTTCAAGTCTAAAAGTTGCTTTATTTTGGCACTTAAGCACAATCACACACATAAACATCGAAAATAAATACCTTTTCTTCTGGGCTCTACCTAATACATGTGTTGTCTCTACCTCACCTATAGAGTGCCATCCACACATAGGATTAGATCTGGCTTCCTCACCCATATACGGTCCAGCAGCCTCCAGGCTGTGACCACACCAGCACCTTTGGGGGGAGATGGTCCAGAAGTCCTCCCGACTCTGACCGTGTGACCCTCTTTCCGTAGGAGTCGCTGGGCCCCCCCAAACTTCAGGCTTTACAAAGCCTTGTGGCTCTCAGCCCTCTTGACTGAGACCACACAGAGCCTCTCAGGCTTCCTCGGCCTCTCTCCGTCCAGGTCATACACAGAGGGTTGTTTTATCCCTCCTTGATTGCAGCAGCAAGCTTCACCTGTGATCACCTCCGGCAAAAGACAATACATGTAGTGGAAGGGTGTGGACTGGCAGATCCCACTACCAAACCTATCCCCCAGGCCACAAAAAAAACAGCCCAGAACAACATCTAGACAAAACTGTCTCAGCAAACTACACTTTGCTGAAACCACTGCAGCTTTCTGGAGGTCAGTTATCTCACCAGCTGAGGTATCTGGGTGGGATATACACACCTCCCAGCACTTATACTGTACACATCACCACAAATGTCAAAGTGACAGCAACATACCTGTATATGGCTATGGGTTAACGTACTGCAGCCGGTGGTAACAGCCTGGTTAAAAACACACTGCACAGTAGGATATTTTTTGTAATGAACCCCATGATGACAGAGCGATTTTCATTCTTGCGTTTTTGGTTTTTCCTCTCTGCCTTCTTGGAGCCATAGATTTTTTATTTTTCCTTTCACATAGCCATATTAGGACTTTTTTTCCAGGAAAATGTGGTGGAATTGAAAAAAAAATGCAGTTCTGCCACAGTTTTATGGGTTTTGTGTTAACGACATTCACTATAAAGGTAAAACTGACTTATTTATTGTCTGGGTCAGTATGATTACAATGATACCAAAACTGTATAGGTTTTCTTGTGTTTTAATACTGAAAAAAATAAAAACCTTGAAAACATTTTTTAATCACCATATTCGCCATGTGTACAGAGCTGTAATTTTTTCAGATGATCTGTACTTTTGACTGATACCATTTTGGGTTGTATATGACTTTTAAAAAAAAAAATTTGTAGGAGGTGAAGTGACTAAAAAACAGAGAATTGGGCATTTTGTTTTTTTTTTCCATTTGGCTGTTTGCCGTATGAGATAAATATTTTTATATCTTAATAATACAGGCTTTTTCGAATGCGGCGATGCCCACGATGTTTCTTTTTTTATTGTTTAGCTATTTTTATTCTGATTTTGGGGAAAGGGGGGTGATAGTTTTAAAACCTTTTTTTATATTTTTAAAAACATTTTATTTATTTTTTTAACTTTTTTTTAATAGTTGCCATAGGGAACTTGAATAAGCAATCATTAGATTGCTTTTCTCATAGACCCCAATGCATTAGCATTGGGATCTATGATACTTAGGGCTCATGCACACAACCGTGTTTTTTGTCCGCATTCTATTTGTACTTTTTGTGGATCGGATGTGGACCCATTCACTTCAATGGGGCTGCACATCGTGTTCTGTCGGCATCCATATGTCCGTTCTGCACCCCTGCAAAAAAGATAGAACATGTCCTATTCTTGTCCATTTTGTGGACAAGGATAGGACAGTTCTACAGAGGGCTGGACGTACCATTCCACAAAATGCGGAATTCACGCTGCTGCAATTTTGGGATGGCAAAAACGGCAACGGCCATGTGCATGAACCCTTACACTGCATTCCTATGGATCCCTGTCACAAGCAGGATCTCAATAGGAACCTATGTGCGGCAGCCTTGTATCATTCAAGACACACCATCTGGCTTCCCTGATCCTCACTAGGGAGAGCTGTACACATCCGGAAGGGCGCATTTCCGGGTTTTTGCACTCCCAGATGCCATTGTCACATTTGATGGATTAAATGTCCGCGATTGTCATTATTGCCAGTCGCGGAGTCGCAGACATTAGGCCCGGGTGTCTGCTGTGTGGAGCTTTGGAGCGGGCACCATCTTTAAAGACCCCACATGTGATGTAACAGCATGTCCCATGTCAGGGTTAAAGGACAGTCCATAAATGATCCCTTTTTGGTGGCAGATGTCTTCTTCTCTGTGTTCTGATCTGAAATATGGTGGCTGCAATTTCCAGCGATTTGTGACAGATGAACTACAAAAGTTTCGGATTCATTGCAATTCAAATCTTCGGGGATACTTGTAACAAATTTGATTCATGCAGAATCAATTCTAATTACCACTAGAGATTGTATTTGTAGAACTTGAATACACAATGTAATTACACTTAGAAATAGAATAAAGCTGCACTAAGACTACATATGTTCACATAGTGTGTACCTTGCCCTATATACTAAACAGAAAATACTTTTTTTCAGTGGGAGTCAGTGGGTGATATATCCATCTGTATGACATTCAGTTACATCTATTCACCAAACATGCACCTTGTGGTGTGAACAGAGTCCAACCATATCATAGCAAAGCATTGTTACATGACAAATAGAAGATGCATGCGATGTGGCACACGGGTCTTGAATTTCTGTTCCTTTGCATGCAAACCCACCAAACACACAGCGATCAGCACAGATCAGTCTCAAACTTGTTTTTGTTGTCTCCCTCAGACATTACTTGTTACTTTTACATCTTAATGCAGTCTTATTGACATGCACAGAGAACATAGGAGGAAATACATTGATGTCGGCACTTTCCGTGATTATTACAGAATGCGGTATTTTTCTTTTTCTGTGAGTTCTTGGTAACGACAGATGCCACGGGCATAAACAAGATTTATATTGTTTTTGTAAATTCCTTGACACGTATCAGCAGCTCACGTTCCATCTGTACTTTTTTTTTATTGATAGATGACCTTTCCATTATTTCCAATTTTTGTTTGTCTTCACTCAACTTCTGAACCATTATTCTTCAGGAAATTCTTTAACTATAAACATTTTTAGTTGTTTTTCATGGAAGCATCATTTTTTCTCATTTTGACTGAGGGTTCTGTTTCATGGGCCAATATTGAGAACTGATTGTCAACATACAGGTCAATTGATGCTTGTTTACAGGGTCTTTCATGTTGGAATTGGGGAACAATGATCGTTATTGTGATCATTCATCCCCCGTTCATTTTGTATATTGTAGCCAAATGAAGGATGCGATTGCTCTTCTTTTTTCAGGTGATCACTGGCCCTTACATAGGTCTTTACATTACATCCAAAGATTTAGTTTAAGGTTTAAATGGACCGATCCCCAGCCGTGTATAAAGGCTCTTACTTCCTAGTTTATTTTTATACTGAAACTGAATCTCACACAGTAATTTACGCTTTATTCACATCTGTGCACTGTGCAAAAGGCATTCATACAATGGTATGGGGTCTATCAGGGGCACACTGGGAACTTAAAGTGGCCTTTGAAAAAAAAGACCCTAAAAGTGGCCCCATTTTGAAGGTGGGTCCAAACTAACAGAAGGTCAGGCAACACAAGTAGACGGGGTTAACAGTAGTAGGTGGGGCTACCAATACCATAGGGCAGAACAAAATACCGCCCAAGCAGAACCAAATGCCACAGTGCAGCTCAAACTACTGCTTCCCACACCACAGTATAAAACTGTATCATCGTCCTGAGAACGGAAATACAGTCGAATTCGGAGGACACCTGCAGCTGCTGGCCAGGTGCATGAGTGCCTGATGCTCCTACATTAAATAATGCTGAGAGCATCTGATCTTTATGTACATGGCTGGAGGCCACAAGGAGGGCTTGGGCGCCCCCCTGGACATAGGCCCACTGGAAAATTTCCTTATAGGGTGTAAGGCCATTCCACCCTTATCCTCCATTGTACCTCTGTACATCAATTACATGTGGAGGTACATGAAGGTCTTTCCCATCACATTCAATGCGAATCCTGGCTGGAAAAAACCTTAGACCATGCTTAAACCATAACCATATTAAGTAGCTATTCTCTCCTGGAAGCATTGCTATTATAGAAGAATATCTCTTTAAACCGCACCATTTAGAGGAACCATAAGAAGTGCCTATGGGTCTGTGATATGAAAATGAAACCATGGATAATAGCATAAGTGCCAGCATGATAAAGTGACGATGCAGAACATCCTGCATCCCACAAGAGTCCTGTAATAGTAGGTGTAGGATACAGACTGGGGTCTACATGATTACATTAGCTTTGCATCACACCCTATTCTTCATTATTGGGAACAGCTGTCATTTGCTGCATTATCATGAGAATCTGATATTGGACTTTTTAGAAACCTTTTGCCTCATGCTGTATTTTTGGGATTCATACAACATCTGGAGCCAGATTGATTGAAGTTTACTGCATACATCTGATCAATTAAGCACTAATTACTAGAGTACCTAGCTCTGAGCTCCTGATTGACTGCTTCGGCTATGCTCTAGTCTAGGCTTTGCAAATTCTTACAAACAGGCACAGTTGGACGAAGCTGTTGCATGCTTATATCAAGACAGCGATGTGTCATGGATGAGCTATAATGGTCACATATTTCTGTAAGCATTCCTTATCTCATGATGCCTGAAAGATATAATGCATATTATTAAATTACTCAACGGTACTAGAAAATCTCTTTTATTATGAACTATATTCTTTCATGATATTCTCCATGAAATATTAATGCTAAAGCATCTTAGAGTTATGCATTGCGCCAACCCTCAGTTACAGTTGCAAGAAAAAGTATGTGAACCCTTTGGAATGATATGGATTTCTGCACAAATTGGTCATAAAATGTGATCTGATCTTCATCTAAGTCACAACAATAGACAATCACAGTCTGCTTAAACTAATAACACACAAAGAATTAAATGTTACCATGTTTTTATTGAACACACCATGTAAACATTCATAGTGCAGGTGGAAAAGGTATGTGAACCCCTAGACTAATGACATCTCCAAGAGCTAATTGGAGTGAGGTGTCATCCAACTGGAGTCCAATCAATGAGATGAGATTGGAGGTGTTGGTTACAGCTGCCCTGCCCTATAAAAAAACACGCACCATTTCTGGGTTTTCTTTTCACAAGAAGCATTGCCTGATGTGAATGATGCCTCGCACAAAAGAGCTCTCAGAAGACCTACGATAAAGCTGGAAAGGGATATAAAAGTATCTCCAAAAGCCTTGCTGTTCATCAGTCCACAGTAAGACAAATTGTCGATAAATGGAGAAAGTTCAGCACTGCTGCTACTCTCCTTAGGAGTGGCCGTCCTGTAAAGATAACTGCAAGAGCACAGCGCAGACTGCTCAATGAGGTGAAGAAGAATCCTAGAGTGTCAGCTAAAGACTTACAAAAGTCTCTGGCATATGCTAACATCCCTGTTAGCGAATCTATGATACGTAAAACACTAAACAAGAATATATTTCACGGGAGGATACCACAGAGGAAGCCACTGCTGTCCAAAAAAAAACCATTGCTGCACGTTTACAGTTTGCACAAGAGCACCTGGATGTTCCACAGCAGTACTGGCAAAATATTCTGTGGACAGATGAAACCAAAGTTGAGTTGTTTGGAAGAAACACACAACACTATGTGTGGAGAAAAAGAGGGACAGCACACCAACATCAAAACCTCATCCCAACTGTGAAGTATGGTGGTGGGGGCATCATGGTTTGGGGCTGCTTTGCCGTGTCAGGGCCTGGACGGATTGCTATCATCAAAGGAAATATTAATTCCCAAGTTTATCAAGACATTTTGCAGGAGAACTTAAGGCCATCTGTCCACCAGCTGAAGCTCAACAGAAGATGGGTGTTGCAACAGGACAACGACCCAAAGCATAGAAGTAAATCAACAACAGAATAGCTTAAACAGAAGAAAATACGCCTTCTGGAGTGGCCCAGTCAGAGTCCTGACCTCAACCCGATTGAGATGCTGTGGCATGACCTCAAGAAAGCGATTCACACCAGACATCCCAAGAATATTGCTGAACTGAAACAGTTATGTAAAGAGAAATGGTCAAGAATTACTCCCGACCGTTGTGCAAGTCTGATCTGCAACTACAGGAAACGTTATTGCTGCCAAAGGAGGTTCAACCAGTTATTAAATCCAAGGGTTCACATACTTTTTCCACCTGCACTGTGAATGTTTACATGGTGTGTTCAATAAAAACATGGTAACATTTAATTATTTGTGTGTTATTAGTCTAAACAGACTATTGTTGCAACTTAGATGAAGATCAAATCCCATTTTATGACGAATTTGTGCAGAAATCCATATCATTCCAAAGGGTTCACATACTTTTTCTTGCAACTGTATTCTTCCAGAAAATGTAGGAATAATAGCGTTGGGCGAGCTTGCTCAGCCGAACACCATTTTAACTCGAGCATCGCGATGCTCGGCACATCGCGGTGTTCGGCCGAACACCGCGTGTGCGCGAGCGCGATGCTCGAGTCTTCTCCCCGCACGTTTGTTGGTTGCTATGCAGCCAATAAATGTGCGGGGAAGTACTGGCACTCACTGTAATGCCGTAGCCATGATGGTTTATTGGCATTACAGTGATTGGCTGAGTGTTCGGCTCAGTCTTAGTCAGGGAGACCTGTTCTGAGAAAGGTACAGACAGTGTAGGGAGTGATATACGAATATTTTTATTAGAAAAACTTTTCAGAGACCCAAAAGTCCTTTTAACCCCTTAGGGACACATGACGTACCGGTACGGCATGTTTCCCGAGTCCTTAAGGACACATGACGTACCGGTACGTCATGTGTTGTTCCGATCACCGCCGCCCGGCGGGCAGTGATCGGAACAAAGTGCCTGCTCAAATCATTGAGCAGGCACCTCGGCTGAATGCGCGGGGGGGTCCCGTGACCCCCCCGTGTCGGCGATCGCCGCAAACCGCAGGTCAATTCAGAACTTCAGTTTACGGCTTTTACCTGGTGCGGCGGCGGTGCCATCGGGTCCCCATGGGGCTGTGGGGGGGACCCGATGGCATGGAAGGCAGCGCGATGCCTTCCTGAGGCATCTGCGCTGCCTTCCGGTGAAGAGCCTGTGAGATCCAGCCCCCTGGCTCTCACAGGCCCCGGAAGCTGTATGAGTAATACACACAGTATTACTCATACAGCCAATGCATTCCAATACAGAAGTATTGGAATGCATTGTAAAGGAATATAACCCCAAAAGTTCAAGTCCCAAAGTGGGACAAAAAATAAAGTGAAAAAAAAAGTTGAAAAAATAAAGTTTTCCCCCCAAAAAATTAAAAGTTTCAAGTAAAAATAAACAAAAACGTCATTTTCCCCAAATAAAGTAAAAAAAAAATGGTAAAAAATAGGGAGAAAAAAAAAGGATACATATTAGGAATCACCGCGTCCGTATTGACCGGCTCTATTAACATATCACATGACCTAACCCCTCAGATGAACACCGTAAAAAAAAAAAAAAGAAAACATTTTTTGGTCACCTTACATCACAAAAAGTACAACAGCAAGCGATCAAAAAGGCGTTTGCCCACCAAAATAGTACCAATCTAACCATTACCTCATCCCACAAAAAATTAGCCCCTACCTGAGACAATCGCCCAAAAAATAAAAAAAACTATGGCTCAGAATATGGAGACACCAAAACATCATTTTTTTTATTTTAAAAAAGCTGTTATTGTGTAAAACTTACATAAATAAAAAAAAGTATATATATTAGGTATCGCCGCGTCCGTATCGACCGGCTCTATAAAAATATCACATGACCTAACCCCTCAGATGAACACCGTAATTTTTTTAAAATAAAAACTGTGCTAAATAAACCATTTTTTAGCACCTTACATCACAAAAAGTGTAATAGCAAGCGACCAAAAAGTCACACGCACCCAATATAGTGCCAATAAAACCGTCATCTCATCCCGCAAAAATCATACCCTACCCAAGGTAATCGCCCAAAAACTGAAAAAATTATGGCAGAAGGAAAGGAATGCCATACGGTTTTTGGAAGGCAGGTTTTGCTGAATTGTTTTTTTTTACACCATGTCCCAATTGAAGCCCCCTGATGCACCCCTAGAGTAGAAACTCCAAAAAAGTGGCCATATGGAAACACTAAAACATGATTTTTTTGCTTCAAATATGAAATCATTGTGTAAAACTTACATAAATAAAAAAAAAGTATACATATTAGGTATCGCTGCGTCCATATCTACCGGCTCTATAAAAATATCACATGACCTAACCTCTCAGATGAACTGAAAATGTAAAATAAAAACTGTGCTAAATAAACAATTTTTTGTCACCTTACATCACAAAAAGTGTAATAGCAAGTGATCAAAAAGTCACACGCACCCCAAAGTAGTGCCTATAAAACAGTCATCTCATCCCGCAAAAATCATACCCTACCCAAGGTAATCGCCCAAAAACTGAAAAGAGTATGGCTCTCAGACTATGGAAACACTAAAACATGATTTTTTTGGCTTCAAAAATGAAATCATTGTGTAAAACTTACATAAATAAACAAAAAAGTATACATATTAGGTATCACGCATCTGTGACAACCTGGTATATAAAAATATCACATGATCTAACCTGTCAGATGAATGTTGTAAATAACAAAAAATTAAAACGGTGCCAAAACAGCTATTTCTTGTTATCTTGCCTCACAAAAAGTGTAATATAGAGCAACCAAATATCATATGTACCCTAAACTAGTACCAACAATACTGCCACCCTATCCCGTAGTTTCTAAAATGGGGCCACTTTTTTGGAGTTTCTACTCTAGGGGTGCATAAGGGGGCTTCAAATGGGACATGGTGTCAAAAAAACCAGTCCAGCAAAATCTGCCTTCCAAAAACCGTATGGCATTCATTTCCTTCTGCGCCCTGCCGTGTGCCCGTACAGCGGTTTATGACCACATATGGGGTGTTTCTGTAAACTACAGAATCAGGGCCTTAAATATTGAGTTTGGTTTGGCTGCTAACCCTTGCTTTGTAACTGTAAAAAAATTATTAAAATGGAAAATCTGCCAAAAAAGTGAAAATTTGAAATTGTATCTCTATTTTCCATTCATTCTTGTGGAACACCTAAAGGATTAACAAAGTTTGTAAAATCAGTTTTGAATACCTTGAGGGGTGTAGTTTATAGAATTGGGTCATTTTTGATTTGCTTCTAAACTTCTAAGCCTTGTAACATCCCCAAAAAATAAAATATCATTCCCAAAATGATCCAAACATGAAGTAGACATATGGGGAATGTAAAGTAATAACTATTTTTGGAGGTATTACTATGTATTATAGAAGTAGAGAAATTAAAACTTTTGGTAAATTTGGTATTTTTTTATAAATAAAAATGAATTTTTTTTACTTCATTTTACCAGTGTCATGAAGTACAATATGTGACGAAAAAACAATCTCAGAATGGCCTGGATAAGTCAAAGCGTTTTAAAGTTATCAGCACTTAACCACTTCAGCCCCAGACCAGGCCACTTTTTACACTTCTGACCTACACTACTTTCACCATTTATTGCTCGGTCATGCAACTTACCACCCAAATGAATTTTACCTCCTTTTCTTCTCACTAATAGAGCTTTCATTTGGTGGTATTTCTTTGCTGCTGACATTTTTACTTTTTTTGTTATTAATCGAAATTTAACGATTTTTTTGCAAAAAAATGACATTTTTCACTTTCAGTTGGGCATAGTGAGTTCATAGAACTTTTTATTTTTTGTCACAAGTTAGCGGAAAATGATGATTTTTTTTTTTTTTTTCTTACAAAGTCTCATATTCCACTAACTTGTGACAAAAAATAAAAAGTTCTATGAACTCACTATGCCCATCAGCGAATACCTTGGGGTCTCTTCTTTCCAAAATGGGGTCACTTGTGGGGTAGTTATACTGCCCTGGCATTCTAGGGGCCCAAATGTGTGGTAAGGAGTTTGAAATCAAATTCAGTAAAAAATGACCTGTGAAATCCGAAAGGTGCTCTTTGGAATGTGGGCCCCTTTGCACACCTAGGCTGCAAAAAAGTGTCACACATATGGTATCTCCGTACTCAGGAGAAGTTGAGGAATGTGTTTTGGGGTGTCTTTTTACATATACCCATGCTGGGTGAGATAAATATCTTGGTCAAATGCCAACTTTGTATAATAAAATGGGAAAAGTTGTCTTTTGCCAAGATATTTCTCTCACCCAGCATGGGTATATGTAAAATGACACCCCAAAACACATTCCCCACCTTCTCCTGAGTACGGAGATACCAGATGTGTGACACTTTTTTGCAGCCTAGGTGGGCAAAGGGGCCCATATTCCAAAGAGCACCTTTCGGATTTCACAGGTCATTTTTTACAGAATTTGATTTCAAACTCCTTACCACACATTTGGGCCCCTAGAATGCCAGGGCAGTATAACTACCCCACAAGTGACCCCATTTTGGAAAGAAAACACCCCAAGGTATTCCGTGAGGGGCATGGCGAGTTCCTAGAATTTTTTATTTTTTGTCACAAGTTAGTGGAAAATGATGATTTTTTTATTTTATTTTTTTCCCATACAAAGTCTCATATTCCACTAACTTGTGACAAAAAATAAAAACTTCCATGAACTCACTATGCCCATCAGCGAATACCTTGGGGTCTCTTCTTTCCAAAATGGGGTCACTTGTGGGGTAGTTATACTGCCCTGGCATTCTAGGGGCCCAAATGTGTGGTAAGGAGTTTTAAATCAAATTCAGTAAAAAATGACCTGTGAAATCCGAAAGGTGCTCTTTGGAATGTGGGCCCCTTTGCCCACCTAGGCTGCAAAAAAGTGTCACACATCTGGTATCTCCGTACTCAGGAGAAGTTAAAGGAATGTGTTTTGGGGTGTCTTTTTACATATACCCATGCTGGGTGAGATAAATATCTTGGTCAAATGCCAACTTTGTATAAAAAAATGGGAAAAGTTGTCTTTTGCCAAGATATTTCTCTCACCCAGCATGGGTATATGTAAAATGACACCCCAAAACACATTCCCCACCTTCTCCTGAGTACGGAGATACCAGATGTGTGACACTTTTTTGCAGCCTAGGTGGGCAAAGGGGCCCATATTCCAAAGAGCACCTTTCGGATTTCACAGGTCATTTTTTACAGAATTTGATTTCAAACTCCTTACCACACATTTGGGCCCCTAGAATGCCAGGGCAGTATAACTACCCCACAAGTGACCCCATTTTGGAAAGAAGACACCCCAAGGTATTCCGTGAGGGGCATGGCGAGTTCCTAGAATTTTTTATTTTTTGTCACAAGTTAGTGGAAAATGATGATTTTTTTATTTTATTTTTTTCCCATACAAAGTCTCATATTCCACTAACTTGTGACAAAAAATAAAAACTTCCATGAACTCACTATGCCCATCAGCGAATACCTTGGGGTCTCTTCTTTCCAAAATGGGGTCACTTGTGGGGTAGTTATACTGCCCTGGCATTCTAGGGGCCCAAATGTGTGGTAAGGAGTTTTAAATCAAATTCAGTAAAAAATGACCTGTGAAATCCGAAAGGTGCTCTTTGGAATGTGGGCCCCTTTGCCCACCTAGGCTGCAAAAAAGTGTCACACATCTGGTATTTCCGTACTCAGGAGAAGTTAAAGGAATGTGTTTTGGGGTGTCTTTTTACATATACCCATGCTGGGTGAGATAAATATCTTGGTCAAATGCCAACTTTGTATAAAAAAATGGGAAAAGTTGTCTTTTGCCAAGATATTTCTCTCACCCAGCATGGGTATATGTAAAATGACACCCCAAAACACATTCCCCACCTTCTCCTGAGTACGGAGATACCAGATGTGTGACACTTTTTTGCAGCCTAGGTGGGCAAAGGGGCCCATATTCCAAAGAGCACCTTTCGGATTTCACAGGTCATTTTTTACAGAATTTGATTTCAAACTCCTTACCACACATTTGGGCCCCTAGAATGCCAGGGCAGTATAACTACCCCACAAGTGACCCCATTTTGGAAAGAAGAGACCCCAAGGTATTCGCTGATGGGCATAGTGAGTTCATGGAAGTTTTTATTTTTTTTCACAAGTTAGTGGAATATGAGACTTTGTATGAAAAAAAAAAAAAAAAAATCATCATTTTCCACTAACTTGTGACAAAAAATAAAAAATTCTAGGAACTTGCCATGCCCCTCACGGAATACCTTGGGGTGTCTTCTTTCCAAAATGGGGTCACTTGTGGGGTAGTTATACTGCCCTGGCATTTTCCAGGGGCCCTAATGTGTGGTAAGTAGGTAAATGACCTGTGAAATCCGAAAGGTGCTCTTTGGAATGTGGGCCCCTTTGCCCACCTAGGCTGCAAAAAAGTGTCACACATCTGGTATCTCCGTACTCAGGAGAAGGTGAAGAATGTGTTTTGTGGTGTCATTTTACATATACCCATGCTGGGTGAGAGAAATATCTTGGCAAAAGACAACTTTTCCCATTTTTTTATACAAAGTTGGCATTTGACCAAGATATTTATCTCACCCAGCATGGGAATATGTAAAAAGACACTCCAAAACACATTCCTCAACTTCTCCTGAGTACGGAGATACCAGATGTGTGACACTTTTTTGCAGCCTAGGTGGGCAAAGGGGCCCAAATTACTTTTAGGTGGGCATTTTTAGACATTTGGATACCAGACTTCTTCTCACGCTTTGGGGCCCCTAAAATGCCAGGGCAGTATAAATACCCCACATGTGACCCCATTTTGGAAAGAAGACACCCCAAGGTATTCAATGAGGGGCATGGCGAGTTCATTGAAAAAAAAAAATTTTGGCACAAGTTAGCGGAAATTGATTTTTTTGATTTTGTTCTCACAAAGTCTCCCTTTCCGCTAACTTGGGACAAAAATTTCAATCTTTCATGGACTCAATATGCCCCTCAGCAAATACCTTGGGGTGTCTTCTTTCCAAAATGGTGTTATTTGTGGGGTGTTTGTACTGCCCTGGCATTTGAGGGTCTCCGCAATCATTACATGTATGCCCAGCATTAGGAGTTTCTGCTATTCTCCTTATATTGAGCATACGGGTAATGAGATTTTTTTTTTCCGTTCAGCCTCTGGGCTGAAAGAAAAAAATGAACGGCACAGATTTCTTCATTCGCATCGATCAATGTGGATGAAAAAATCTCTGCCAAAAAAAGAAAAAGGAGGGGAAAGGCGTCTGCCAGGACATAGGAGCTCCGCCCAACATCCATACCCACTTCAGCTCGTATGCCCTGGCAAACCAGATTTCTCCATTCACATCAATCGATGTGGATGAATAAATCATTGCCGGGATTTTTTTTTTTATATATACAAAGTGTTTGCCAAAGTATATGAACACCGCCACCTCCTCAGCTCATATGCCTCGGCAAACGTATCTTTTACTGCAGAGGAGAAATCTCGTCTTGCAGCGCCGCATACACCGACTTGCGTGTAATCTGACAGCAGCGCAATGCTTCTGTCCGAATGCACATCAGTGCTGCAGCTAGTCGATCGGTTGGTCCACCTGAAAGGTAAAAAAAACAAAACAAAAAAGAAAAAACCAGGCCGCAAAGCAATAACTTTATTAACTGTTGAACAGAACATAGAAGCTTTTTTTAAACTTTTTTAACTGAACGTTTAACTTTTTTACTTACCGTTTTTTTTATTTTTTTTTTACCTTTATAGAACAAACCTCTCCTTCCCAATGGGACAATGTGCAAAGCGCAAATCGCCCAAAGATGTGGCGAAGTACGTTATGCACTTTATCAGAGGTGAAAGGAGAGGTTTGTAGCAGCTGTGAGTGAATGGGCCCTAATAGCCCTGTGTGCCTGTCCTGGTGAGATGTGATCCCTATGCTAGGTGTACCTGTGTGTGGTACTTCCGGAAACACTCTCCATAGCATAGGGCAGGGTGGTCAGCACAGTCAGGACAGAAATAGCGGGTGTCACGCCTTATTCCACTCCTGCTACAGACACGACATCTTTTTCGGGGTGACGGTTGGGTTGAGGTACCAGGAACGACACTGGGGAAATGTCGCTCGTGTAGACGGCTAACTACACTGGTGGATGGGGCCACGGAACCTCCTGGGTAAAGGAGGTTCTCGATGATCTCTTCCTGGAATTTGAGGAAGGATCCTGTTCTCCCAGCCTTACTGTAGAGAACAAAACTATTGTACAGCGCCAATTGAATCAAATATACAGACACCTTCTTATACCAGCGTCTGGTTCTGCGGGAAACTAAATACGGAGACAACATCTGGTCATTGAAGTCCACCCCTCCCATGAGCGCATTATAGTCGTGGACACAGAGGGGCTTTTCAATGACACGGGTTGCTCGCTCAATTTGGATTGTCGTGTCTGCGTGAATGGAGGAGAGCATGTAAACGTCACGCTTGTCTCTCCATTTCACCTCGAGCAGTTCTTCGTTACACAAGGCAGCCCTCTGCCCCCTTGCAAGATGGGTGGTTACAAGCCGTTGGGGGAAGCCCACGCGACTAGTTCGCGCGGTGCCACAGGCGCAAATCCGTTCTAGAAACAAATGCCTAAAGAGGGCCACACTTGTGTAGAAATTGTCCACATAAAGATGGTACCCCTTGCCGAATAAGGGTGACACCAAGTCCCAGACTGTCTTCCCACTGCTCCCCAGGTAGTCAGGGCAACCGACCGGCTCCAGGGTCTGATCTTTTCCCTCATAGATCCGAAATTTGTGGGTATAGCCTGTGGCCCTTTCACAGAGCTTATACAATTTGACCCCATACCGGGCACGCTTGCTTGGGATGTATTGTTTGAAGCCAGGCGCCCGGTAAAATGTATTAGGGACTCGTCTACGGCAGTGCTGGTACTAGGTCCAGGAAGGGCTGCGCTGCTGGTGTATGCCTCACCACGTGATCCGGCAGCGACAGCCCCACTCTGCTGCTCTTGAAGCGGATCCTGCGTAACCTGTGGTCTAGCGACATGGGGCCGGGTACGCCTGGTGCTGCCAGGGACCTCCACCTCCTCGTCCGAACTTTGGGTCAGAGAGCCACTGCTTTCCACAGGTTCATATTCTGACCCGCTAGATTCGTCAGATGAGGGTTCCCACTCCTCATCCGACTGGGTCAGAATCCTGTAGGCCTCTTCAGAAGAATACCCCCTGTTTGACATTTTGGACTACTAAATTTAGGGGTATTCCCTGAGACTACCCAAGAAAAAAAGCAAACCTGTCTTACAAAGGGGAGGCTAGCGAAGTACCGGAGGCTGCTGCGGTTGATAAAAAATATCAAAACTGATTTTTTTATCGCCGCAGTGCGTGTAAAATGAATGTGCAGTGATCAAAAAATATATATTTTTTGTCACTGCGGTGGGGCGGGCGTGGGTGAACGCACGTGTGGGCGACCGATCAGGCCTGATCGGGCAAACACTGCGTTTTGGGTGGAGGGCGAGCTAAAGTGACACTAATACTATTATAGATCTGACCGTGATCAGTTTTGATCACTTACAGATACTATAAAAGTACAAATGCTGATTAGCGATACGCTAAACAGCGAATAAAAGTGACTGCGGTTTGGTGGGGTGGGCGCTAACTGACGCTAACTACCTAACCAAGGGGCCTAAACTATCCCTAACAGCCAATACCAGTGAAAAAAAAAAAGTGACAGTTTACACTGATCACTTTTTTTCCTTTCACTAGTGATTGACAGGGGCGATCAAAGGGGTGATCAAAGGGTTAATTGGGGTGCAGGGGGGTGATCTGGGGCTAAGGTGTAGTGTTGGTGTACTCACAGTTCAGTCTGCTCCTGTGCTGGATCCAACCGACGAAAAGGACCAGCACAGGAGCAGACAAGCCATATAACAGATCATATTTACTAATATGATCTGTTATATGACTTTGGATTGGATTTTTTGAAAATCGCCAGCCTGCCAGCCAATGATCGTTGCTGGCAGGCTGGTGACGAAATACTTCTTTTAATTTTGCCGGCCCGCGATGCGCATGCGTATATGCGTGACTCTGCGCAGCGCTGCCACCTCCGGAACGCAATCCTGCGTTAGGCGGTCCGGAGGTGGTTAAAGTGACACTGGTCAGATTTGCAAAAAATGGCCTGGTCCTTAAGGTGAAATAGGGCTGAGTCCTTAAGGGGTTAAGGACTATTGTGTGTGGCAGCAGCAATATAAATTTTTAGCGCAAACTGCGCTAAATAGCTAAAACATTACAGACCAAAAAGTCCTTTTAAATACTATTGTGTGTGGCAACAATATCTATTTTTAGAGCATCCTGAGCTAAATAGCGTGCAATAGTTAGGCCGCTGCAGACAGTGACATTAGCTGTGCCACATCTCTTGTGTAAAGTGTGCGCATCCAAAAAATATCTGTGACATCCAGTGTACTTTTTCCGTAGACGGTGTCCGCTGCGGACAGTGACATTAGCTGCGCCATATCTCCAGTGTAAAGTGTGCGCATCCCAAAAATATCTGTAACATCCAGTGTACTTTTTCCGTAGACGGTGTCTGTTGCGGACAGTGACATTACCTGCACCACATCTGCAGTGTAATGTGTGCACATAAAATTTTTATCTGTGACATACAATGTACTTTTTCCCTAGACGCTGAGGACAATGACATTACCGGTGGTACCTCTCCTGTATAACGTTTCCTCATCCAAAAAACCTGTGACATTTCCTGTAATTAGCCGCTGGTGACAGCATTGACATTATCTGCGGGATATCTCCTGTGTGACGTTTCCACATCCCAAATACCTTTTTAAATTTGTTTGTGCGTACACTTCCAAATCCTACGCTACTGTACGTATGACATACTTTCAAGCATATATAACATTTAACATGAAGAAGGCGAGCAGTAAGGGACGGGGAAGTGGCACGTTGTAACTGTGCCTGCAGCCAGAGCACAAAAAAAAACAATCATCCACGATACCTAGCTTCATGTCCCAGTTTGTAAGGCGACGCAGGACACTACTCTTGAAGTCAGACCAGTGCGACCAGGTGGTCGGTTGGATTGCAGCAGATAATGGTTCCAGTCGGTTAAGCACCACCCTGTCTTCCACCAAGTCTAGTCTCAGTAGCCAAGAGTCTGCTCAACACAATCCTTACCCGGATCCTCCTTCCTCCCACCATGGAGAGTCTGGGCAAACAAGTGATCCCACACTCGGATATTCCGAGGACATCTTTTCAACAACATTCCTTGATTTGGCCCTCTCGCCAAGCACGCTTGAAGAGGTACAGATCTTGTGCCCTGATTCCCAAACTATTGAGCATCCACAGTCACAAGAAGATGACGGTGGGGAACGTCAATTACTGTTTTAATGAGGTGGATGATTATGAGACACAGTTGCCAATAAGTCAACGGCAATTACTGTCTCAAGAGGTTGATGAAGAGGATGAGACACAGTTGTTAATCACTGAGGTTGTGGTTAGGTCAATAAGTCAGGAGGATGAGCAGAGTGAGGAAGTGGAAGAGGAGGTGGTGGACGATGAAGTCACTGACCCAACCTGGGAAGGTGGAAAGTCGAGCGAGGACAGCAGTACAGAGGGGGAGGACACTTCAGCACCGCAACAGGCTGGAAGAGGCAGTGGGGTGGCAAAAGGGAGAAGGTGGGCCATACCAAAGAGGCCCACAACTGTTCCCCGGAGCACCCCCTTGCGGAAATTCCCCTTGCCAAGGGGTAGGTGTTCCGCAGTATGGCAATTTTTTAAAGGAAAGTGCGGACGACAAAAGAATAGTAGTTTGCAACCTGTTCCGTACCAAAATGAGCCGGAGCGTTAACACTAGCAACTTCACCACATGGCATCCAACCACCGTAATAAGCGTGTCATACCACTGCCTCCTCTTCCGCTGTGTTATGTACTGGCCAATGCCCTGTCGAAGGCGCAGGCCCGGATGCCTCCCACCCTGCACCTGGACCTTCGCAAGCACCATCAGCGACTACATCCACTTCCGTGTCCCAGCGCAGCATTCAAATGTCCTTTCCCCAGGTCTTTGAGCACAAGCGCAAATACCCAGCCACCTACCCACAGGCCATAGCACTAAATAAACAGCTTTCCAAATTACTGGCCCTGGAAATGTTGCCATTTAGGCTTGTGGACACTAAAGCCTTCCGCAGCCTGATGTCGGCAGCCATCCCTCGTTAAGCAGTCCCCAGCCGCCACTATATTTCAAGGTGTGCCGTGCCCACCTTACACCAACATGTGTCCTGTAACCTCACATGTGCCCTGACCAACGCAGTTACTGGGAAGGTCCACTTAACCACGGACACATGGATAAGAGCATTCAGCCAGGGACGCTACATTTTCCTGACGGCACACTGGGTGAACGTTATGGAAGCCGGGAGCGAGTCGTACCCTGGGATGGCACAGATGCTACCGACGCCAAGGATTGCGGGCCCTACGTCGATCAGGGTTTCTGCCAGTACCTACGTTAGTGGCTCCAACCCAAACTTCTCCTCCTCCGCCTCCTCCCCCACTTCCACCTCTGAATTATTCACGTGCAGCACCAGTCAGCCATCACTCGGTAGCTGGAAGCAGTGTAGCATGCAGTGGGGAAGCGGCAACAGGCCGTGTTGAAGCTGATATGCTTAGGGGACAAACGGCACACTGTCGCAGAGCTGTGGCAGAGGATAAGAGACCAGACTGAGCTGTGGCTCTCATCACTCAACCTAAAACCAAGCATGGTTGTGTCTGATAATGGCAATAACTTTGTGTTGGCTTTGGAGCTTGGCAAACTCACACACATCCCATGCTTAGCTATCATCTTAAACTTATTGGTTTAGCGGTTTCTCAAAACCTACCCCAATTTTCCTGAGCTACTGGTGAAGGTGCAAGTCATCGACAGCTGTGAAAAGCAAACCCAGAACTGGTGTGTGTTTTTTATAGGGCAGGGCAGCTGTAACCAACACCTCCAATCTCATCTCATTGATTGGACTCTAGTTGGCTGACACCTCACTCCAATTAGCTCTTGGAGATGTCATTAGTCTAGGGGTTTACATACTTTTTCCACCTGCACTGTGAATGTTTACATGGTGTGTTCAATAAAAACATGGTAACATTTAATTCTTTGTGTGTTATTAGTTTAAGCAGACTGTGATTGTCTATTGTTGTGACTTAGATGAAGATCAGATCACATTTTATGACCAATTTGTGCAGAAATCCATATCATTCCAAAGGGTTCACATACTTTTTCTTGCAACTGTATGTGGCAAATACACTACTTATGATCAGCGCAAGAATCTGACACTGCGATTGCGTCTTGCAGCTTGGGATGCATTTATGCTAGTAGTGCAGAACTTCCTTGGGAACAGACAAGCTGCCAACTATGCTGAATTAGTAGACAACATGCTTACAGCATATGAACAACTTGTCTACCGAATGTGATTGAAATTGCATTTCTTACATTCCCATCTTGACTTTTTCCCACCCAATTTGGGACATGTGACAAACATGTAGAGCGGTTCTATAAAGATATTTCTACAATGGAGAACAGGTATCAAGGCCACTGGAATCCCAACATGATGGGGGACTGTAACAGATGGACTCTTTTATATTATTTTATGTTCGGCTGTCCATACACCCCCCTTCCTTTCTCATTTTCCTGTCCCATTGTTTCCCAAGAGCAGGGTGGTGTCCCAGGGACACTGCCAGACCTGTTTAAACTAGCTGCCGTGTCCCCCCTCAACCTCCCATCAGCCCTTGCTATTGTCTGACCCCACCTTTCCTTGTATTATAGTAATCTATTCACCCTATTGTATGTAAATGAGGCTGTTGAGGGGTTTGAAACATGTGTGCTGTGCCTAGTAAAGTTCAGTTGTGGTCAGGACCTAAACGAGTGGAAGATGCCCAACCACCACCCCCCTACCTAATTGGCCTGAGGTGTGCCTTGGCCTCACTAGGTCGGTATGCCTGAAAAAGGGGGCATACCCTGAATGTGATGGTTGAATGACTGAATGAAGAATGGGAATGGGTGGGCAGGGGACGTCCGAATGCCGACGTGCTGCCTGGGAGAGCCAGACTGCTTAAGACAGGTACCGGCCCCTCCCACAAATCCAGGCTGCCTGGGAGAGCCAGACTGCTTAAGACAGGTACCGGCCCCTCCCACAAATCCAGGCTAGCCTGCGGCCAGCCTTAACACTTGTGGTCAGGACCTAAACGAGTGGAAGATGCCCAACCACCACCCCCCTACCTAATTGGCCTGAGGTGTGCCTTGGCCTCACTAGGTCGGTATGCCTGAAAAAGGGGGCAAAACCCACCAGTGAGGGAAGGATAGGCCTGAGGTGCTAGGTGCTACTCTGCCAATGTACTGAATGCTTGGACAGCTCCGCTTGTGGCTCCGGGATATACCGTACAAAGCACCCCGAGCGCCAGCGCCCCAAGTGTTTAATGATATGCACAGGGACTCCATGCTTGGACGCTGCGGATGCCGCACCGATGCAGAAAGAATGCCCCGAGAATTGAGCCGGATTCAATCCTACACTGGTCAACAGGATGCGAATATGTTTGATGAACTGGCTGGACGTCAGTGGACCAACAGGGAATGGAAGTAATGGGTCGGTGGGGCTGTGAAGACTAAGGGCCAGCAAGAGGTTGTCCAAGACTGTCACTGGACACTATGCGTTTGTGGTCTGGAAGAACTTAACTACATGGCCGGGACCTACCTGCCTTGTTTTGTTGTGAGGCAACTGCAAATGAGTTACTGCCCATCCTGACTAAATCTCCCTTGCGGAGAGCCACCGCCCCTTGTCTGGCCTGTGTCTCTTCACCTGGTCTTAAAAACCCGTAAACGCCAAGTACATCGCCGCCTTGATCACCAGGCTGGGAAGGACTCTGAATGGTGAGAATGTGAGAACTTCCGACAGGCTACGAAACGTGTCCCCCTTAATAGGTCGACGGACCGACTTGACCGTGACCTGGCTCTTTTGAATGCCTCTGAGGATGGCCTTGATCGGGTGAGCTGAAAATATAGAGGGTCTGTCTGGCTCTTGAAGTGCCAAAAAATGCTGCACCCCAGCCAAATATAGCCTAATGGTGTTGTAGGATAAAGCCAATACCGAATGACAATAAGGCACGAAAGCCACCATATACTTGACCTGACCTGTGTCACCTCTAGGATATGCCAACTTAAAGTTCGAAAAACCACCCACGCTCGGCGGTACGACCGCAACGTACTGGCCGACAAAGACTTGGTAATGAGTGAACTGGCGACCACCATCAGAGATTCTAATCCAAGACCAGCAGCCGCCAGTCCGGTACCGGGGTGCCCACTGAGTCTGCTTCTGGGTTCTGTAAGAAAAAGCGAGAAAAATCAAAACGAGATAAAGCATCAGCTGCAACGTTACTGACCCCGTCCAAAAACCGGGCATGAAAATGAAACCCCCGTTCCAGAGCTATCCAGGTCAATCTACGCATGAAAGACATGATAAGTAACGATTTAGATCTGCCCTTGTTAATGATCTCTGCGGTCGCCATGTAGTCAGTGTGGAAAACCACCGTGTGACCCGACCACCTATGCCCCCAGACTATAGCAGCTGCTACGATGGATAGATCTCGAACAATGCCGACATCTGAGAAAACCCCGGCAACTGTAGCACGTGTGTGGGCCATGAGCCGGCGAACCAATGTGAGCCAAATATGGCCGCGAAACCTACCGAGGCAGCCGCGTCTGAAAATACGTGTGGAGAATCGGAAGTGGCCCTCGGAATAAACATGGAAATGCCGGTCCACCCACTGAGAAATCTGTCCCACATGAACAGATCTGCTCGGGAGTTCGCATTAAGATGCACTGATGCGTCCAAATCACTGGTCTGTTGTAATAAGCCTAGCAATCTTGAAATGAATGCTCTACCCTGAGGAATGATCCTCATGGCAAAGTATAACATGCCCAACAGAGACTGCAATTCTCTCTTGCAAACCTGAGACATGAGCAAGGAACGGACACCTGATTTGATTCTGTCGAGTTTGTCTTGTGGCAGACTGGCTGACATGGCACGTGAATCCAGAGAGATCCCCAAGAACGTGACAACCTGCGCAGGCCCTTCTGTTTTGTGTTCGGCCACTGGAATGTTTAACTCCTTGAAGACCTGCAAGAGAACCTGCAAGTCAACAGGTGCCTGTGAGGGTTCTTCGATCAACAGAAAATCATCCAGGTAGTGAATGACATTCTGGCAACCCTGTTCCAACAAAATCCATTCCAGTGCCTGCGCTAACCTGTCAAACAGACTGGGGCTGCTCTAGGAACCAAACGTCAACTTGGTGGCGAAATAGTACGCATCTCTCCATTTGATGCCATGCCACTGCCAGAGAGATGGGCTAATGGGCAGCAGTTTGAACGCATCAGAGACATCTGCTTTGGACAGCCAAGCCCCCATGCCTGTCTGAAGAATGACCTGGATAGCCTGGTCTACGGAAGTATACTTCAAGGAAAATTCCTTGGACGGAATCAACGAGTTGAGACTTGGAACGTGGGAAGAATGTGGAGCAGACAAATCATAAATCAAACGAAATTTATTGGAATATTTTCCCTGCACCACCCCCACCGGGCTCACCCTCCAAGTGCAGAAAGGAGGGGACTGGAAAGGACCAATGATGAAACCCTTGTCCAGCTTAACTGCCAAGAGTGAATCCACCAGACCAGCATGTTTAGAAGCCGACTGCAAGTTGGGGCATTCATGAGTCTGCTGGGGCAAGGTGATGAGCCCAGTGTGAAACCCCCGTGAAAACCCTTCCACCAGGAATGTACGGAACGGCTGAACCGGATGAAGCCGCAGCAGCTGGTCTAGTGCCTCCACATTCACCCGGCTCAGTCACGCCGGCTTCAATGTGCAGACCGTGACCGGATGTGCCCTAAAACATGTGGCACAGACATGCAGAAGCCTGCACTGGCTGAAGTTGCAGATGGCGTAGACCACTGCAAACAACACAACAAACACCACAAAACAACAAAAAAAAATAAAAATAAAATAAAACAACCTGTTAACCCTACGACCTGCTGCCCGTAAGCTGACAGACAAGATGACGGAATCTAAGCCCCTCCCCTCCCCCCCCCCCCCCCCCCCAGCAGCGTGAAACAATTGAACGAAAAGCCTTCGAGGCTGACAGGGAGTATGATAGTCGCTTCCACCGACGTATGAAGCGAGCCCGAGTTTGTGTGAATCTGTGACGTGGTAGATTAATTAAAAACGAATACTGCGGGCTAAAGAACCTACAGACGTGGTAGGTGATGTATGTAAGTATAGGATTGTGGAAAACAGACCGTATGACGTATGACACTAGTCTACGAGATGAAACGGGGTGTGTATGTCGTGCGAGCGTGTAGCTGTATTGGCGGATGTACCTATGCTAGAGGTGTATGGATGAAGCTTGGTGGATAAAGGTTTTTTTTTTTTTTTTTTTCTTTATTTGAACAACCCACTTTTTTTTTTTTTTTTTTTTTTTACTTTATTTAACAATCCACTTGTACCCTTTTTTTTTTTTTTTTTTTTTAAACTGCCTGATGTGCGAACTATGTGTCTAAGGTATGTATGTAGTGTATGTGATGAGTGCCAAACATGTGCACAAGCAGCAACCTTGTAAGTAATCAACTCAGTAATGGCACCAGGACCCAGCTGACGGAATCTAAGCCCCTCCCCTCCCCCCCCCCCCAGCAGCGTGAAACGATTGAACGAAAAGCCTACGAGGCTGACCGGGAGTATGATAGTCGTTTCCACTGACGTATGAAGCGAGCCCGAGTTTGTGTGAATCTGTGACGTGGTAGATTAATTAAAAACGAATACTGCGGGCTAAAGAACCTACAGACGTGGTAGGTGATGTATGTAAGTATAGGATTTGTGGAAAACAGACCGTATGACGTATGACACTAGTCTACGAGATGAAACGGGGTGTGTATGTCGTGCGAGCGTGTAGCTGTATTGGCGGATGTACCTATGCTAGAGGTGTATGGATGAAGCTTGGTGGATATAGTTTTTTTTTTTTTTTTTTACTTTATTTAACAATCCACTTGTACCCTTTTTTTTTTTTTTTTTTTTTCGTCAAACTGCCTGATGTGCGAACTATGTGTCTAAGGTATGTATGTAGTGTATATGATGAGTGTCAAACATGTGCACAAGCAGCAACCTTGTAAGTAATCAACTCAGTAATGGCACCAGGACCCAGCTGCCAGAGTTTAACCTGCTGAGCCCAGATGACTCGCAGCCCCTGTATGAACTTAGATACAGGTTATGCTGAGACAGGCAATGAGCTCCAACTATGTGACAATGCTGCCCATTGGTGCCAAAACTTGAATTGCATGTGCCTGAACGCAGTGAGGAGAAGCGATCCTCCGGCACACTTCCCCCTCTCTATACACCCTCCTACCCTCCTCCACGTTGCCACGCTCCCCGAACAAAGCAGTTATCATGGAAAACGACCTGAACAGCTTGCAGACTGAAGTGAAAGGTACACCCGGCTTCTCTGAGATCCGACTCGTGCAGGACGGTTGCTGATGACGTCACACCCGGAAGTAGCAGACGTCCGAATGCCGACGTGCTGCCTGGGAGAGCCAGACTGCTTAAGACAGGTACCGGCCCCTCCCACAAATCCAGGCTGCCTGGGAGAGCCAGACTGCTTAAGACAGGTACCGGCCCCTCCCACAAATCCAGGCTAGCCTGCGGCCAGCCTTAACACTTGACTCCAGACTGTGTTTCGTCCGGTTATTGGGAGGATTGGGAACATTGCCTTACTGTTCAGCGCGGACTGTGGATTTACCTGTTATACCAGCGGAGATCGTGGATTCTAATATTGCACTCCGCTACAGGGACTACTGCTGGTTTTTGCAACAGAAAAATATGACCGTTCATAAACGCAAAACCAGATGCCTGAAGCACTTTTAACAGTACTGGGCCTTGCTCAAGTAAGACTTTTAAAATGAAAAACAAGACTTTTCAAAATTTTGTTATTCTATTACATTTTCATACACTGTTTACTACGAAAACTTTGATGGAGATCAGGTAATTGTTGGAGTAAAACTCGTTCTGTTCAAAATTATTCAATACTTTCCAAGTGGTATACTTATGCATAGCAAAATTTTGTGACATGTTACGACAATTCTGACTTCGGATGTGTAATCCGCACACTCAATTTAGTATAGGACAAATGGTTTTTGCCCAGTAGCAGACAAAAAGTTTTTTTTTTGTTGCGTGGTGTTACTGGTTGTTAACCCTTCTCGACCCCCACTTCAAAGAGAACTTCTCATCTCTCATTCCTCTGGTGGAGAGGACGAGCAAAATGGTGCAATACCAGAAGGTCCTTGTTGAAAAATTGCTCCAAAAATTTCCATCTGACAATGCTGGCGGCAGAATCCGTAGTTCCTTGGGAAACTGAGGAGGGAGACGAGGAGAACACTCAGCAGTTCAAACAGACTCAGGGCAACACTCTCCAAAGCCTGGGACAGTTTCATGACAACCCGCCAACACCCTCACCCTGATGCGTGGCCTACTGTCACAAGGAGGGAAACATTTTGGAAGATAGTGTAGAAGTACATAGCAGATCGTGTCAGCGTCCTCAATGATCCCTCTGTGCCTTACAACTACTGGGTATCCAAGCTGGACACGTGGCACGAACTGGCGCTCTATGCCTTGGAGGTGCTGGCCTGCCCTGCCGCCAGTGTTTTGTCTGAGCGGGTATTTAGTGCTGTGGGTGGCATTAGAACAGATAAGCGTATCTGCCTGTCAACTGAAAATGCTGACAGGTTGACTCTTAAAAAAAATAAACAAGGCCTGGATTGACACTGACTTCTCGACTCCACCAGAGGAAAGCTGTGGCACTTTAAAAGTGTTGTTTATAATGTACTGAAATCCCATGCACCCCTTCCACCACAAAAAAGGATATATGGTTGAATTGTCCTTTTCTCATCCTCCTCCTCCTCTTCCATTATATCAAAATGCTAATTCGTCGCATATAATGCCCTCGCATATATGCCCTCACCTACAATCTTTTACAGGGTCAGCTCACCTGCAGGCCCTCGCATTTAATGTTTTATAGGGTCAGCTCACCTGCAGGCACTCACCTACAATCTTTTACAGGGTCAGCTCAACTGCAGGCCCTCGCATATAATGTTTTACAGGGTCAGCTCACCTGCAGGCCCTTGCATATAATGTTTTACAGGTTCTTCTCACTTATAGGCCCTAGCATATAATGTTTTACAGGGTCAGCTCACCTATAGGCACTCGCATATAATGTTTTACAGGGTCAGCACACCTGTAGGCCCTCACCTACAATATTTTACAGAGTTAGCTCACCTGCAGGCCCTAGCATTTAATGTTTTACAGGGTCAGCTCACCTGCTGGCCCTCACCTACAATATTTTACAGAGTTAGCTCACCTGCAGGCCCTTGCATATAATGTTTTACTCGGTCAGCTCACCTGCAGGCCCTCACCTGCAATCTTTTACAGGGTCTTCTTACCTGCAGGCCCTCGCATATAATGTTTTACAGGGTCAGCTCACCTATAGGCCCTCACCTACAATCTTTTACAGTGTCATCTCACCTGCAGGCCCTTGCATATAATGTTTTTCAGGGTCAGCTCACCCGCAGGCCCTCACTTACAATCTTTTACAGGGTCAGCTCATCTGTAGGCCCTTGCATATAATGTTTTACAGGTATAGCTCACCTCTAGGCCCTCATCTACAACCTTTTAGAGGGTCAGCTCACCAGGAGGCCCTCAACCATAATTTTTTCGATGGTTAGCTCAGTAGAAGACCCTTACCCCTAATGTTTTAGATGGTCAAATCAGCAGGGCCTTGCTACTAATGTTTTTGAGGGTAACCAGTAGGCTATTAATCATAATTTTTCAAGGGTGTTTATAGGAAAGAATTTTTCCTAAAATTTTTTCGCTAAAATCAATTTTATCTTCGGTTTTCGGTGCATTATTGTCAGTCTGTAAAAGTGTCGTACTACTCGGACAACATTGTTCCCAGCAGCGACCTGGGAGTCCAATATGCATCCAGACATCCTCCCCATACTGTTCCCGAACCATTTCGGTGGTGTTTCCATCAATTTCTGACCTTTTCCTATGAACCAGACACCCTCCCCTCTTCAGAGCAGGGAGTGCCTGGTTTAATGCTTGGGTTCTCCCATTGACTTCCATAGAGCTCAGGTGCTCTGTAGCACCTGAGCACACGAGCATCCCAAAGTGTTCTACTCGAGCACCAGAGCACCCGAGCACTTTGGTGCTAGATCAACACTAATAAATAACATGACAACTGGACTATTTATTGAGGAAGTGTGTTTCTACACAGTTTAGTTACCCTCCCCATTAACAGGGGAATAGTAGCGCCCATTGGGCACTATATTTCCAGGAGGAAGAACACAGGAATGACACAGAAAATATTTCATAGTAAATATAAGTATTCACTAGACATGTCAGATCTTTAAAGTTTACCTCCAGATATAAACAAGTTTTCAGGAATGAATAGTACAGGTGATTGATAGAAAATGTGTAATATATATTAATAAAGAATGATGGTACCTCTTTGGCTTCCCAGGCTGCTTTATCCTAATTTCCTTTATTCAGCCTCTTATCTCTATTAGCTCCCATCTCCATCTCCAGCCTAACACATAAAAGTCTATGAAGAGAAGGATGCTTAGCTTTTTTCCTTTTGGAAAGAAATCTAATTTGAATATATTTCCCAGAAACACAAAGATATTCAAATTACCTTTCATTCCAAAAGAAAAATGTAAGATGTGCTAATTTGCATACACTTTTCCCAGAAACCCAGAGGAACTTTGCCAGGCCTTCAATACTCCTCACATATACTCATGCACTCTCCATAGGGAGAAATAGTACCCCAACCAAGGACTCTCAGCTAATGCTTCCTGCTCAGCTCTATGAGACACTTAGTTTTCTTTCCCTTTTGAAAGGAAGACTGGTTTGCAAATTTATTTATTTTTGTTTCCAAAGGAGTGTTATGCAAAGACATATCGTTTTCCTTCTCTGGTGTGTCCCTAGCCATCCTGGCATTTTCAGCACTGATTGGACATGTGCAGGAACACACACTAACTGGTAACACTCAGTTGTCAATTTACTCAGAAGTTTCTCGGAGGAATGGTGCAAAGCAGAGTTATAAGAAAAGATGCTCCAGAATTGTTATATCATGCAGACATGTTAGGAGAGGTCCTATTTAAACCCCATTTAGATAGTCTGCCATTTATATACATAATGCTGTAATATGCAATAGTAACATTTATATGACACACAATGCTATATTATAGTAGTAATTACTTAGTGTTAAACTTTTCTCAAAATTCCTATAGAATCATATAAACTTTTCATGAACTCCTTATTTATCAACTGTTGCACAGCAGCAGCCACCTGAGTAGGTTAGAGAGTAATATCTGTGATGACACGCGGGACTGAAAGAATTCACAATGTGTTGCTCCACTGAACTGACCTCACATTCTTGTTGAAGGGTTTAAAAGGTGGCTTTCCTATTGTGTCAGACAGCTTTATGGAAATGTACATTGTTTTATGAACATTGTCTTTCAGCATATTGTCCACCTGGTGAATTAGGAGGATTCACTGTCAGGATTCACAGCTACTAAGAGTACATGATGTCACCGCTTCTTCCATAGGAAGTCTTCAGACATATGCATTTTAGGTGTTTTTGCCAAAATATAAGGCTGAATAAAGGTTAATAGGAAATTACAGTATGTATGAGAAATGTACGATTAGTAATCCTGCTCCTCAGTGATATGAAGATATTCAGGAAATAAGCTTTAAAATGAGCTAATGAAAAGCAAAATTTAGTGGAATCAACAGTGCTATATGTAATTGATTTTTACACGTGAACACTTAAGGTACACCAATGCATGAAAAGGTATTAACACTTTCACTCCCAGGGAAATGACTTTAAGCAATTTTCAGGACTAGATGTTGGTGTCCAAGCTCTAACTTTCCCAGGATCATAAAAAGGCAAATATGCCTACATATGGCGCCATTTAGGAGTAAGGACTGGGATTTATCTTGGTGTATTCAGTATTTTGCAGTCTCTATTGCAGCTTAAAGAGAACCTTTCACCAGTTTTTACTTTATAAAAGCGATACCTCACACTGTAGCCCATGTTCCCAAGAGGTCATATTGCAAATTTTTTTTTCATGATATGCTCCTCCGTTGCGCCGCTGTGCCCCTCGTTCTGTTTAGGCGCGCTGTATGCTAATTAATAGCATCGGAACAGGGAGGAGGAGCTTTTGTCAGTGGGCGTCTCTTCTATCTGGCTGTGGCGCTGTCCAATCACAGCGGAGCACGTCACAACCATTGAGAAAAAAACAGCTCACCTTCTCCCTGGCTGTGACGCGCTCCGCTGTGATTGGACAGCGCCACAGCCAGATAGAAGAGACGCCCACGGAGAAAAACTGATGTCTCCTCCTCCCTGTTCCGATGCTATTAATTAGCATACAGGGCACCTAAACAGAACGAGGGGCACAGCGGCGCAGTGGAGGAGCATATCATGAAAAAAAGTAGCGATATGACAGCTTGGGAACATGCGCTACAGTGTGAGGTATTGCTTTTAGAAAGTAAAAACTGGTGAAAGGTCCTCTTTAACATGGTTGTAACCCAGCTTTTCCAGAACTCTGAAAGACAAATCTGCCCAACTCTGGCACTATTTAGGAGTGGTAAGGGAGAACTGTCTTGGTAGGTTTAGTTCTCTGTAGTCTCTATTATAGCTCCACATGGTTGTACCCCAGGTGTCCCAGGACCCAAAAAGGCAAATTTGCCTAGCTATGGCGCTATGTAGGAATGGGGAGGGGGATTTGTCTTGCTAAAGTTAATGTTTTGCAGTCTCTATTACATTTCCACATGGTAGTAACCTAACTCTTTCAAGACCCTAAAATACAAATCTGCCTAGCTATGGCAGTATTTAGGAGTGTTAAAGGTGATTGATCTTGGTAATTTCAGTGTTCTGCAGCGCATTACAATCCCACATGGTGGTAAACCAGCTTTCCCAGGAGCTTGAAAGGCAAATCCGCCTAGCTATAATACTATTTAGGAGTGAGGAAGGGATTTATTTATGTAGACTTAGTATGTAGCAGTCCCTATTACAGCTCTGCATGATGTTACCCAGCTTTCCCTGGACCCTGAATGACAAATCTGCTATAGCATGGAGAATTTCTTATGGGGATTCTTACTCAGCTTTTCCAGACTCCTGGCTAGCAAATCCAGCTAGATATTCTGCAATATTGGGGATTTAGCAGTTCATAAGTAGGCTATGCTGGCATTCTGCAGACTGGAAAAGCTGGGTAACAATCTCTGTGGGGTGGTGATGGGATCATATTGGTTATCTAATATATAAAGCTGAGTGTATATATGTATGTATGTATGTCCGCTAAAGGAGTCCGCACCATCACATTTACACTCACAAAATTTGTCACACAGGTACATCAGGTGTCTGGGAAGGTTTTAGACCGGATCTTAGCTCTCTAGGACGTACCTGAGATATTCCCAAAAAATGCAAATATGGCACATCACATGACCTACATTAGCCAATAGAAGCCTGCAGATCTTTCTCCTCATATCCTAACTGATACACAAGGTCACATGACCCTTTTCAGCCAACAGAAGCTTGTAGCATCTTAGTCTCCACATACGCACAGTTTTACACCAGGTTTCCATAACAACCCAGCCATTTTTCTTCACTTCTGTAGGTCAGATTTAAAGGAGCAGGGCGCTGTGGATGACACTGTTAAGGGAGTGCACTCAAAAGACAGACTTAAAAACCCCACCCCCAGGTCCCAATAAGCCACGCCCCTGACCCGGTTAGGCTACTCCCCCTGCCACTCCGCAGCCGACGGAGATTGAAAAAATGAAGGTAAAAATCAACTTCTGCAGCAGGAGTGGGAGGGAGGGCGACTTTCTCCCTGCAGCCCACGCTCAGACAGCACAGTGCTGCTGAGAGTGAGCTGTTCAAAAGGACATCCCTGTGTCCATCCAGGCCCTGCGCCGGATGAAGGACAGGGAGTCTGAAAGCTGAACTGTCCGGCCTAAAACCGGACCTCTGGCCACCCTAGGGGCAGGCTGCTGTGGAGGTCAGAGTTAAGGGGACGGTCTGCTATGGATGTCAGTGTTAAGGGGCATATTGCTGTAGAGGCCACTGTTAAGGGGGCGCGGTGTTGTTGAAATCACTGTTAAGGATATGGGGTACTGTGGAGGTCACTAATTAAGAGGGGGCTGCTGTGGAGGTCACTGTTAAGGGGGCAGGGAACGATGGAGGTCAGAGTTAAGGGGATGGTCCACTATGGAGGTCAGTGTTAAGGGGCGGGGTGCTGTAGAGGTCACTTGTAAGGGGGCGGGCTGTTGTGGAGGTCACATTTTAAGGGAACGGAGCTCTGTGGAGGTCACTGTTAAGGGGGCAGGGAACGATGGAGGTCAGAGTTAAGGGGATGGTCCACTATGGAGGTCAGTGTTAAGGGGCGGGGTGCTGTAGAGGTCACTGTTAAGGGGGCGGGGTGTTGTGGAGGTCACATTTTAAGGGAACGGAGCTCTGTGAAGGTCACTGTTAAGGGGGTGGGTTATTGTGGAAATCACTGTTAACGAGATGGAGTTCTGTGGAGGCCACAAATAAAGGGATGGCCACTATGGAGGTCACTGTTAAGGGGGAAGGTGCTGTGAATGTTACTGTTAAGGGGGCAGGCCTCTGTGGAGGTCCCTGTTAAAGGGGTAAGCACTGTGGATGTCACTGTTAAGGGAGGAGGGGACTGTGGAGGCCACTAATAAAGGGGCAGTGGGGTACTGTGAGGTCACTGTTAAGGCAACAGGATACTGTGAGGTCACTGTTAAGGGATCGGGGTACTGTGGCAGTCACTGTTAAAGGGGCAGTTACTGTTAAGAGGGCTGGGATTGGTGGAGGTTGGTTAAGGGGACTGTAACCTATGGTCAGTGTTAAGGGGTGGGTGCTGTAGAGGTCACTGTTAAGGGGGCAGGCCCCTGTGGAGGTCTCTGTCAAGGGGATGGGGTGCTGTGGAACTCACTGTTAAAGGAGCAGGCTGCAGTTAAGGTCAAAGTTAAGGGGGTGGGCTGCTGTGGAGGTCCCATTTTAAGGAGACGGGGCACTGTGGGGGGTAGGTGTTAAGGGGTGGGGGCTGTGGAGGTCACTGTTATAGTGAATACTGTCGATATCTTTTAACAACACACACAAATATGAAATGAAATAGATGAAATATACCCGAGCGAAGCCGGGTCCTTCTGCTAGTATAAAATATGCACAACACTGTCTTGACACACTGTGTGCATCTATCACATGGTACCAGGGTAACAAAATCTGTTGTCACTAATGCAAATCTACAGTGTTTTCCCCCAGCTTTTCCAGGGCCCTGAACAGCAAGTTGGTCTAGCTACAGTATATGAAGCAATGTTCCACTATATATACACCCATATGGCACCCCTATAGAACTGCCTATTCTTGTCCGCAATTGCGGACAAGAATAGGACATGTTCCATTTTTTATTCCGAAGCTGCGGACCGGAAGATCGGGGGCGCGCTCCAGAAATGCGGATGCGGACAGCACACTGTGTGCTGTCCGCATCCATTCCTGCCCCATAGAGAATGAATGGGTCCGCACCCGTTCCGCAGAATTGCGGAACGGGCGCGGACACATTCACGGACGTGTGAATGGACCCTAACTAGAAAAAAATTGGAATTCAGCAGTCTAGAAAAGATGGGTAGGAACCTCTGCAGAGATGTATGGGATGCCACACTTGGTACATATATTCTGTATTCTTCCATATATCAGGGTAACTGTAAATATATACTGTGGAGAAAGGGAGGTTTCTGCTTACTTTTACTAATTCGTGCCCTGTTGGGATGTTAAACGTCTATGTGTATTGTAAAAGGTGGGGCATTGTATACGTTGAGTAAGTGATGTCTGTTCCATTGTCTCTCTGTGTGTATTGTCCTGCCTGTGTTGATTATGTTAACCATGGTTTACCATGATTATATCACGGGCCAAGGGGAGGATTCTATGTGGGTTGTAACCTTGTGTTATGGGTTAATGCATATTTGTTGTGGGTGTCTCCCTTGCATGGGAGGAGGGCATAAAAGGGATGATTCAACTGCTAATAAAAAACACTGATTTTACCCCTTCATGGAGTCTCGGCGCATGTTTGGGGGACTGGGATCTTCTATTCGCCTTATTTCGGATTTTCGGCTGTGGGTTCGGGAGTAAGCTGCATAAGGGCTGATCTGTATTATATGGGTTCCTTTACACTGGTGGCAGCAGCGGGATTTCTCCCGAATGGATTTACTTCATTTAACCGAAAAGAAAGTGAATGGCGCATGAATACGAACGGCTGAAACGAACAACACTTAAAGACCTGCTGGAAGCTCGAGGCATAGTGGCAAGCAACAAGCCGAAAGCCACGATAATAGCCGAATTACTGGAGAGCGACCGAACCAGCGAGGTGCCAATGGCGAACACAGAGGAAACAGAGTTTCAGAAAGATGTGAGATGGAGACTCAGTTTGATAGGACCGAATCTTACACCAGAAATTGTGGTACAGATTATGGCACAAGCTTCGGAAGCAGAAAGCCGCCGGGAAGCACGGGAGGCCAGAGAAAGATCACAGCAAATGGATATATTGTCACTACCAGGATCATCTATGGGGCGGTCACGTAAGATAAATTATGCTGCTTTTAAAAGTTTCATAGAAAGTGAAATGGATATTGACAATTATCTGCAGGACTTTGAAAGACAGTGTGTATTAGAAGATGTGGATAACACTAATTGGGCTGCGATATTGAGCAGCAAGCTTTCAGGCAGAGCCGCAGAAGCCTTTAGAGCGGTACCGGATGCAGACATGCAAAATTATGAGAAAGTGAAGGAGATATTGTTGGCCCGTTATGCAGTTACCCCAGAGGCACACTGGAGAAAATTTCGGTCTCTACGGAAACAGGGCAAAGACTCTTACACGGAGTGGGCATTCCGCATGCACCGCGCTGCCAGTAATTGGATGCAGGGATGCCAGGCGACTACACTGGAGGATGCATTACAGTTAATATTGTTGGAGAAGTTTTTTGACCACACTCCTACAGATACCAGGGATTGGGTCAAGGACAGAAAACCACCGTCAGTAGAAGAAGCCGCACGTTTAGCAGACGAATTTTACGAAAGCAGACGGGCAGATAACAACCGGGGAGCCTCAGGATTTCGACCACAGTATCACACTCCTGCCCCAACACAGCAACCGAAACCAGTACCACCGGTGAGTCAACCTACCGCCACTGGGGTTCATAAAACTGCACCGATGTGTTTTGGGTGTAAGCAAGTGGGACACATCAGACCTAATTGTCCCCACCGTAATAATAATGATCAATGGGGGCGAGCACCAACCCCTCCAACGAGAGCAGCTGCTCATTGTGTACAAGAGGATTACAACTATTCTACACAAGGGGGGGACCGCAATCCATCTGAGAATTGGTCCATACTACATGAGGTCAATCCAGTGCAAGCAGCAGATGACAACCGGGCACACCATCGACAGACCGTGACCCTTAATGGGCAGGAAGCCAGAGGACTGAGAGACACTGGAGCTACGATCACCCTAGTCCAACCTCACCGTGTTAAGCCGTCCCAACATACCGGGCGATCTGTGGCGGTAAGGGTGGCCGGAGGGGCTATTCACAAGTTACCCACCGCCATGGTACACATTGACTGGGGTACTGGGGCTAAGGCTGTGGAGGTGGGCATCATGCCAGAGCTACCAGCAGAGGTTTTGCTGGGAAATGACTTGGGGTGCTTGACGTCTCAATTTGTACAGCCGACTACAGCAGGAGCACTCCCAGTCTCCACCAGACAACAGGCACGCGCTATGGGTACCTCACACTCCTCGGATGACCAGGTAGGCACTGATAATGCTGCCGTAAATTCTAGTCCTAACATGTATTGGGGCACTCCCACAGACTTTGGGCAAGCACAGAGGGAGGATAGCTCGTTAAGTGGGTACAGGAGGGAGGCGGATAATCCCCAGGGAGACATAGGACATGAGAAGTTCCAATGGGAGAAAGGTTTACTATATCGGTTAACAGAGGGGGCAGGGGGAGGAGCCCGACAGGTAATAAAGAAGCAGTTAGTGGTACCCCGCAAATATAGGGCAGAGCTATTACGGATTAGCCATGACATACCGTTAGCAGGACATTTAGGGATCAAGAAAACCCGGGATAGGTTGACCCAGACATTTTTTTGGCCAGGTGTTACCCGAGATTTGCGAAATTATTGTAGAACCTGCGACGTATGTCAGAAAGTAGGAAAGAGGGGTGACCACCCCAGAGCGAAACTACGCCCACTACCCATAATAGAGGAACCTTTCTTCAGGGTAGCAGTAGATTTGGTAGGACCCCTTAGTAAGCCTAGTCCATCAGGTAAGAAATATATTCTTACAGTGGTGGACTATGCTACTCGCTACCCGGAAGCTATAGCCCTACCTAATATCACTGCTGAAACCGTAGCTGAAGCTCTCATCCAGGTATTCACTAGAGTGGGGTTCCCTAGGGAAATAGTATCTGACCAAGGGACCCAATTCACGGCGGTAGTTACTCAGCAGCTCTGGCAGAGCTGCGGAGTAAAACCCATACTAAGTTCTCCATATCATCCCCAAACGAACGGACTCTGCGAACGCTTTAATGGCACTCTGAAACAGATGCTAATCACGTTCGCAGAGACCTGTCGGAACTGGGAAAAATTCCTTCCCCACCTACTGTTCGCCTACCGGGAAGTACCCCAGGCATCCACCGGATTCTCTCCTTTCGAACTATTATATGGAAAGAGAGTCCGAGGACCTCTGGACCTGGTCCGCGAACACTGGGAAGGGGATATGGGGGAATCAGGCACGCCTATAGTACCATTTGTTTTGGAGTTGAGAGACCGACTGCAGGCCCTTACTCAATCGGTAAGAGAAAACCTGCAGGCGGCTCAACAGCGACAAAAACACTGGTACGATAGGGGAGCTAGAGATCGTATCCTAGAGATAGATCAAAGGTGCTAGTCCTCAAACCGACAAAAACCGATAAGTTGCAGGCCTCTTGGCAAGGGCCCTACAAAGTATTAGCCCGGGTCAGCGATACCACGTACATAGTAACAGATTGTAACAATGAAAGGATTCGCAGGTCATTTCATGTCAATATGTTAAAACCCTACTTAGAGAGACCAGAGGAGGTCTCTGCCATATGCGCTCCGGCGTTTGAGGATAGTGAGGGTATACCCTTACCCAATTTGCTCCACAAAGAACCCACGGGGGTGGAGCAGGTTGGATTAGGGCCAGAGCTAAAGCCAGAGGAAAGGGCACAGGCTACCCAGCTATTGCAGGAATTTCGAGATATGTTCTCTACTCTTCCAGGCTACACCACCCTGGCTGTACACCGGGTAGAGACCCCAGGTCAGGTCCCTTTGAGACAGCAACCGTACAGAATTCCTGAGGCAGTTAGAGATAGCATGTTCAAGGAAATACAGGAAATGCTAGACCTAAGGGTTATAGAACCCTCTCAGAGCCCCTGGGCCTCCCCAGTGGTGTTAGTACCAAAGAAAGACGGTACCACGCGGTTTTGCGTGGATTACCGCAGGCTTAATGACCGAACAGTTACGGATGCCTACCCCATGCCCAGGGTAGATGAACTATTAGACCGTATGGCAGGAGGGAATTACTTGACCACTATTGACTTGTGCAAAGGTTATTGGCAAATCCCCTTGGAGCCTGATGCTATTCCTAAGTCGGCATTCGTCACCCCATTTGGCTTGTACCAATTTAAGGTCATGCCATTTGGGATGAGGAATGCCCCCGCCACTTTTCAAAGGATGGCAGACCGGCTCCTAGAGGGATTTCAGGGCTTCGCCTGTGCTTATTTAGATGACATAGCCATCTACAGCAGCACTTGGGAGGCCCACCTGGAGCACATTTCGGTAGTACTCAAGAGAATTCAAGAGGCCGGATTAACCTTGAAACCAGAAAAGTGTCATGTGGGCATGGCGGAGGTCCAATACCTAGGCCATAGGGTAGGGTCAGGCAAGCAGAGGCCTGAACCCGCTAAAATTGAGGCTATCACTCAGTGGCCTCAACCCCGCACCAAGACTCAGGTTATGGCTTTCTTAGGGACCGCTGGCTATTATAGGAAATTTGTGTCAGATTATAGCACCATAGCCAAACCCCTGACCGACCTTACCAAAAAGTCCTTACCTAGGCAGGTAGTATGGTCTCCAGAGTGTGAGGAAGCTTTCCAGAAACTCAAGCTTGCTTTAAGTAAAACCCCTGTATTGGCGGCACCGGATCACGCTAAAAGATTTCTCGTTCACACAGATGCCTCAATGTTTGGACTGGGAGCCGTGCTAAGCCAAGTGGGGGATGATGGACTGGAGCATCCGGTGGCATATCTGAGCAGAAAACTTATACCCAGAGAGGTCAGTTATGCCACTGTTGAGAAGGAATGTTTAGCAATGGTCTGGGCCCTCAAGAAATTACAGCCTTATTTATACGGACGATCTTTCACTGTTATGACGGATCATAACCCCCTCATCTGGCTCAACAGGGTGGCCGGAGATAACCCCAGACTGCTTAGGTGGAGCTTGGCACTGCAACCCTATAATTTTACAATGCAGTACCGGCCAGGGAAACAGAATGCCAATGCAGATGGGCTATCTCAGCAAACAGAACTGGAAAAACTATGTTTAACACCGGACATCCCCAAGCCAACCCGTTAGGGTCTAGGCGGGTATGCCGTCCCATGGAACTAAGGGGGAGCTATGTGGAGAAAGGGAGGTTTCTGCTTACTTTTACTAATTCGTGCCCTGTTGGGATGTTAAACGTCTATGTGTATTGTAAAAGGTGGGGCATTGTATACGTTGAGTAAGTGATGTCTGTTCCATTGTCTCTCTGTGTGTATTGTCCTGCCTGTGTTGATTATGTTAACCATGGTTTACCATGATTATATCACGGGCCAAGGGGAGGAGTCTATGTGGGTTGTAACCTTGTGTTATGGGTTAATGCATATTTGTTGTGGGTGTCTCCCTTGCATGGGAGGAGGGCATAAAAGGGATGATTCAACTGCTAATAAAAAACACAGATTTTACCCCTTCATGGAGTCTCGGCGCATGTTTGGGGGACTGGGATCTTCTATTCGCCTTATTTCGGATTTTCGGCTGTGGGTTCGGGAGTAAGCTGCATAAGGGCTGATCTGTATTATATGGGTTCCTTTACATATACTATATATGTAGTATGGTCTCCAGCATACTTCACATGCTACCCAGCTTTATAAAGCTGCTGAAAGTCAAATCTGCCTAATTAGGTGTCTTTTTTTTAATACAAAATATATTGGTAGGTAGATATAATGATTTTTAAAAATTTTTTTTAAAGAGGCAACTAAAGAAAAGGTTTGGGGGATTAGATTTTTTTAATATATTTTTGTTCAGAAAGAGCGAAACTCGTGTCTAATGGAAATAATTCACCTTCTAAGAATGTGCTCTTCTTTGTTTTCAGTAAAAAGACCAGATTTGTAAGTATTGCATTAAAATTTTAACAATCTTACTTGATCCTACCATCCTTCCATCTGTGGAACCCCAAAGTGGTTCAAGCCATGTCTCGTGTGCACAGTCTTTATGCTGTGTTTTTATCCAGGGGAGTAACAAATTAACGTGAGGTCCTATTAGAATAATTTGAAATGGGGCCCACTCAGAACAAGAAAAAGATAATTACTTTGGTCTCCTTGTTTTTCTGTTTGACTTTTCCTAATATGCTGGTATAATGCACAAAGTGATGTCTTAAAAATCACACCGTGATATCACAGCACAGAAATAATGCATAATACTGTATGATATCACAGTGCAGGCATAATGTTCACAGTAGTTATAATGCCGTAGTATACTGTACATATAATGCTCATTGCAAGGGTGTAACAAGTATAGATTATCAATAGTAATGACATACTGCATCTAACCTGTGTGCGGGGATGGCCCTTTTAGTTGTTGGTCCACATGAAAGCTTCCATGCATGCAGCCCAGGTAGTTATAAATATACAGGGTGGGCCATTTATATGGATACACCTTAATAAAATGGGAATGGTTGGTGATATTAACTTCCTGTTTGTGGCACATTAGTATATGTGAGGGGGGAAACTATTCAAGATGGGTGGTGACCATAAGCGGCCATTTTGAAGTTGGCCATTTTGAATCCAACTTTTGTTTTTTCAATGCTAGCATTTCTCCTGCGGTGTTGCTATCAGTGTGTGAAGAGTGGGAGAAGAGGGTTGCATTGACAATCCAACACAATGGGCAGCACATTGAACACATTGTATAAGTGGTCAGAAAATAACTCATGAAAGAATAAATTTACGTTAAAACCAAGCACACCATTGTTTTTCGTGTGAAATTCCCAATAAGTTTGATGTGTCACATGACCCTCTTCCTATTGAAAAAACAAAAGTTGGATTCAAAATGGCTGACTTCAAAAAGGCCGCCATGGTCACCACCCATCTTGAAAAGTTTCCCCCCTCACATACTGTATACTAATGTGCCACAAACAGGAAGTTAATATCACCAACCATTCCCATTTTATTAAGGTGTATCCATATAAATGGCCCACCCTTTACTTTTAATTAGTGTTGATCACGAATATTCGAATTGCGAATCTTAATAGCGAATATCGCCACTTTGAGAATTCGCGAATATTTAGAATATCCCAAAATATATTCATAATCGCGAATATTCGATTTTTTTTAAAATACCAGTTCATGCGAATTTTTATGCGAATTTTGCAATCAAGAAAATAATGCCTGGAGATCACGAATTCGCAAATTCTCGAATATATGGCGAATATTCGCAAAATATTGCGAATTCGAATATTGCCCCTGTCGCTCATCACTACTTTTAATTATGACAGCACAGAGTAATATCATACATTGATGCCATTATTTTCGTAGGGTGATACGTGACTTAGAAACATGACGCTGCATTCAGCTCTGATTATACAGTCTGCTTTTATGCAATTATAATGGTTTCCCATGTAGTGTACTGTATAATTAGAAAATTAGACCTTGCTAGAGCTTGGCAATGAATTAAGTGATGTCTTCCTTGGTTGCCTTGTGGATAGCAGCCAAAAGAACATTTTTGCCAAACCTTGCTGGGATATTCATGAACATGGGTCACTTTTTAAGTAAAAAGCAATGCAGGGAAAATAAACATTCCCATCCGTGTTGCAAATGTTCTCTACATAAACTGTTATACATTCTCCATTATTGAAAACATGCCCCTGGTTCTCTGGCCCGCTCCCAAATCAATTATGTCACAAATTATTTGTTTTCTGCTGGAGAATTTGTGGTCGTCCTGGTTCTTGTAAATCACACTTTCACAATCAGAGACCAATTTGTACTCAAAGAAGCAGAAAGTATCACGTTTGTTTATTATTGAGTTACGTAACTTTCCTGTTACTTTGTTTCATTTTGTCTTATTGTATAAATTCCACTTCTTCCTACCTTACACTATTGGCTATTTGTTTATGCAATCTAGGAAATCCAGAGCAATGAAGATATATAATGCCGATGGTTTCTACACAAACATAGAAAGAGATTATTTACGGTAAAAGCAGTGAGACTATGGAACTCTCTGCCTGGGGAGATGGTGATGGTGAATTCACTAAAAGAGTTTGAGGGGCCATGTATATTCACTAAAAGAGTTCAAGAGGGGCCAAGTTCAAGAGGAGGGATGTATTTCTGGAGTGTAATAATATTATAGGTTATATATATTAGATTTTTGAAGAAGGATCATTGATCCAAGGAGTTATTCTGATTGCCTGTTACTATGTAACTGTGTTTGAGGAACCTTTAGGGGCCTTTGTCACAGATTCTTTAAAAAATGCTGTCCAGTAAATGCAAACACCATGACAAAACCCTCTCATTATAGTCAATGGGGTCCAATGGGCACAGTTGTTATGCATCATTTGAAGGACCCGCTATTTGCATGAATTTCGCCTTTCAGTTCTTATGATAGAAAAGAAGAACAGAATGGCTGTTGGAGATGTATGCTATGCCTAAACTGAAACCTGTAACCAATGAACGGTTCAGAGGGATTTACAGTGCTCTGTTCTTAGAATGTCCAGGTGGGTGAACGCATTGTGTATGCAACACCTAAGGATAAACATCACTGGACTGCATAGAGGTGGGGGGCATGGTGTCCCTATGGTTGGTACACTGAGGGTCTCGGTTTGAACAATTTGAGTTTGCATCCAGCTACTTCAGTTTTCCCCCACATTATAAAAACATACTAATAGGTCAGCACTAGAGATGAGTGCATCAATTCTAGTGATTTGATTTCTCTTATTTTTGGGGGTTGTCATCTCAGGTGAAGAATCCTCCACCAGCCGCTAGATTGACAGCCCGGCCCTGACAATTTCCTGCCTGTGCCACTGCTCAAATTAGCCTAACAAGGGAAGAACCTCTGCTTCGGCTTTGGAGCATTGACTATGCAGACGCGGCTGCACTTCCCGGTAGCAGCGCCTGTGCAATCTCTACTTCGAGCCAACGCAGAGCCTTTGCCCTTGCTCTGCTAATCGGAGTCGCGGCACAGGCAGGAAATTGTCAGGGCCAGGCTAAATGTCTGGTGGTGTTCTATGTTTCTATAGTTCTATGTTTCTATAGTTTTAAATTAGAGGGGCAAAGGTTTAAAAGTAATATAAGGAAGTATTACTTTACTGAGAGAGTAGTGGATGCATGGAATAGCCTTCCTGCAGAAGTGGTAGCTGCAAATACAGTGAAGGAGGTTAAGCATGCATGGGATAGGCATAAGGCCATCCTTCATATAAGATAGGGCCAGGGGCTATCCATAGTACTCAGTATATTGGGCAGACTAGATGGGCCAAATGGTTCTTATCTGCCGACACATTCTATGTTTCTATGTCAATCTAGCAGCTGGTGGACAATTCTTCACCTGTGATAACAGCCCCGACAGATGAAGAAGTCCTGCTGATGAGATGAATCAGTTTGTTAGAATCAATTTGCTCATCTCTAGTTAGCACCCCTCATCTGTATGTATGTGACTGAGATAGGAAAATTAGGGGCCCATTTATGAATTGATAAAAGCCAATTTAGCAAATAAAATTCTGCAACTTGTCCCTGCTCATCTCATTTTCCTGACAGGTCTAAAAAAGGGGGCATGGTATGGGCGTTGTAGAGGGAGGTCCGATAGGCACATCTCAGTCATCATTTTGTACAGCAGTTTATGGAATACAAAATGACCGACGTAGATTTTAGATTGCCGCACGTCCTGCTGGTGGAAGCGACAAAGTTATGTAGAGGCCTGCGCCTCCACATAGCCTTGGCACTTCCTCCAGCAGCGTAGGCACTGTTAAGAATGGCGTTTAAATTGCTGCTCTTAACAGGGATGGACTGGGACAATAAAGTGGCCCTGGACTTCAGCCAGACCGGCCCACTTTATTTTTCCCAAACACACTCAAAAAAATAATGGTATCCACAGATCCCCCCCATAAGTGTCATCCACAGACCCCCCCCCCCATAAGTGTCAATGTCATCCACATGACAGACCCCCCCCCCATAACAGTGCCATCCACGGATCCCCCTCCCTATAACAGTGCCGTCATCCATAGATCCCCCTCCCCGCCACTCACAGTAGTATACATTAATAAATCGGTATCCTGCAGGCTGCAGACAGTAACTTTAATTTTAACACAGGCTGTGGGGATAATAAAAACTGAGCATGGTGATGGTGATCACCTTACTAGGCAAGCCACTGCCAAACAGTGCACAGTGCGTGCCATACAGAGCCCACATAGGGCACCACCTATGCATACAAAATGAAAGAAAGCAAGGGGCACATCCGTGCAGGACGTAATTTGCAGCAGCAAAATCCACAACAAAATATGTGAGTTACATGCAGATTTTACAGCAGATCTGTGCACTGCAAAGGAGGGAATCCGCAGCATAAACTGACTGCAGACTTAAAACCGCACCACAGGTCAATGTATGCTGTAAATAGTGTGGATTTAATGGATGCAAATCTACAGCATATCAGTGCACGCATCCTTGAAGGGGTTATGTCTCTTCAGCAAGTGGCATTTATCTTGTAGAGAAAGTTAATACAAGGCACTTACTAATGTATTGTGATTGTCCATATTGCTTCCTTTGCTGGCGGGAGTCATTTTTCCATCACATTATGCACTGCTCGTTTCCATGGTTTTGACCACCCTGTAATCCAGAAGCGGTGGTCATGCTTGCACACTATAGGAGTAGCCGGGATTGTGGGAGTGCACATAGTTTGGTGCTTTTTTCGACCACCAATGCTGGATTACAGGGAGGTCGTAACCATGATGACGAGCCATGTATAATGTGCTGGGAGACATTTTGTCTCAATGGCACTATCTGCCCTAATAGTGATACAGTGCCCACATAGAGCACGATAGTGCCCTCCTATTCACAGAAAAATAGCGCATTTGTACCCATATAGTACCTACCTAGGTGCATAGAAAGTGCCATACTTTGGCTCTATGTCGGCACTGTATGACTGTGGCCAAAGTACTGTAGGTTTTCACTTTAGGTAGGTACTGTATGGCACCATAAGCAAGAAATACACCATTTATCTGTGCATAACATGGCGCTATCTGAGCACTGTATGACCGTGGGAAGACCTGGGCATACTATGCTCAGATAAGTTGTGTATTTAGTGTCTACAGTGCCCACAAAGTGCCATATCATACCTACCTAGAGCTAAAACGTGGGCAGAAAGTGCCATACTTTGCCTATAATTATACTCTGTCTACACAAGTATGGCGCTTTCCGAGTATGGGTTCTATATGGCACTATGTGGGCATGACAGGCACTAAATGCGCCATTTATCTGTGGATAGTATGGCACTATCTGCCCACAATCATACAGTGCCCACATAGAACCAAATATTGCCGTACCCACACTATTATATGGCAGTGCCCAGAGCGCCATATGTTGACTATGTGGGCAGATAGTGCCCTACTATGCCCAGATAAATAGTGCCCTTAGTGACTGCAGTGCCACACTGTACCCACCTAGAGCCAATCTGTGCACAGAAAGTGCCATACTTTGTCCACAGTGACAAAGTGCCCTTTCTGTGCACAGTCTGGCTCCAGGTAGGTATTCTACTACACGTGGGGGCACAGCGCTCATCTCTTTAGTAAAGAGTCTTTACTACCTTACATTCAGCTCCCGCCTCCAGCCTCCAGTAACAAGTGCGGGCGGCAGCGCTCACTCACTGACGTCACGCGCCTGCGCCGCCTAGTGGGAGGAGCAGGCGTGTGACGTCAGTGAGTGAGCGCCGCCCCCACACTGCCTGCTGTTACTGGAGCTTTACCCCCCTGATGGCGGCCCTGGCCGGCCCATAATTCGATCGGCCCACCGGGATTCTCCCGGTACTCCCGATGGCCAGTCCATCGCTGGCTCTTAATAAATGTGCCCCTTAGTTTGTAAACCCAACTGGGGAGAGACACTGACACGGTCGGAAAAAATAAGACGAGTTTAGGACAGGTTGTAGTAGGACGTATGGATTCCTTGCTTGGACAAACAGACTGGAAAGTTTTAGTTTTTTTTACATCCAAACTCTGTGCTACAAACAATTCACTGCAAAATCCTACATTATCAAAATGAGTGAATAAACTGAATTTCAAGTAAACAGAAGTCCATAAAACATTGAGTTTTCCCATCTGCTATGGCTTCTTATGATTTCCAGAGCAAAACTCTATAAAATGGCATTAGTTACATTAGACCGTTTAATGCATCATGTGTTGTTATTCTCACAAAAACCAGAACTGTTTCTGGACCACGTGCATTTCTGTAGAGCTAAAAGCAATGGACATCTTTGTTCTACGAGCAGATATTCAAAAACAAGAACATACTGTAATTGAATAGTTGCCATGTCATCTAATTGGTGTCACGCATGAACTGGAGCTGCAGTGGAATTTCTGAGCTTTCAAACCTAGTGATTGCAGAAAAAAAAAAAACACCAATACCTTCATTTACAAATATAGGACTTTCAATTCTAATATTTTTATAATATAGAGTAGAAGGTACATTATTATTTTATATTTTTTTTTTTATAAAATACCGACCTCAGCTGCTGCAAAACCTCTTTTTGAAGAGTAAGGAGGGCAAATCCTGTTCATCACCCTAATCCTGTACACACAGAACTGTATAATACATGTCATAGATTCTGAAGAACCTCTTTTTAAAATAGAGAGAGAGAACTATGTGCCGTCAAGCAGGGAACAGTGCTGGACAAAATATCATAAAAAGCCACCAGCAGCAACAGACTGATCTTGCAGGAAGACAGGACCAATGTAGTAGACATTTCTCTTTGTATAATTGTCCGGTGTTTATAGCTTACAAATTACAATTACAGACATGTACTCATTTGCTCTATAGTAAGTTCTAAAGGGAGGCTTCCACCAGAAAAGGGTGCTTTTTTAATTCAATTTTCATAAAAAGGTATTTTTTAAGTATAGTACAGCATAATATAGTAAGTATAGTATAGTTTAAATATAGTGTTTTTTTTTATTACATAAGTATTACGACATTACAAATGAGATTTTACCCTTCTGTAGCAGTGATCACAGAGAGAGAAAAGTTGTCAGTGAAAGAAAAGTAATCTCAGTGATTCACAGGAAAGGGTTTAACTTCAAGGTAATCCTTATTAGAATAGTAGATGGAGGATGGGAATGACTGACAGAAAGACAGCACCTCTTCATAGGCCTAGATAAAGATACATAGATAGAGGAGCAGTGCAGTGATTAGTGCACTGTGAGAAGTCCTGGCCAGCCACTCTACTAGGAATAGGGGAGGTGTTGTGCTCTATTTGAGTCACCACCCCTCACCTCTCTCTGGTCTGACTGATGGTCTGACAAAGGGTGTTAAATGTAACTCTCTGCAATGCTAAGGCACAAAGGACTCTGGACAGTAAACAGAACACATGGAGTGACTTCAAAAATGATAACCAGAAAGCCATCTAACCATTTTTTATGGAATACAAATCCATAAAACATGGTTTCAAGTTGCTAATAGGTGCCATAAAATTTGGATGTGTTCAAATTTTGGAAAAAATAGCTCCATAATATAGCATCCAGTGGAACATGACAAATCTGGATACCTTAATATGAAACTGGAGGCAATTGAAGGTGCCATATTACAGATCTGTACAACCTGGTTACAAAATATGTCTATGACACTACCACCACCATCCTTCACTGATGAGGTGGTATGCTTAGGATCAGATTCATGAGCAGTTCCTTTCCTTCTCCATACTCTTCTCTTCCCATCACTCTGGTACAAGTTGATCTTGGTCTCATATATCCATAGGATGTTGTTCCAGAACTGTGAAGGCTTTTTTAGATGTCGTTTGGCAAACTCTAATTTGGCCTTCATATTTTTGAGGCTCACCAATGGTTTACATCTTGTGGTGAACCCTCTGTATTCACTCTGGTGAAGTCTTCTCTTGATTGTTGACTTTGACACACATACACTTACCTCCTGGAGAGTGTTCTTGATCTGGACAACTGTTGTGAAGGGTGTTTTCTTCACCAGGGAAAGAATAATTCGGTCACCATAGTTGTTTTCCGTGGTCTTCCTAGTCTTTTGGTTTTGTTGAGCTCACCAGTGCGTTCCTTCTTTTTAAGAATGTTCCAAACTGTTGTTTTGGCCACGCCTAATGTTTTTGCTATCTCTCTGATGGGTTTGTTTAATTTTTTCAGCCTAATGATGGCTTGCTTCACTGATAGTGACAGCTCTTTGGATCTCATCTTGAGAGTTGACAGCAACAGATTCCAAATACCAATAACACACTTGAAATGAACTCTGGACCTTTTATCTGCTCATTGTAATTGGGATAATGAGGGAATAACACACACCTGGCCATGGAACAGCTGAGAAGCCACTTGTCCCATTACTTTTGGCCCCTTAACAAGTGGGAGGAACATATGCAAACTGTTGTAATTCCTACACCGTTCACCTAATTTGGATGTAAATACCCTCAAATAAAAGCTGACAGTCTGCTGTTAAAGCACATCTTGTTTGGTTCATTTCAAATCCATTGTGGTGGTGTATAGAGCCAAAATGGTGCATAGAGAATTGTGTGGATGTCCCAGTATTATATGCTTGCAAGTATCTCATACATACAGTAGCGCAGGTTTTGTAAGTGTATGCGCAAATAAATTACACTGAATGTCACAGATATTTAGGATGCGCAAATGTTATACAGGAGATGTAGCGCAGGTAATGTCGCTGTTGCGGCCAAACAATTGCACGCAATTTAGCGCAGGTTGCGCTAATAATATATATTGCAGCCAGATAAAACAATAGTCGTTAAAAGGACTTTTATGTCTCTAACACCTTTCAACAGTAAACCCTGCCTAAAAAAAAAAAAGAATCCTGTTCCTACACTCTCTGTCCTTCTGCTGCAGCTCTCCCTAAGGGTCCATTCACACGTCCGTTTTGGTGTTCCGCATCCGTTCCGATTAAAAACGGAACGTTATGCGGATCCATTCATTTTCAATGGAATCCGCAAATATTCGGACAGCACTCATGGTGCTCTCCGATTCCGTGATTCGGATCCTGGAAAAAAATATACCCTGTCCTACTATTTGTCCGATTTTGCGTTCCGTCATCCCATTCTAGTCAATAGATCCGTAAAAAATGCGGAAGACATGCTAAAAGCATCCTCATGTCATCCAGATTTTCGGATCCGCAAAAAACAGGAACGTTTATCTGGAAAGGTAAAAATACTGACGTGTGAATGCACCCTAACTAAGACTGAGCCGAACAACGTGTAATCGGGTGCTATATAGCACCCGATGACGCATTCCGGCCAGCCAATCACTGTAATGCCAGCAACCGACATGGCTTCGGCATTACCGTGAGTGCCAGTACCAGATATGGCCAGTTTGCATTGTTCGCCTGCGAACATATGCGGGCTGGCATCTTTTTTCACAAGTCCGGCGAGGCACAGGTAAGCCCTTACCTTTGCCGGGAGCCGGTCTGAAAACAAATGCGGTCACTGAGAGCAGGCAGTTCCAGGAACAGCCCGATGAAGGCCCCCGGTGGCTGTTCTCAGAACTGCCTGCTCCCACTGACAGCACTTGTTTTCAGACCGTCTCGCGCACAGGCACAGGTAAGGGCTTACCTGTGCCTCGCCGGACTTGTGAAAAAAGATGGCAGCTCGCATATGTTCGCATGCGAACTGGCCATCACTGGCCAGTACTTTCCCGCACGTTTATTGGCTGTGTAGCATAGAAACATAGAATGTGTCGGCAGATAAGAACCATTTGGCCCATCTAGTCAGCCAACAAACATGCGGGGAAGAGACTCGAGCACACGCGGTTTTTGGCCAAACACTGCGATGTGCTGAGCATCGCGATGCTCGGGTCAAAATGGTGTTTCGCAGAGCATGCTCGCCCAACACTAGTTTTAAGTCCATCTTTTGAGGGTGGCCTGAATGTCCACCCTACCTGCCCCTGGACTGTGACCGCCATAGCACTCCGCTCCCTTAACTGTGTCATCCACAGCGCTCTGCCCCTTTAAAGCTGACCTACAGCAGTAAAGAAAAATGTCTGGCTTGTTATGGAAACCTAGAGTAAAACTGTGTGTATGTGGAGACTAAGGGCCTGAGAGCTTCTATTGGTTGATAAGGATCATGAGACTATGTGTATGGCAGTTGGAATATGAAGAGAAAGACCTGTAGGCTTCTATTTTCTAATGTAGGTCATGTGATGTGCCATATTTGCATTTTTGGGGAATATCTCAGGAACTGTATGTACTAGAGAGCTGAGATCCGGTCTAAAACCTTCCCGGACACCTGATGGACCTGTGTGCCAACTTTCGTGATTGTAAATGCGACGGTGCGGATTCCTTTAGTGGACATACATACATACATACATACACTTAGCTTTATATATTAGATTTATTTATATTCAGTTATTTATATATATTTATTGATTTCTAGTAATTGATTTATCCTAAGACCAAACTAAATTAGTATGCAAACACATGAAAACACATCCTACATGCCTATGGAAAACCAACAATCACAAAACATCATTGTGACCTGTGCTGAAAGACATACTCTTCTCTACCAAATATCTTGTTTTGGTAGGTTTGGTTACTGAATAGGAAAAATGTATGAACATTTATCTAAATAGGTCAATAATATTCAAAGTTCAGATGTGTATATGTATGTATCTATAAGCAGTGCAAAACAGCTGTATCTATTTTACATTTACATGGTTTACTGTTGTATATGTGCAGTATACATTTGTAATGTCTATGCCCCTGTTACCACAGCGTGAAGAATATAAATGTAAAGCCAGGAACATTTTGCGGTGCTGCAGTGTGCTTTGTACATAAGGCTACTTTCACACTTGCGCTTGATCGGATCCGTTCTGAACGGATCCGATCATATTAATGCAGACGGAGGCTCCGTTCAGTACGGATCCGTCTGCATTAATAACTTAGAAAAATTTCTAAGTGCGAAAGTAGCCTGAGCGGATCCGTTCAGACTTTCAATGTAAAGTCAATGGGGGACGGATCCGCTTGAAGATTGAGCCATATGGTGTCATCTTCAAGCGGATCCGTTCCCATTGACTTACATTGTAAGTCTGGACGGATCCGCACGCCTCCGCACGCCTCCGCGCGGCCAGGCGGACACCCGAACGCTGCAAGCAGCGTTCAGCTGTCCGCCTGGCCGTGCGGAGGCGAGCGGAGCGGAGGCTGAACGCCGCCAGACTGATGCAGTCTGAGCGGATCCGCATCCATTCAGACTGCATCAGGGCTGGACGGAAGCGTTCTGCTCCGCTCGTGAGCCCCTTCAAACGGAGCTCACGAGCGGACAGCAGAACGCTAGTGTGAAAGTAGCCTAAGTGATACTCCAGTTTCTGCTTATTATTTACACGTCTGTTAACCTTGCTAGCTCTCATTTAGTCATTCCTCCATAAGACGCAACATTATCCAGGATTTTTATTACCCTGTATTTATACAATTACAGTAACGTTCAGCATTTTAACATTGAGCACTCCACTATTAATATACATGAGATGAATGGAGCCATGATTACCAGAGCACTAGAAGTCACAAAGGAGAACATGTTTTACATTAAATTACAATCATTTATATAAAATAGTGAACTACAAATCATCCACATTGAGATCTGTTTTCAAGGCACACCTACAACTCTGAGGCTGAAGGTTAGTACAATTGTCCACAAATACATTCCAGAGTATGGGCTCAGCAATGGAGAGTTCCTCAACATGGGAATCTCTGGTTGGGTGGTAATGAAAATGTGTTTATATTTAAAAGGGTGTAGTAATTGAGAACTAAAATGTTTAAATGTATTCTTAAAAGAGCAGCCAACTAGCAATCAATTGCAAATATCACTTTATTTTTTAATGTAACCTTAAGAATCTTAGGGCATGTTCAGATAGCAGTAATGCCACCTCATTTGAGCTTTGGTATTACAGTCACAAGTTAATTTTAGAGAGTCAAAGTTGGATCAACACAGAACCCAGTGGTAATCTAGGTTTGGTCCATAATTTGTGGTAATTTTGCAAGACAGAACACATTTGAAGGGAAGGAAGTCTGACAGCTATTTTGATGTATATATAAGCTTTGCCTAAGGGGTACGCTTTCTCATTATGGAGAGCCCTTAGTATGCAGAGTACATGTGTGTTGAATTGTAGGAAGAGTGATGCCCCTTCAGGTTTCTGAGAAACATATCCAAATTAGCTTTCCTAAGTCTATCTGATGTCAGCAGATGTTAGACATGATAATTTGCATATTTGCAATCAAGTATATCAACTGGTCTCCATAATAGGAATAGTACCCATCCAGAGGTTCCCCACAAAGTCTTGCAACTCAAAAAGCCATTAATTTCTGCTTTGCTCTGATAAAGGGATTATGTCCTGAAAGCAAGAAAACAAGAATTTTTGGCTGCTTTTCTTTTTCATTTCTATAGTACTTTACCATTAAATGTAACATGTGCTTATGGAGTAGTCAGCATGGAGAGCTAAACTCTGATATAGTTAGTCTGATTTATTTTACTGCTGCTGTGAGGGAAATATGTTATCTGCTAGCATAATAGTCAAAGTAGAATTTATGATAGGTCTAGATATAGATATTCTAAGAGCATTGCACTTATAGTTGATACTCTAGAAGAGTTACTCACCCCCGTTCCTTTTCTGGTCACAGTGAATGGTCTGAAAAAGTCAAGCAAGGCAGTTTCCTTGCTAAAAGTCCAAATAAAGAAGGAAGTTAAAGACCCATGACAGGAAGTAGAATACATTAAGTGACTTAAATTTTTTAAAATTCATCCACTCATTTTTCGTCAAAATTAAATATATATATATATATATATATATATATATATATATATATATATACAGTACAGACCAAAAGTTTGGACACACCTTCTCATTCAAAGAGTTTTCTTTATTTTCATGACTATGAAAATTGTAGATTCACACTGAAGGCATCAAAACTATGAATTAACACATGTGGAATTATATACATAACAAACAAGTGTGAAACAACTGAAAATATGTCATATTCTAGGTTCTTCAAAGTAGCCACATTTTGCTATGATTACTGCTTTGCACACTCTTGGCATTCTCTTGATGAGCTTCAAGAGGTAGTCCCCTGAAATGGTTTTCACTTCACAGGTGTGCCCTGTCAGGTTTAATAGGTGGGATTTCTTGCCTTATAAATGGGGTTGGAACCATCAGTTGCGTTGAGGAGAAGTCAGGTGGATACACAGCTGATAGTCCTACTGAATAGACTGTTAGAATTTGTATTATGGCAAGAAAAAAGCAGCTAAGTAAAGAAAAACGAGTGGCCATCATTACTTTGAGAAATGAAGGTCAGTCAGTCAGCCGAAAAATTGGGAACATTTTGAAAGTAAGGGCTATTTGATCATGAAGGAGAGTGATGGACCCGCACCTATCAGACAATGGGGGCATATCCTAGCGATATGCCCCCATTGTCTGAGATGGGAAAACCTCTTTAATATGTGATCAAAACAGTTTGATAGCAGTGTCCCTGTAAGGAATAGTATTAATAGTGTGTTGCTTGGGTTGTATCGTCCTTGGCTATGGTAGAATATTCACTATTTCTTGTTTTCCTTGTCCGGCACTCATTTTTGTTCTGCCTTTTATGGTCGTCTCCCGTTGTGTACTTCTATCCATATCACCTGCACTTTTTTTTTTTATATGGTATCTAACTAGACTTCATTGTTCTTCTTCTTGGACTCCACTCTATCCTTCGTGTTATGTAGCTCTAGTATGTGATGTCATTCCGTCCTTTTGTGCCCTTTTCTCTTTTGATACTGTTCTGCTTTGATGAGGCTTTGCTTACCTGAGATCACCACACATGCAAACAAAACCTAGGCAAGAATTTTAATTAACTGTAGGCCGAAATCAATTCAGTTTATTTAATCACGAGTTTATTTACTAGTTATGGAAACCTACCAATACACTTTCTACTGCTCATTATCGCTGCTTGTTATATTTGGCTCCCTCTGAGGCCAGAGAGAGAAGGCCTGCCAAAATTCAACATCTTTCTTAATAGATATGAAACTAACAATTTAGTTGTGTGAAGCAATTGCCAGAATTTTCTCAAAACAGTTTGAAATTTACGGAATGCTTGAATGGTCACCGTAGGATATGACTGGTGAGATACAATGCCGGTAGCGGGATATTTACTATACAGTCAAGGGTTTGGTGCTCCTATAAATAAATGGCAGCTGTGACCGACATGTGAGACTATGGCTGTGGCAAAAAAAATTCAATCTCAGCCTGCAGGTGTCAGGGCATGATGAGGGTTGTAGTTTGTCAAAACCTGGAGAGCAAATAAACAAAACAAAAATAAAAAATACAAACTTGAAGGCCTTGAGAGTTTCTGGGCAACTTACTGTTTCCCAATAATTGCCCCATGTAAAGGTACCACCGGTCGCACAACAAACAAGCAAATGCTCATTCTTGGAGTGATCGCATCTTTAATGCGATCACTGTTTGTGGGCAGCACATTGCCTTGTGTAAACAGTGCTGTGCTGCCCCCAAACAATGACTCTATATAGGGATGAATGATCACAGTAGCAACTATTCATCCCCATACAGAGTGGATGATTTCTGTATGTAAATGCAGCTCTACCTCTACTGAATGTTTCCAGTCATTGCCCTGTGTATCAGCTTGGGTAAAAGGGCCCTCGAATACACGCCTACAGACACAGGGACCTGGGACACATCACAAACAGAATTACAGGTAGTTGTGCCCCTGTTTGGTGCAAATGTTCACTAAGTATTAGGGAATCATTGGGTTAATTAAAAAAATAAAAATCCCATTTTCCAATACAAGGCATGGTAAATTAAATGATACCATTAAAAAATATTATTTTTCTCGCAAAACTGAGCCCTCATATGGCTATGTAAAATGAAAAGTAAAAAAGTTATGGTTCTTGGAATGTCGGGAGGAAAAAATGAATATGCAAAAACCAACATGGGCTTTGCCTTAAAGGGGTTTTGTCACTTCAGCACTTACTATTATGTATTGTCATTACCCATATTGCCTCTTTTGCTGGCTGTATCCATTTTCCATCAAATTATACTCTGCTTATTTCCATGGTCACGGCCACCCTGTAATCCATCAGTGGTGGCCATGCTTGCACACTATGTGAAAAAGCACCGACCAATCGGGTGACGGGGACCGTGGGAGCTCACATAGGCTGGTGCTTTTTTATAATATGCAAGCAAAACCATGCTGATGGATTGCAGGCTGGTTGTAACCATGGAAACAAGCAGTGTTTAATGTGACGGAAAAATTAATCCAGCCAGCAAAGGAGGCAATATGGGCAATCAGAATACATTAGTAAGTGCCTTGTAGTAAACTTTCTCTACATGATAAATGCTATTTCCTAAAGGATTTATAATCAGAGTAAATATTGATAATAATGTGGGGTTTTAATTGGTATTATTAAAAGTTATATTTTAATAAGGTGTTTTACTAGTCAGTGATAAATAATAAATATATAAAACCTCTAGGAATCTGGAGACGGTGATATACAGTAAACCCCTTTAAGGGTCAGAAAATCGATTCTACCAGTTCAGAATTCGTCTCGAATTTTCCATAAAGTTTGGATACTAATGAATTCTAGTAAATGTTGCTGAGAAACCCACAGTAGCATACTCGTCTCTCTCCCAGAATGGTTTAGTAACCAAATGTTTTCATAAATTCGCCAAACCTAAAAGAAACCCGATCATAAAAGGTTTGCTCATTTCTAATACCTATCATTTAACCCCTTTGGATGGTGCCAACTCCGGAGCGAACGCCATAGCCACAGGGTGCCTGCTGCTTCATACAGCAGACACCTGGGGCTAATGTCCGAGATCAGCGGTAATGCCGTCGACGGACGTTTAACCCCACAGATGATGTGGTCAAATGTGACCATGACATTTGAAAGGGCTAAAACCCGGAAGCGCGTTCTTCCGGGGCAAGAACACTTTCCGCCAGCGGAGAGCAGGGAAAATGTTCTATGCTGGTAATGATCCTGACCCTGTACTAGGCTTCTAGGCTCTTTACCTGTATATTACAGTTCAGGCCAGCAGGTGGCAGCACTGAACTGTAATATACCTATATTCTGTTATAGAATAATGGAGCAAATTCTATTATTTTATACAAATTACAAACTGATGATTGCAAGTTGGAGTCCACTTGGAGACATTAAAAAAGTTAAAAAAAATAAAAGTTTTAAAAAGTTTTGAAAAATATAGCAAAATATATTAAAAAGTTTTTAATCACCCCTCTTTCCCCAAAATCAAAATAAATAAACAATGAAAAAATATAACATCATGGCCATCACTGCATTCCAAAAACGCCTGTACTATTAAAATATAAAAAAAATTATCACATATGGTGAATGGCGTAACGGAAAAAAATAATGGCCAATTTGCAATTTTTTCATCACCTTACTTTCCCAAAAAATGGAATAAAAAGTCACACACCAAAACTGCATTAGCAAATACTAAAGACTGTCTTGCAAAAAATGAGCCCTGAAACTTTCTTTTATTTTTTTTCCGCATTAAAACTGAGATCATACTGACCTGGAGACTGAAGAGCACAAGTCAGTTTTACTGCATAGTGAATGTTGTAAAAACAAAACCCATAACACTGTGGCGGAATTGCAGTTTTATTTTTTTCCAGTTCCAGAACATTTGGAATTGTTTTCCAGCTTCCCTCTACCTTATATGCCATATTAAATGGTGGCATTAGAAAGTACAACTTTTACAAACATATGACTAGTGATGAGCGGCAGGGCCAATATTCGAATTCGCGATATTTCGCGAATATTTGGGCGAATATTCGCGAATTCGCGAATTCATGATCTCCAGGCATTATTTTCTTGATTGCGAAAATTCGCATAAAATTCGCCTAAAATATTCGCATGAACTGGTATTTAAAAAAAAACCTAATATTCGCGATTACGAATATATTTTGATATATTCTAAATATTCGTGAATTCTCGAAGTGCCGATATTCGCGATTAAAATTCGCAATTCGAATATTCGTGATCAACACTACATATGACATGACTTAAGTTATGATTGTCGGGGTGTCCACCCCCCCTCATTAATTGCTATATTCTGTTTCACACTGGCGTTTAATCGGTCCAGCAGGCTGTTCTGGTAGGGGAACAGCCTGCCAGATCTGTACTACAGTGTACAGTCGTGGCCAAAAGTTTTGAGAATTACATAAATATTGGAAATTGGAAAAATTGCTGCTTAAGTTTTTATAATAGCAATTTGCATATACTCCAGAATGTTATAAAGAGTGATCAGATGAATTGCATAGTCCTTCTTTGCCATGAAAATTAACTTAAATCCCAAAAAAACCTTTCCACTGCATTTCATTGCTGTCTCTAAAGGACCTGCTGAGATCATTTCAGTAATCGTCTTGTTAACTCAGGTGAGAATGTTGACGAGCACAAGGCTGGAGATCATTATGTCAGGCTGATTGGGTTAAAATGGCAGAATTGACCTGTTAAAAGGAGGGTGATGCTTGAAATCATTGTTCTTCCATTGTTAACCATGGTGACCTGCAAATAAACGCGTGCAGCCATCATTGCGTTGCATAAAAATGGCTTCACAGGCAAGGATATTGTGGCTACTAAGATTGCACCTCAATCAACAATTTATAGGATCATCAAGAACTTCAAGGAAAGAGGTTCAATTCTTGTTAAGAAGGCTTCAGGGCGTTCAAAAAGTCCAGCAAGCGCCAGGATCGTCTCCTAAAGAGGATTCAGCTGCAGGATCGGAGTGCCACCAGTGCAGAGCTTGCTCAGGAATGGCAGCAGGCAGGTGTGAGCGTATCTGCACGCACAGTGAGGCAAAGACTTTTGGAAGATGACCTGGTGTCAAGAAGGGCAGCAAAGAAGCCACTTCTCTCCAAAAAAAACCATCAGGGACAGATTGATCTTCTGCAGAAAATATGGTGAATGGACTGCTGAGGACTGGGGCAAAGTCATATTCTCCGATGAAGCCTCTTTCCGATTGTTTGGGGCATCAGGAAAAAGGCTTGTCCGGAGAAGAAAAGGTGAGCGCTACCATCAGTCCTGTGTCATGCCAACAGTAAAGCATCCTGAGACCATTCATGTGTGAGGTTGCTTCTCATCCAAGGGAGTGGGCTCACTCACAATTTTGCCCAAAAACACAGCCATGAATAAAGAATGGTACCAAAACACCCTCCAACAGCAACTTCTTCCAACAGTCCAACAACAGTTTGGTGAATAACAATGCATTTTCCAGCACGATGGAGCACCGTGCCATAAGGCAAAAGTGATAACTAAGTGGCTCGGGGACCAAAACGTTGACATTTTGGGTCCATGGCCTGGAAACTCCCCAGATCTTAATCCCATTGAGAACTTGTGGTCAATCCTCAAGAGGCGGGTGGACAAACAAAAACCCACTAATTCTGACAAACTCCAAGAAGTGATTATGAAAGAATGGGTTGCTATCAGTCAGGAATTGGCCCAGAAGTTGATTGAGAGTATGCCCAGTCGAATTGCAGAGGTCCTGAAAAAGAAGGGCCAACACTGCAAATACTGACTCTGCATAAATGTCATGTAATTGTCGATAAAAGCCTTTGAAACGTATGAAGTGTGTGTAATTATATTTCACTACATCACAGAAACAACTGAAACAAAGATCTAAAAGCAGTTTAGCAGCAAACTTTGTGAAAACTAATATTTGTGTCATTCTCAAAACTTTTGGCCACGACTGTACACCCGTGAGCTGCAAATATGTGAAAGTAGCCTAAAATGAAGGAGAAGAGGTGCTCAGCTGAGCTCCATATCCTTTTGTTTATGTTCAACTTTCCTTGGAGAATGCAACATATGGATCCACAGAGTTTCTACTCGTACCCCCACAGATAAAAACTTCTGACATGTGACTATGACAATAATAGGCAAAATAATAACCAAAGAATGATAAATGGGTTTGGACTCATAATATGATGGCCATAGCCTCCCATTTTTTACAGAGGCACGCAGAGATGCAAAGGTCTTTTTTTATGGATTTATATGAAATCCATGAGAAAACAAAATGGTGACCTGCGCTAACAAATGTCATATTATTAATAATATTACATCTAAGGGAGAATACTGTGCCTTAGAAGATGCCATATGGTGGCTCATTAGAAGTTTGTTAGATGACACTATGTTCATATGAACTGTAAAAGGATGTAATACTGTATAATACAATTCAGGAAAAGAATAAGGAAAGTTTAAATGTTACATCTTAAATGTCATTTATGGTTATGAATGAAGAAGAAACTCTCATATTCATTTTTTTTTTGTTCTAGACAAAAATGTCTTTGTGGTAATGACCAGAAGAACAAAATCTTGATATTTTTTTGTGCAGTCAGGAATGAGAGATGGGCACTTTATTTCCTTCATTAAGCCAAAACTCCCAAAGGTTTACATTATACAGAAACCTTTTAATAGATTCCAATTGCTGGTTGTTGAACATTGACATAGACCAGACTTTATTAAAACACCATTAACTGTCTATTTAGCGATCACCCTTCCAGCATCAATTTTCCAAATACATTCCTAAATGAGAATAAGATGACTCATAAATGATGGCTGCAAAGAGTTGATCATATGAAAATGGAAAGTACACTGTACAGTCACTCAATCAATACCAGTATTTGTTAATACCATGCAGCTAATCTGGGAATCGTGTACAATGTTAGTGAAGGAAAATTCATTCTGGAGGCTTAGAAAATAATCAAGAGATTTGTAGCATTTTGTTTGAGACTAGGCAAGCTGAAGGATAAACTTTTCTATTGTTTTAATATCTTTTAGGAATTTTCTACGTACAGTATCTCACAAAAGTGAGTACACCCCTCACATTTTAAAAAATATTTTATTATATCTTTTCATAGTGCAACACTAACAATTAGGGTTGAGCGAACCCGAACTGTAAAGTTCGGGTTCGTACCGAACTTTAGGATTTTTGGACCCCGGACCCGAACCCGAACATTTTCGTAAAAGTTCGGGTTCGGTGTTCGGCGCTTTCTTGGCACTTTTTGAAAGGCTGCACAGCAGACAATCAACAAGCGTCATACTACTTGCCCCAAGAGGCCATCACAGCCATGCCTACTAATGGCATGGCTGTGATTGGCCAGAGCAGCATGTGACCCAGCCTCTATATAAGCTTGAGTCATGTAGCGCTGCACGTCACTCTGCTGTTACAAGTTTAGGGAGAGGATGCTGCTGGACTTGTGATTTCAGGGAGAGCATAGGAGAGAATATAACTCAGCGATCTACAGACAAATAGTTGTGTGGGTGCAGGGCACTATCGTTTTACCCTGCCCTGAGCTCATTGACCAAAAATACTAACTTTTAGAATTCTGTTAGTTAGGTGGGTGATGGTGGTGGCGGCCATTTTATGCAAGCTCAGTGCACCAGCACTGCATCTGAGCTTTTGGGACATTGCAAATCACCATTTTTTGGGGGAAAACTACAACATCTGTATTAGTCAGTGTGCAGTTTAAGGTAGAAATACATCCATCATTTTCTGGGGTTTGAAAAACACACTTTTTTTTCTCCAAAAAACAGTATTTTCCAGATCTGCATGCCTTAATTTCAAGTTTAATATATACAGCATTCATATTCTGTTATCAAAAAAAGACTTTTTGGGCAATCTACAACATCAGTATTAGTCAGTGTGCAATTTAAGCTAGAAATACACCCAACATTTTCTGGGGTTTGAAAAACACACTTATTTGACGACAAAAAACACTATTTTCAGGCCTTGCAGCATCAGCACGTGTGAAATTACAGGCTTATATACTGCTGTCAAATTCAGTTTTTAAACAAACACTCATTTGGGCACAAAACATTTAGTTGGCAGCAGATGTCATTGTGAGATACACCCTTAATACATTTGGGTTACATTCAGAGATTTTAAATACCGCCATTTGGTGCCCTGTGAGCTACCCCCTCTACATACAGGGGTTTGAATTAGACATTTGAAATACAGCCATTTGAAATACAGTCATTTTGTGAAAAGATATATTTACTTCAGGCCTACACTGATTCAGGGCATGTGAGATCCCCCCTATACAAACAGGGGTTTGAATTAGGCATTTGAAATACAGCCATTTGAAATACAGCTTTTTTGTGCAAAGATATATTTACTTCAGGCCTACACAAGTTCAGACCGTGTGAGATACCCCCCTACATACAGGGGTTTGAATCAGGCATTTGAAATACAGCCATTTGAACTACAGCCATTTTGTGCAAAGAAATCTTTAATTGAGGCCTAGTCTGGTTCAGGTCGTGTGAGATACACCCTTTACATACTGTCATTCTTTTTTACTATTAATTAAACACCCATTTAGGGCAAGATCCTAAATTCAAAAAATATGAGGAGAGAGTCAAATAAGGGACGTGGCCCAGGTCGTGGTGCTGCTGGTGCAGCTCCTGTTGCAGTGAGAGGACGTGGTCGATCTGTGCCAGCTACACGCACAAGTGAAACCCCTTCCTCAGGTGCGAGTTGGCGACAAAACCTGCAGTGGTATTTGGTCGGGCCTAATGCTGCTCTACGAATGGTGAGGCCTGAACAAGTACAGGCGATAGTAGATTGGGTTGCTGACAGTGGATCCAGTTCCTTCACATTGTCTCCCACCCAGTCTCCTGGTGAAAGACCACAGTTGGCACCTGCAGCCGATGTCCATCAGTCTTTCACCTCACCCCCTTGCAAATCAGCCAAGCAGTCTGAGCCCCAAGTCATGCAGCAGTCTCTTCTGCTTTTTGATGACTCTGTTAGCAGGGTTTCCCAGGGCCATCCACCTAGCCCTGCCCCAGAAGTGGAAGAGATTGAGTGCACCGATGCCCAACCACTTATTTTTCAAGATGAGTACATGGGAGGACCATCGCAGCACGTCTCAGATGATGACGAAACACAAGTGCCAACTGCTGGGGCTTTCGAAAGCTTGCAGACCGACAAGGAAGTCAGGGGTGAAGACTGGGTGGAAGATGATGTGGAGGACGATGAGGTCCTCGACCCCACATGGAATCAAGGTCATGTGAGTGACCGATGTAGTTCGGAGGAAGAGGCGTGGTCGCACAGAGCCACCAGCACAGCAGAAGAGGGAGCAGGCTGCAAAAGCGGAGCGGCCGTCCTCTAGACAGTACGCCTCCTACTGCCCAGCGCAGCAAGGGACCGAGCACACCAAAGCCAGCTCCAAAGAGTTCCCAGGCGTGGCAGTTCTTCAGACAATGTGCTGACGACAAGACACGAGTGGTTTGCACGCTGTGCAATCAGAGCCTGAAGCGAGGCATAAACGTTCTCAACCTGAGCACAACCTGCATGACCAGGCATTTAAGTGCAAAGCACGAGCTGCTGTGGAGTAGACACCTCAAAAACCAAGAAAGGTCTCTGGCTCCTCCTGCTTCCTCTTCTGCTGCAGTCGCGGCCTCTTCATCCACTTCCGGAGTGACAGTGCCACCTGGCACCCCACAAACAGAGGATCTGCCAGCAACACCAACACCTGGGTCACCAAGAATCTCCACAATGTCCCACAGAAGCGTTCAGCTCTCCATATCCCAAACGCTGGAGAGGAAGAGGAAGTACCCCCCTACCCACCTGCGATCCCTAGCCCTGAAGGCCAGTATTTCTAAATGACTTGCCTTTGAAATGCTGTCATTCCGTCTGGTGGAGACGGATAGTTTTAAATGCCTTATGGCGGTGTCTGTCCCACAGTACATCGTGCCCAGCCGCCACTACTTTTCAAGGCGAGCCATCCCTTCCCTTCACAACCAAGTAGGGGACAAAATCAGGTGTGCACTGCGCAACGCCATCTGTGGCAAGGTGCACCTGACTACAGATACGTGGACCAGTAAGCACGGTCAGGGCCGTTATATCTCCATAACAGCACACGGGGTAAATGCAGTGGCGCCTGGGCCTGAGGCGGATAGCAGTTTGGCGCATGTCCTTCCACCACCGAGGATTGCAGGGTGCTTCAGTTTGCCTCCTGTTGCTTCCTCCTCCTCTACCAACTCCTCATCCGGTCAGCGTAACACCTTCACCACCAACTTCAGCACAGCCAGGGGTAAAAGACAGCAGGTAGTTTTAAAACTTATCTGTTTGGGGGACAAACCCCACACATGCGTAGGAGCTGTGAACGGGCCTTGAACAACAGACCGATGAGTGGTTTGTGCCAGTCAACCTCAAGCCCGGCCTGGTGGTGTGCGATAATGGGCAAAATCTCATAGCAGCTCTGGAACTAGCCGGTTTGACGCACATCCCTTGCCTGGCGCATGTGCTGAATTTGGTGGTGCAGAGATCCCTTAAAAATTACCCTGACTTGTTAGAGCTGCTGCATAAAGTGCGGGCCGTCTGTGGGCGTTTTCGGCGTTCTCACCCTGCTGCTTGCCTGTCAGCTCTGCAGCGTAACTTCGGCCTTCCTGCTCGCCGCCTCATATGCGACGTGCCCCCAAGGTGGTACTCCACCTTGCACTTGCTGGCCAGACTGTTTCAGCTGCTGCATGCACGGGTAAGTCGCTCGGCGGAACAGCACCACTTCACCACCAATGACTGGGCCTCCATGCAAGACCTGTGTTCCTTGTTGCGTGAGTACTCCACCAACGTGGCCGGTGCCGATAACGCCGTTCTCAGCGTTACTATCCCACTTCTATGCCTCCTTGAAAAAGGCGATGATGGAAGAGGATGTGGCACAGGAGGAGGAGGAGGAAGAGGGATCATTTCGTAGGGTTTCCGGCCACTCATTCCCAGCTGGCTCCGAGGGTAAGTTCCTGCACCCAAAAACCCAAGGTACAAAATTGTCCAGCCAGGGCACAGTTCTGGAGGATGAGGAGGTGGAGGATGAGGAGATGGAGGAGGAGGAACCATGTTCACAGCAGGGTGGCACCCAGACCAGCTCATGGCCATCACTGGTGCGTGGATGGGGGAATACAGAGGACACAGACGATACACCTCCCACAGAGGACAGCTTTTCGTTGACTCTGGGCAGCCTTGCACACATGAGCGATTACATGCTGCAGTGTCTCCGCAATGACCGCAGAGTTGCCCACATTCTAACTTGTGCTGATTACTAAGTGGCCACGCTGCTGGATCCACGTTACAAAGACAACGTATCATCCTTAATTCCATCACTGGAGAGTGATCGTAAGATGCGCGAGTACAAGCGCACGCTGGTAGATGCGCTGCTGGTGGCATTCCCACCTGACAGCGGGGGCACAGTGGAAGCACAAGGCGAAGGCAGAGGATGAGTAAGAGGTCGCCAACGCAGCTGGGGCACCGCCAGCACCTCAGAAGGCAGGGTTAGCATGGCCGACATGCGGAAAAGCTTTGTCAGCACGCCACAACAACCAGCACCACCAGCTTATATGGAAAGTCTTAGCAGGAGGCAGCATTTCACCAACATGGTGGAGCAGTATGTGTGCACACGCCTACACGTACTGAATGACGGATCTGCCGCCTTCAACTTCTGGGTCTCCAAATTGGGCACATGGCCTGAGCTTGCCCTTTACGCCTTGGAGGTGCTGGCCTGCCCTGCAGCCAGTGTACTCTCTGAAAGTGTGTTTAGCACGGGAGGGGGCGTCATCACAGACAAGCGCAGCCGCCTGTCCACAGCCAACGTGGACAAGCTCACGTTCATTAAAATGAACCAGGCTTGGATCCCACAAGACTTGTCCGTACCTTGTGCAGAATAGATATTTATACCACCATCAAACATACATTCTTGTACTCAAGTCAAGTGCAATGATTCTTTGTTCTTTTTTTTTTATTTGTCACAATATTTTGGGGGCTACCTACCCCAATAAAAAATATAAAAAATACATTGTTGGCTACCTCCATTATTGCCTCCACCTACAACACCACATTCACCGCCTCCTCAACCTCCGACTCCATATCCACCTCCTTCTCTGCGTTGCAGGTTAATAATTTGTAATTTTTAGTTATTTTATTTTAAGTTATTTCCCTATCCACATTTGTTTGCAGAGCAGTTGCCATGCTCTTGAGCACATTTTACTGCCTTTTACATCCCTCTAGCCTTTTTAAGGACTATTTTATAAATTAAAAAAAATCTTATTTTCAATTGTCGGGTGACATTTTACAATTTTTGGCGTATACAAACCCCTGCTGAGCCTGGGTGACAGGGGCCTAAATCTCTCAAAATCCTCTGTTCTATTGCTGGGTGATAAGATCCCCTTTTTGCCGTGAATGAACCCCTGCTGTGCCTGGGTGACAGGGGCCTAAATCTCTCAAAATCCTCTGTTCTATTGCTGGGTGACAAGAACCCCCTTTTGCCGTGAATGAACCCCTGCTGTGCCTGGGTGACAGGGGCCTAAATCTCTCAAAATCCTCTGTTCTATTACTGGGGACAAGATCCCCCTTTTGCCGTGAATGAACCCTGCTCTGCATTGCTGACAGGGAACTAAATTTAGCGAAAACATCTGTTACTGATCGGAAGATGCGCGACTACAAGCGCACGCTGCTGATGATAGCATTCCCACCTGACAGCGGGGGCACAGTGGAAGCACAAGGCGAAGGCAGAGGAGGAGGAAGAGGTCGCCAACACAGCTGGGGCACCAGAAGGCAGGGTTAGCATGGCCAAAATGTGGAAAAGCTTTGTCAGCCTTGGAGGTGCTGACCTGCCCTGCAGCCAGTGTATAGTGTGAACGTGTGTTTAGCATGGCAGAGAGCATTATCACAGGCCGCAGCCAATGTGGACAAGCTTACGTTTATTAAAATGAACCAGGCATGGATCCCACATGACTTGTCCGTTCCTTGTGCAGAATAGACATTTATACCAGCCTCAACCATCCATTCTTGTACTCAAGTGCACTTATTCTTTGTTTTATTTTGTTATATGCCCCAATATTTTGGGGGATACCCCAATTTAAAAATAAAAAATAACACAAATCAGTGTTGGCTACCTATTTCTCCTACACCGCCACATCCACCCATCCACCGCCTCCTCAACCTCCTACTCCTAGATCCAGATTGTTATTTAAATTTTTCTGTATTTTATGTTACTTTAAGTCATTTCCCTATCCACATTTTTTTTCAGAACAGTTGCCATGCTCTTAAGCACATTTTGATGCCTTTTGCAGCCCTCTAGCCCTTTCCAGGACTATTTTAGAGCCTTTTTAGTGCCCAAAAGTTCTGGTCCCCATTGACTTCAATTGGGTTCGGGTTCGGGGTCAGTTTGGGTCAAGTTCGGGACCCGAACTTTTTTTCAAGTTCGGCCGAACTCGTCGAACCCGAACATCCAGGTGTCCGCTCAACTCTACTAACGATCTGACACTTTGATACAATGTAAAGTAGTCAATGTACAGCTTGTATAACAATGTAAATTTGCTGTGCCCTCAAAATACCTAAACACACAACCGTTAATGTCTAAAGTGCTGGCAACATAAAGTAAGTGCACAATTGTGCCCAAAGTTTCAATATTTTGTGTGGTCACCATTATTTTCCAGCACTGCCTTAACTCTCTTGGGCATGGAGTTCACTAGAGCTTCACAGGTTGCCACTGGAATCCTCTTCCACTCCTCCATGATGACGTCACCGAGCTGGTGGATGTTAGAGACCTTGCTCTTCCCCACCTTCTGTTTGAAGATGCCCCACAAATGCAGCAAGGCAGTGGTCATCTTGGAGGTATGTTTGGGTTCTTATCATGTTGGAATACTGCCCTGTGGCCCAGTTTTCGAAGGGAGGGCATTGTGCTCTGCTTCAGAATGTCACAGAACATGTTGGCATTTATGGTTCCCTCAATGAACTGTAGCCCTCTACAGCCGGCAGCACTCATGGAGCCCCAAAGCAGGACACTCCCACCACCATGCTTGACTGTAGGCAATAAACACTTGTCTTTGCACTCCTCACCTGGTTGCTGCCACACACGCTTGACACGATCTGAAATAAATAAGTTTATCTTGGTCTTATCAGACCACAGCACATGGTTCTAGTAATCCATGTCCTTAGTCTGCTTGTCTTCAGCAAATTGTTTGAGGGCTTTCTTGTGCGTCATCGTTAGAAGAGGCTTTCTTCTGCGATGATAGCCATGCAGACTAATTTGATGCTGTGTGCGGTGTATGGTCTGAGTACTGACAGGCTGACCCCCCCACCCCTTTAACCTCTACAGCAATGCTGGCAGCCCTCATACGGTCTATATTAAAAAGACAACCTCTGGATATGACGCTGATCACGTGCACTCAACTTCTTTGGTCGACCATGGCGAGGCCTGTTCTGAGCGAAACCCGTCTTGTTAAACCGCTGTGTGGTCTTGGCCACCGTGCTGCAGCTCAGTTTCAGGGTGTTAGCAATCTTTTTATAGCATAGGCATCTTTATGTAAAGCAACTATTTTTTTTTACAGAAAAATAAGGGGTGTACTCACCTTTGTGAGATACTGTATATGTATATATACTGTATATATACAATACTTTGCCTAATCATATTAAATTAATCCAACTTGGTGGCAAAATATCAGTGTGATGACTTGGAAGTTAAGGTACCATTACACAATGATTGGTACCTCTGAGTGATGAACAAGTCCTTTCTTGGTGTAGTGAACAATTCAACAATGACCCTTTAGACACGTCAATTATCAGTCACAAAATCATAATTTCAATCGCATATTCCATTGTTTGTAAAGCAGACTGTTGCATTTACACAAAGCAATAACTTGAGTGACATTCTAAACACACCCACGGTGTAATCATCTGTACCTTGTGTAAAGTTACCTTGAGACACAGCAATTCCATTAGTAAAGTAACGGATTAACTATGAATGCCGTAGCAGTTGAGCAAGAGGCACGCAGCAATTACACTTAACTTGCAGTCTCCCTGCTGTCTCTCTATGATCTCCCTACAGTCTCAAAAAACTCTCGCTACGATCACCCTACACTGTCCCTGCACTCTCCCTATCCAATATTCTTTTTTAAACAGTTTTTAGCAAAACACTGTCCCTAGCACATGAGTGCTTGCCATGTCTCTCCTTATGCTCAGCTCACAGTGAAATGGTGGAGACAGCGCAGGATGAGGTTTTTATAGGGCTGTGGAAATCACAGGGGAATTTATGATCACATATTAACAGCTTAGGCTAATTTCACACTGGCGTTTTGGTTTACGTTTGTGAGATCTTCAGGGATCTCACAAGCGGTCCAAAACGGAACAGTTTTGCCCTTAATGCATTCTGAATGGATGAGTATCCGCTCTGAATGCATCAGTTTGGCTCCAATCCGCCTCCATTCCGCTTTGGAGGTGGACACCAAAACGCTGCTTGCAGCATTTTGGTGTCCGTCTGATGAAACTGAGCCAAGCCCTGGCACACAATGTAAGTCAATTGGGACGGATCAGTTTTCACTGACACAATATGGCACAATAGAAAATTGTTTTGGCTATGTTAAAGATAATACAAACGGATCCGTTCTGAACGGATGCATGCGGTTGTATTATCTGGACGGATGCGTTTGTGCAGATCCGTGATGGATCCGCACCATAAAAGTGAAAGCCAATGGATAAAAGTGAAAACCAATGGATGATTTTCTGGTTATACATTTTCACTCCATGTATTCTACTTCCTGTCCTATCTTTTTAACTTCCTCCTTTTGTTTGCTTTTTCAGCACAACAAACAGTCTCACTTAAATCTCTCAGTCCGACCTTTTAGCGCAACAAGAAAGGGAAGGGCGTGAGTGACACAATTCACTCTTCTTTAGGCATCTTTATCTAGGCCTATCAAAAGAACTTTAGAGCTGTCATACTTTTATCTTAATTCTACTAATCTACTAATATACAATACTAACAGATACTATTTTCCCTTGCAGTAGCAGTAAAATACCAATGTGATTCCTAATGTAGGGTTTATCTCTTTGTGCTGACAGCTAAAGAAGGACAACATTTTGTATGTAAATTTCAATGGTATATTGCTGCCGAAATGAAAAAGAAAAACAGCCAAAAATTCTTTAAAAATGTTTTCTATGAACATTGAGTTAAAAAAATTCCCTTTTCTGATGGAAATATTGCTTTTTCTTTCAAAGCTTGCCATCTTGGACCTCTCATCTTGGGATATCTCTAACCAACAGGAAAGGTAATGAAGGAAATCAATGAAATTATTGCACTGTTTCTACATTGTACCAATCCCCTGTAAATCCATCTGGAAATGTATGCTAAAATTGACAATTGCCGTTCTACTCATCAAAGTGGTGTGTCTTTGCGCATTCCAAAGAAGCCCATACAATTTAGGTGATTGGTGGTTGGGCAAACCAGCTGACTTAGGAAGACCTAACCATCTTATGTGTATGGTGATTATCACGGTCGGCGTGGCTATCACATACGTGACACAGAGGGAGGGAACGAGGAAGGCCCTGCCCAAGTGAGAGGGAAGATGGTGACCCCTGACTCACCTGGCGGCTGGCACCTGGCTGCCCTGACGTCCCTAGACGGGTTCCTCACCCGTACGCCGATCACGTGCCTAAAGCCCTGGCTTTCCCTGAGCTGAGCCCTAGGTAGTGAACAGGGCGATGGGAACACTAGTCCGCACCACTAACTCTAAGGGAAAACACCAAGGGGAGGACAGACAACACAGACTCAACATATATTCCCAGGTGGGCGACAACAGGAGACAACAATAAGCCAAACAGGGATCCGGAGGGTAGCACACAGGAACAACAACCAGGATTAACCACTCCAGTGGGTCAGTATAGATGTCCAGGCAGGAAGCTCTATAACTGGCAACTAGAGAAGTGTGAGGGGAGAATATAAGGAGGTAGGGAGTGGCAGACACGAAACAGCTGAGGAGGAGAAGCTACGGATCCCTGAGAGAGACAAAAAGGATAGCAAGGCAAACACAGAAAACAATAACTAAGAAACACCATGATCTTTAGATATAGAGCGCGCAGCCACCCGCTGCGACTTCCTGACCCCGGGTATAACGGAGTCAGACGTGGCTCTTGATACCCTCGTGACAGTACCCCCCCTTTCACGAGGGGCCTCCGGACACTCAGGACCAGGTCTCTCCGGATGAGAGGCATGGAAAGTCTGAATTAACCTGTTGGCTTTTACCTCTGACGCTGGAACCCACATTCTTTCCTCGGGACCGTAACCCCTCCAATGCACAAGATACTGAAGAAAGCGGCGGACCCGACGAGAATCAACAATTCTGGCTATTTGAAACTCCAGATTACCATCCACAATAACAGGAGGAGGTGGCAGCGGCGATGGTTCTAGAGGTGGAACGTACTTCTTGAGTAACGATTTATGGAAGACGTTATGGATCTTAAAAGTCTGAGGTAGCTCCAGGCGAAAAGCCACAGGGTTAATGACGGCTACTATTTTATAGGGACCAATGAACCTAGGACCCAGTTTCCAAGAAGGAACCTTCAACTTAATATTCCTAGTAGACAACCACACATAGTCATTCACTCCTAGGTCCGGACCTGGCGACCGTTTCTTATCGGCCATGCATTTATATTTACCACTCATCTTTTTCAAGTTAACTTGCACCTTCTGCCATACCGATGAAAGAGATGAAGAAAACCTTTCCTCTTCGGGAACCCCAGAAGACCCCCCCTCTTTGAAAGTACAAAATTGGGGATGAAAACCGTATGCACCAAGGAATGGTGACTTGCCAGTGGACTCCTGATAATGATTATTTATGGCAAACTCAGCTAACGGTAAGTATGATGACCACAACTCTTGGTTTTCAGACACAAAACACCTTAAATATGTTTCTAGGTTTTGGTTGGTACGCTCAGTCTGTCCATTCGACTGAGGATGGAAAGCTGAGGAAAAGGACAAGTGAACCCCCAAACGGGAACAAAAAGCTTTCCAAAACTTAGAAATAAACTGGGTTCACCGATCTGAAACCACATCGGAAGGGACCCCGTGAAGCTTCACGATTTCACTGATAAACACCTGAGCGAGAGTTTTAGCATTAGGAAGTGCGGGTAGCGCAATAAAGTGTACCATTTTGCTAAACCTGTCTACTACTACCAAGATAACTGTTTTACCCGCCGACAACGGTAAGTCAGTGATGAAATCCATAGACAGATGTGTCCATGGCCTATTGGGAATGAAAAGTGGCAATAAAGACCCTGCTGGACGTGTATGAGAGACTTTCGCGCGTGCACAAGTAGAACAAGTAGACACGAAATCCATTACATCCTGACGCAACCTTGGCCACCAAAAACGGCGAGATAAAAGCTCCAAGGTTGCTTTACTACCCGGGTGTCCAGCAAGTGCCGAATTATGATGTTCTTTTAATAATTCAAGACGCAGGTTTAACGGTACAAACAATTTCTCTGAGGGGCAAGAGGCCGGGGCGTCCACCTGAGCCTCTAACACCTTTCCCTCTAGAACAGAGTGTACAGCAGAGACAACCACTCCTCTTTGTAAAATAGGTACCGGATAACAAACATTACCCCCTCCAGGGAAACTACGAGATAATGCGTCTGCCTTGGTATTTTTTGCCCCAGGACGATAGGTGATTACAAAGTTAAATCTGGTAAAGAATAGCGACCACCTAGCTTGTCTAGGGGTGAGACGTTTAGCCGATTCTAGGTACAGAAGGTTCTTGTGATCCGTAATCACCGTGACGGGGTGGATTGCTCCCTCTAAGAAGTGACGCCACTCTTCAAGCGCCAGTTTAATCGCCAACAGTTCCCTATTTCCAATATCATAATTCTTCTCTGCAGAAGATAATTTTTTGGAAAAGAAAGCGCAAGGACGCCATTTGCCAGGAGACGGACCCTGAGACAATACAGCTCCCACTCCCACCTCTGACGCATCTACCTCGACAATAAAAGGCTGGGAGACATCAAATTGAATTAGAACAGGTGCCGAGGTAAACCTCTCCTTTAGAGAGGAAAATGCATCTTTAGCGGCGTCAGACCATTTGGAAAAATCCGTCCCCTTCCTAGTCATGTCGGTAAGGGGTTTAACGATCACTGAATAATTTTTAATGAACTTTCTATAGAAATTAGCGAAACCCAAAAACCGTTGTAGGGCTTTAAGGTTCTCAGGAAGATCCCAATCTAAAATTGCCTGGACCTTCCCAGGATCCATGCGGAAACCTGAAGCAGATAATAGATATCCCAGGAACTGTAATTCCTGAACAGCGAAGACACATTTTTCAATTTTCGCATATAATTTATTCGTCCGTAGGACCTGCAGTACTTGCCTGACATGCACCTCATGTGTTTTCAGATCAGCCGAATAAATTAAGATATCATCTAGGTATATGACTACAAACCTGCCGATGAGATGACTAAAAATATCATTAACGAAATGTTGGAAGACAGCAGGGGCATTGGTCAGACCGAAAGGCATAACAAGATTTTCATAATGCCCCTCAGGGGTGTTAAAAGCTGTCTTCCACTCATCCCCTTCCCTGATACGAATCAGATTGTAGGCCCCCCTAAGATCAAGTTTGGAGAACCACTTAGCACCCGCAATCTGATTAAAAAGGTCAGGAATGAGAGGAAGAGGGTATGGGTCACGGATGGTTATCTGGTTTAACTCACGGAAATCTAAGCAAGGACGCAGGCCCCCATCTTTCTTTTTAACAAAGAAAAACCCTGCAGCCACGGGTGAAGAAGAGGGTCTGATGTGTCCCTTAGCCAGACTCTCGGAGATATAATCTTTCATGGCTTGTCTCTCGGGACCCGAAAGATTATACAACCTGGACTTGGGTAATTTTGCCCCGGGAATCAGGTTAACCGGGCAATCATAAGGACGATGAGGTGGTAGTTTCTGACAACCCTTTTCAGAAAAAACGTCCTCAAAGTCCGAAATAAATGTAGGTAGGGAAGCTATGGAGGCGATTAAGCAATTGTTATTTAAGCAATTCTCTCTGCAATGCTCACTCCACTCCAATATCTCCCTGGCCTGCCAATCCACCACTGGATTGTGCGCTACCAACCAGGGAAGACCCAATACCACCGGAGAGGGAAGGCCCTCCAGAACGTAACATGAAAGACACTCATTATGGTGGTCCCCTACCCGAAGGTGTAAATTACGAACAATGTGGGTGAGGTTTCTCTGAGACAGAGGAGCAGAATCTATAGCGAATACGGGAATAGGTCTCTGCAGCGTACAGAGAGACAAACCCATAGTGCGGGCAAAATGGGCATCAATCAAGTTTACCCCTGCTCCACTGTCTAGAAAAACAGAAATAGACTCCGTCTTAACACCAAAAACAATGACCGCTGGTAACACAAATTGAGATGTTCGTATGGAGGAAACGTATACCCCCCGGCTGACATCCCCCGCACAGCCCGGGGTTAGTAGTTTTCCGACGGTCTTTTGTTTTTGAGAAAGGAGGGACAGACATTAATGAAATGACCCCTCCCCCCACAGAAAAAACAAGCCCCCCCCCTACGGCGAATCTCGGGAGGACGGACCTGACGAGAAGTTCCGCCTAGCTGCATAGGCTCATCTAAGTCAGTACAGGCTGACTGTTGCTTGGGAGAGGTAACCAATTGCTCCGGAATTTTCGATCTCTCCCTAAGACGTCTATCTATTCTGATAGAGAGGGACATAACAGCATCAAGGGAAAGGGGGGTCTCATACAGCGCCAGTGCATCCTTAACCCTTTCAGATAACCCAGAGCAGAACTGACTCCTGAGAGCCGGGTCGTTCCACTGAGTATCCGTAGCCCACCTACGGAACTCTGAGCAATATTCCTCTGCTGACCGATCTCCCTGTAGGAGTCTCCGTAACTTCGACTCAGCCAGGGCGACTCGGTCAGGGTCATCATATATGAGACCCAAAGCCCCAAAAAATCCCTCCACTGAGCGAAGAGCCTGAGAACCAGGGGGTAACGAGAACGCCCAGGATTGCGGATCCCCCTGGAGCAGGGAAATGACAATCCCAACCCGCTGTTCTTCATGACCTGAGGAGTAAGGGCGCAACTTAAAATATAATTTGCAGGCCTCATGGAACGTTGCAAATTTGTCCCTTCCCCCAGAAAATCTGTCGGGAAGAGCAACCTTGGGTTCAGTGACAACCTGGTTACCCATAGCAACCGCTGGGGGTGCGGTCTGCTGCATTTGCTGCTGTTGTTGGAGAACAGACGCCTTCAATCCTGCCACCTCCAAAGACAGGCTTTGAAGCTGTTCTGCCAAGGCATCAATAGGATCCATATTGGATTCTAAGTAGAGAGAGAAAAAAAAACAACAAACAAAAAATTAAAAAAAAAAAATTTATTTTATTTTTTTTCTCAAAAAGTAAGGGCCAGTTATAATATCACGGTCGGCGTGGCTATCACATACGTGACACAGAGGGAGGGAACGAGGAAGGCCCTGCCCAAGTGAGAGGGAAGATGGTGACCCCTGACTCACCTGGCGGCTGGCACCTGGCTGCCCTGACGTCCCTAGACGGGTTCCTCACCCGTACGCCGATCACGTGCCTAAAGCCCTGGCTTTCCCTGAGCTGAGCCCTAGGTAGTGAACAGGGCGATGGGAACACTAGTCCGCACCACTAACTCTAAGGGAAAACACCAAGGGGAGGACAGACAACACAGACTCAACATATATTCCCAGGTGGGCGACAACAGGAGACAACAATAAGCCAAACAGGGATCCGGAGGGTAGCACACAGGAACAACAACCAGGATTAACCACTCCAGTGGGTCAGTATAGATGTCCAGGCAGGAAGCTCTATAACTGGCAACTAGAGAAGTGTGAGGGGAGAATATAAGGAGGTAGGGAGTGGCAGACACGAAACAGCTGAGGAGGAGAAGCTACGGATCCCTGAGAGAGACAAAAAGGATAGCAAGGCAAACACAGAAAACAATAACTAAGAAACACCATGATCTTTAGATATAGAGCGCGCAGCCACCCGCTGCGACTTCCTGACCCCGGGTATAACGGAGTCAGACGTGGCTCTTGATACCCTCGTGACAGTGATGTCCTGAATTGTTTCCATAAAGGCAGATTTTGGGGGTGGGAAGGGTTCTTGTTTTGGATTTCAAAATGCCCAATACTTTCGTTCTCAGGGAGATAAACTGCCTCTAAAGGTTTCTGGCAGCATCTCTATTGAAAATATTTGCAAATTTGGCCAAGCTGAGTATGTATATGTAAGGGGGTCAGGAGAGATAGCAGTTGACGGAATGGGTGTTCAGCCTACAGCTAAGTTATATGGCCTCCTGAACATTGTCCAATCATTGCTGAGAATGTCAAATTGTACGGACCCACCATGACAAGTAGCATAACACTCAGTTGTCAATTTGTTTGAACATTTACAGGAAAAAAAAGAGGAAGAACACAGAGCAGAGATCCAATTAAGGACGCTCTAGAATTTATAGTTCATGGGGAATAACAGTATTTAGTAAAACATACATGTCAGGAGAGCTATAAGGATCACTAGAGTAATTTCTTATATCCCCTTTAATATTTCTAAGGAGGTGTCAAAGGAAAAAAGTAACAGTAACAGTAAATCCTGGAATCATAACAGATCCGTCCTGTTTCCGTTATGCAGAACAGAGAAAAAAATCCTGTCGACAGGACTTTGTTTTCCGTCTTGCATAACGGGAACCAGACGGATCCGTTATGATTCCCATAGACTTCTAAGACGGAATGACTTTTAAAGACTCCTGTTTTGCATTCCGTCATAATACAAGTCTATAGGCAGCATAATGGATCCGTCCTTCCGTCTTATGGATTCCGTTATTTTTCTTTATAACCATGTTATAACGGAAAGCCATAATAGAATCCAGAACGCAGATGTGAACCCACCCTAAGATGTAATATAGAGAAGGCAGCAGCATAAAGGACATGCCTCTGAGACAGGTCACAATAAAGATGAGCGACTCTTCCAAGATTCGGTTCATTTCGGATTTGCTGAATTTTTCAAAAAGTTTGGTTCCGGTCCGAATCTATTTGTTCTGAACCAAAGTTGCTCCAATTGCCCTGGAAATTGGTATATAACACCCTCTATTCTCTAAAACACAGATTTTGTTATGAAAAGCTCCTATCTTATTTTGTTTACTTTTTAAAAAAAAAAAAAATTCTCCCTCACCTTTCCTCTCGGTCTGATACAGGTGCTACTGTATCTACTCTTATCTTTGCTGCCATAAACTGTGGGTATTGCTTGGCCGCAACTGACTGCAATTACCTCCTGCCTGGTGAGCACGGAACACTATTGATTGCTTATGTGCTGGGCGCCGTTTTACAAGATTTGTCCAAATCGAACCCAAAAAGATTTTGTTTCGATACAGTGCCTAAAAAAATCGGAGAACGAATCTCCAAATCTGCGAATACATTTGCTCATCTTAAGTCACAACCGTGGAGCTGTTAGCTTGGAGAGAGTCTAGCATAGCAACTAAAGCAATGAATGGGGAGATCTCTGGATTCATGCGAGTTCCAGGATTGGTTCTATGTTTGTTAGAAAGAGGTTGTCATGTACTAGATTATGTATGATTTTCATTTTTTTCAAATGTCATGGCATAACCTGTTTAATAAATAACAATGGGTAAGCCTTGTGTGATTCATTTCAAATAAGTGTAAATTGTTAAATTTCAATTAAAACTTGGACCCACTAGATCATGAATGTCAAACTCATGGCCCTCCTTCAGAGGAAATGTGTCATAAAGTGGAGCCCATTATTTTGGATACTTGTCGGGTCAAAGTCAGTGTTATAGCTATTGAATTAGCCATTTTAGTTGGCACAGTTTCCAGTATCATTTATGATGTTTTGATGATGTCAAAGATCAGTTACCGGTTGGGTCACCAACTCCAAAGAAATTTTGTGTCTAGTAGTCAGCTGGAAAGACCATGGCAACAGTTTTTTGGGATACAGAAGGCGTTTTATTACTAGAATTCATGTCACTCAAGACAATAATTACTGGAGACACCTATGCTTCAACAATGAAGGCATTACGTAAGGCAATCAAAGAGAAATGCCGTGGGAAGTTGTCAGCAGGGACGCTGCTGCTTCACAACAATGTACCAGTTTACAAGTCTCGCAAATCACAAGCTGCTATTTGGGAATGCGGCTTCATGGAGCTTAACCATCCACCCAACAATCCACACCTGGCTCCCAGTGATTACTTTCTCTTTCGGAACCTGAAGAAATTTCTGCGTGGGCAAGTATTTCCTGATGATAATGCAGTCAAAGAAGCGATAACAGGGTTCCTGCAGCAGCAAGACATCTCCTTTTATTCTGAGGACATCTGATCACTGAAAGCGAAGTAGAATGTGTGTTGAAGTCAAAGGGGATTACATTGAAAAGTATTAAGTTGAATTTTGTTTTCATATTCAGGTAGATAACTTATTGAAACCCTTTGTACACATTGTTCTCCCTTGTTCTCCCTTAAATTTTTTGGAATCCTGTTTCAGTTATTGCCTCAAGACAATGTCACTTTAAATAAGGTAACATAGTAACATAGTTACTATTATGGTGCCGGCGGCTCGTGCAAACAGCACAGTATTAAAACGATATCCTGAGGATCGGTAATCAATATGTAAAAAATGGAAACCACTTTAAAGGGGTTGTCCGGTGGAGGAGGGGGAAAGTTAAGCTTGGGCTCAACTTGAGATAAAAATGAATAGTTAGTTATCTCAACTAGGGATGAGCGAATCGACTTTGGAGGCTTTATTCAAAGTCAATTCGCATAAAACTTTAGACCGAGTTCTGTACCAAGGTTTTTAACAGTAGAAATAAATTTCTGGAGTTATTACCCGAAGTATCGCAAGACTTCGCAAAGTAATAACTTCGGCTCATCGGAGCCAATACATTCTAATACTGTACGGAGCGCTCACTCCGTACAGTATTTTAATAAAGTTTTATGAAAATCGACTTTGAAATAGGCATCCAAAGTCGATTCACTCATCCCTAATCTCAATCCGTTCCCCGCCACTCCCATTCTGATGCATGCCATGTGTCAGCTAGTCTCTGCTTCCTGGTCCACTCTCCACATGGAGGAATTGACTAGGGGGGCTCAGCCAATTACCGGTTGAGGCTTGTGACTACTGAAGCCAGTGATTGGCTAAGCAACTATCTCTAGTCATTTCCTATGTGTTGAGACAGGAATGAAAGGTAGAAACTAGCTGGGGATCTAGTAAGTGTCAGAATGGGATAGGTATGCAGGTTGCGGATTGGGAGATTGGTAAGGGGGACTATCCCTTCTTTTATTTTCTTTACCCCATTTTGAGCTCTTTCTAAAGAATTACAAAGAATTTCCTTCCACTCTAATCCTTGTAAAGCTCTTTATAGATTTATCGCTAATAAAGTTAATTTTCAGTTGCATCTAGTCAGCACTATTGGATGCCAATTGTTTTACTTTCATCAGAACTAGAGATGAGTGAATTTCATATTTTGAAATTCGTTCATGCTTTGTTTACTGGTAAAAGGTGAATTGCGTTATGGGTTCCTTTACCATGAACCATAACGCAATTCTATGACGGAATGCATAACGGAATGCCTTTAGAGGCATTCCGTTATTCCTTCCGTCATAATAGAAGTCTATGGGCTGCAAAATGGATCTGTTCCGTTTCTGTTATGCAGGGGAGTCCTCTCCTGCATAACGGAAACGGGACGGATCCGTTTTGCAGCCCATAGACTTCTATGAGCGAAGCTCACTTCGGATGCTTCAGTCGCTCAGTTCAAAGTTTTGGAATAATACTGTACGGAGATCCATCTCCGTACAGTATTAGAATGTATGGGCTCTAATAAGCCCAAGTTAGTTATTCGCGAAGTCGCGCGTGACTTCGTTGAATAACTTAGTTGATTTTTAAAGTGGAAAACCTCGGCTTCGGTTCCAACCTGTACCACGGAACCAAAGCCGAGTTCAGTTTCAAGTTTTGAAGTGGTTTTCCAACTACTGAAGTTATTCAATGAAGTCACGTGCAACTTCGTGAATAACTAACTTCGGCTCATTGAGACCCATACATTCTAATACTGTACAGAGACGGATCTCTGCACAGTATTATTCCGAAGTTTTGAATGAAGCAACTTTTGCTTTGCTCAACACTTGTCATCAACATCATATTAGTGGAATCCGACACCTGGTACATCCACAATCAGCTGTTTCAGGTTGTCATGGCCACAGAAACTATGCTGTGTATGGAGCTGGAGGAACACAGAGTTGTACACTGTGTAATGGCCGTTCCGGGGTACTGCACTATTCAAGTGAATAGGAGCTGAGCTTCAGTACGCTTCAGTACGCTGATGGCGAAAACAACAGCTCATGAAGCCTTCTACTTCTATTCACATGATCGCATATGATAAAACTCATGAGTCTAGTGGGTCCCTTGGGTATGCATCGTTATACGCTATGTCATTTGTCTTGTGATTAATCATATACAATTACACATTTAATTCTCTAAGCAATTAATTGTATAACCATAAATGCTCCATTTTAGCAAAATTATGGAAATGTGTTACACTATGCAAATGATTTGTATCACTATACAGTGAGATAATCTCGCTCGCTCACCCAGTATCGCTGTTTAATCACCTCACTTTGGTTTATGGAGATTAATTTTAGACATAGAGTTTAATGGGATTGGAACTTAATCCCTAATAGCATTATAATGCAGACAATTTGGAAAAAGAAACGTCATTTTGGACTGTTATGTGGCATATGAAATGTAAATATTCAACTAGTCTGCATAATACATTCCTTAAATTCATAATTAATCACACTTTGTAAGTTACAGAAATATTTTTTTGGTCATACACAAGTGCTGTGTTGTCAAATCGATCTGTTTTCCCTCCGAGTGACTTAGGGAGGACGCATAGTAGAAGAAATTTATATTGTTAAAACTCATAGACATTTGAATGGTTGCCAATCCTGGAAATTCTTTTGTACCAGACACTCCCTGTACTTAACCTTCGTCTTCAACATTCTTGTCATTAACCCTGTCATGGCATGTTCATCTACTTGTGTGGAATATAACATAAAACATAAATATAAAATAAGAAAATAAAATTAGCCATCCATTCCTCACAAGACCTCCTTCTCTACTCTCCTATTTTCTGTTCTCCCCACAATCTCCTCCAATATTTCTCCTTTGCATCCCCCAAACTTTGGAACTCTCTACTGCAACATATCAGAAGCTCAACTACAGTGGAAACCTACAAAAGAAACCTGAAAACCCACCTCTTCAGAGAAGCCTACAACCTTGCAGCTGCAATACTGCCATATGACCAGCTTTACCCTCACCTACTGTATCCTTCTTTCATCCCTTGTAGATTGTAAGCCCTCGTGGGCAGGGCCCTCTCTCCCTCTGTACCAGTTTGTACCTCGTCTTGTTCATGCTTTTTGCTAATATTTTACATTATGCATGTACACCCCTTTTCAAATGTACAGCACAATTCATAAATAAAAATAATATTAATAATAATAATAACAGTATACTTACTTGTAGTTTATAATAATAGCAGTCATAATCTTCATAAAACTTGAAATCCGTTCCAGTATGTCCAGGATAGATTTGTTATAAAACATTATATAACAAATAAAACACTTTATAAAATATATAAAATATAAAAAAACTCACTCATTTGATCCTCCACCGCTCCAGCAGTCTCCACCAGCCTCTGTTTACTTCCGTGTAGCAGATCACATGGCTACCCATGTAACTGCTGGGGCCAATCATTGGTTTTAGGTCTCGTGCCGTAAATACAGATGCAACTGTTGAGGTTAGTGACTGGCTGCAGTGATAATGTTGGTAGATGTTGACATATGATGGGGGATTAAATGAATAAGTATTTTTATTTTATACCACTGACCAATGTTGGCGTGACTTTAGACTGCCGCTTCCGCAAATTGGTAATATTGGAAAAGCAGTAGATGGAGACACTCTCTGTACTGTGCTGGTGCTTGTTGTTAGATGCCAGCACAATGTAAGTGAATGGCGTAGATGTGTATACCTGTGAAGTCACGCAACAATTTCTGCCTGATCCATTCTGGAGTTCACAGGCTAACCTATGTCTGTCTAGTCTCTGGTTAGGACTTGCGCTTGACACAGAAAAGGTAATTATGTTAAAAAAAATGTTTAAGGAATCTTATGGTGTTTTAATACAGGTGATTGGTGGAGGTCTAACACCCAGCACCCCAGCAGAGCTGCTGTTTGAAGAGGCTGTGGTGCTCCGGTGAGCCACGTGGCCTCCTCGCAGCTTAGTAAGCACAGCATCATCCATTGCATAGCAGCAATGGTTTTGCAGCTCAGCCCCATTCACTTAAAGGGAACCTGTCACCTGGATTTTGGGTATAGAGCTGAGGACATGGGCTGCTAGATGGCCTCTAGCACATCCACAATATCCAGTCCCCATAGCTCTCTGTGCTTTTATTAAAAAAAACGATTTTATATATATGTAAATTAAGCTTCTCCTCTACAAACAGATTGGCAGAGTTGCCGAGAGTTGGTCCCCCACCAATCTGACATTAATGACCTATCCTGAGGATAAGCCATCAATATTAATCACCCAAACAACACATTTAATGCCAATTGAGTAAGCAATCAATACAACTTAATAAATAGCTGGAACTAGAGTTCAGCGAACTGTAGGTTTTTCGGCACCCGGACCCGAACATTTACGTAAAAGTTCGGGTTTCGGGTTCAGTGTTCGGCGATTTCTATGGCGCTTTTTGAAAGGCTGCAAAGCGTCATACTACTTGCCCCAAGAGGCCATCACAGCCATGCCTACTATTGGCATGGGTGTGATTGGCCAGAGCAGCATGTGTCCCAGCCTCTATTTAAGCTGGAGTCATGTAGCGCCGTCCGTCACTCTGCTCGGATTAGTGTAGGGAGAGGCTGCAGCTGCTGTGAGGGAGAGATCAGGGAGGAATCTTATGAAGAACTGCTTTTTCACTCAGCGATCTACAGCAAATGTGTTTTGTGGGTGCAGTGCACAATTGTTTTAAGCCTGCCCTGCGCCAACGATTACTGAAAACGAACTTTTTTTCCTTCAGTTAGTCAATACATAATCGGCAGCCATTTTATGCAACGATAGTGCACCAGCACAGGCTATCTGCATGTCTGCAAGTCCAGAAATACTGCTTTGAGACACTGGGGTTAAAAAAAAACTCTGTTTCATATAGTGAACATCTAGGATTATTGCTGCATAAGTGACTGTTCAATTTAGGCCAGAAATACGTCTTTCTCATACTGGGGTGAAAAAAAAACACCTCTGTTTCATATAGTGCACATCTGTGATTATAGGTGCATAAGTGAGTGTTACATTTAGGCCAGAAACATGGCTTTAATATACTGGGGCATACTGGGTGAAAAAAAACCTCTGTTTTATAGTGCACATCTAGGATTATAGGTGCATAAGGGACTGTTCATTTTAGGCCAGAATATGGCTTTCCCATACCGGGGTGGAAAAAACACTGTTTTATATACTGCACATCTGGGATTAGACGTGCATAAGTTACTGTGAAATTTAAGCCACAAATACCACTGTCATATAGAGTTAAAAAAAAATTATTTTACTGCAATACCCTACATCAGAGTTTTTATTGCCGGAAAATTATTATTTTTAACAGACTCAACCACTTTTTACTTTGCTTGGTGAACGCTAACTATGAGGGAAACTTCTAATAAGGGACGCCGTCATGGTCGTGGTGGTGGTGTTGGTGGAGCCTCTGGTGCAGGGAAAGGATGTGGCCATTCTGTCACAGCTACACGTCCTACTGAACCTACTTCCTCAGGTCCCAGTAGCTGCCAGAATCTACAGCGATATTTGGTCGGGCCTAATGCCGTTCTAAAGGATGGTAAGGCCTGAGCAAGTACAGGCGCTAGTCGATTGGGTGGCCGCCAGTGGATCTAGCACGTTCACATTATCTCCCACCCAGTCTTCTGCAGAAAGTGCACAGGTGGAACCTGAAACCTATGCCCATCAGTCTGTCACATCACCCCCGTGCATATCGGGGAACCTGTCTGAGCCTCAAGTCATGCAGCAGTCTCTTATGCTGTTTGAAGACTCTACTGGCAGGGTTTCCCAAGGGCATCCACCTAGCCCTTCCCCAGGGGTGGAAGACATAGAATGCACTGACACACAACCACTTATGTTTCCTGATGAGGACATGGGAATACCACCTCAGCACATCTCTGATTATGACAAAACACAGGTGCCAACTGCTGCGTTATTCTGCAGTGTGCAGACCAAAAAGTAGGTCAGGGAGGAAGACTGGGTGGAAGACGATGCAGGGGACGATGAGGTCCTAGACCCCACATGGAATGAAGGTCGTGCCACTGACTTTCAGAGTTCGGAGGAAGAGGCAGTGGTGAGACCGAGCCAACAGTGTAGCAAAAGAGGGAGCAGGGTGAAAAAGCAGAGCAGTCGTCGCCAAAACTGTTTGCCTGCTACTGGCCACTGCCACCAGGGACCGAGCACACTAGAGGCAGCTTCAAGGAGTTCCCTGGCATGGCACTTCTCCACACAATGTGCTGATGACAAGACCCGAGTGGTTTGCATGCTGTGCCATGAGAGCCTGAACCGAGGCATTAACGTTCTGAACCTTAACACAACCTGCATGACCAGGCATCTACATGCGAGGCACGGGCTGCAGTGGAGTAAGCACCTTCAAAACCAAGAAAGGGCTCAGGCCCCTCCTGCTCCCTCTTCTGCTGCTGCCTCGGCCTCTTCCTCGGCCTCTGGAGGAATGTTGGCACCTGCCGCCCAGCAAACAGAGGATGTGCCACCAACACCACCACCTCCGTCACCAAGCATCTCCACCATGTCACACGGAAGCGTTCAGCTCTCCATCTCACAAACCTTGGAGAGAAAGCGTAAATTCCCACCTAGCCACTCTCGATCCCTGGCCCTGAATGCCAGCATTTCTAAACTACTGGCCTTTGAAATGCTGTCATTCAGGCTGAGATAGACAGCTTCAAACAGCTCATGTCACTTGCTGTCCCACAGTACGTCGTTCCCAGCTGCCACTACTTCTCCAGGAGAGCCGTGCCCTCCCTGCACAACCAAGTATCGGATAAAATCAAGTGTGCACTGCACAATGCCATCTGTGGCAAGGTCCAGATACGTGGACCAGTAAGCACGGCCATGGACGCTATATCTCCCTAACTGCACACTGGGTAAATGTAGTGGCGGCTGGGCCCCAGGCGGACAGCTGTTTGGCCCACGTCCTTCCGCCGCCAAGGATCGCAGGGCATCATTCTTTGCCTCCTCTTCCTACTCGGCTTCCTCCTCCTCTTCTACCACCTCCTCATCCGGTCAGCGACAGACCTTCACAACCAACTTCAGCACAGCCAGGGGTAAATGTCAGCAGGCCTTTTGAAACTGATGTGTTCGGACAGGCCCCACACCGCGCAGGAGTTGTGGCGGGGTATAGAACAACAGACCGACGAGTGGTTGCTGCCAGTGAGCCTCAAGCCCGGCCTGGTGGTGTGCAATAATGGGCGAAATCTCGTTGCAGCTCTGGGACTAGCCGGTTTGACGCACATCCCTTGCCTGGCGCATGTGCTGAATTTGGTGGTGCAGAAATTCATTCACAACTACCCCGACATGTCTGAGCTGCTGCATAAAGTGCGGCCCGTCTGCGCGCTTCCGGTGTTCTCATCCTGCCGCCGCTCTCATCGGCTCTCTGCTCTACAGCGTAACTTCAGCCTTCCCGCTCACCACCTCATATGCGACGTGCCCACTAGGTGGAACTCCAACTTGCACATGCTGGAGAGACTGTGCGAGCAGCAGCAGGCCATAGTGGAGTTTCAGCTGCAGCACACACGGGTGAGTCGCACTGCGGAACAGCACCACTTTACCACCAATGATTGGGCCTCTATGCGAGACCTGGTTGGCCTATTGCGCCGTTTCGAGTACTCCACCAACATGGCCAGTGGCGATGATGCCATTATCAGCGTTACAATACCACTTCTATGTCTCCTTGAGAAAACAGGGCGATGATGGAAGAGGATGTGGCCCAGAACGAGGAGGAGGAAGAGGGGTCATTTCTAACACTTTCAGAAGTGGCTCAGAGGGAGGTTTTTTGCAACAGCAGAAGCCAGGTACAGATTTGGCAAGCCAGGGCCCACTACTGGAGGACGAGGAGAAGGAGGATGAGGAGGAGGATGAGGATGAAGCATGTTCACAGCGGGGTGGCACCCAACGCAGCTCAGGCCCATCACTGGTGCGTGGCTGGAGGGATACGGAGGATGCAGACGATACGCTTCCCAAAGAGGACAGCTTGTCCTTACCTCTGGGCAGCCTGGCACACATGAGCGACTACATGCTGCAGTGCCTGCGCAACAACAGCAGAGTTGCCCACATTTTAACGTGTGCTGACTACTGGTAGGCCACCCTGCTAGATCCCCATTACAAAGACAATGTGCCGTCCTTAATTCCTTCACTGGAGAGTGTTTGGAAGATGTGCGACTACAGGCGCACGCTGGTAGACGCGCTCCTGAGAGCATTCCCGACTGACGCCGGGGGACAAGTGGAAGCACAAGGCAAAGGCAGAGGAAGAGGTTGCCAACGCAGCTGTGTCAGCGCCAGCACCTCAGAAGGCAGGGTTAGCATGGCCGACATGTGGAAAAGCTTTGTCACCTCGCCGCAACAACCGGCCCCAACTGCTGATATGGAGCGTGTTAGCAGGAGGCAGCATTTGAACAACATGGTGGAACAGTACCTGTGCACACGCCTACACGTACTGACTGATGGTTCTGCCCCATTTAACTTCTGGGTCTCCAAATTGTCCACATGGCCAGAGCTTGCCCTGTATGCCTTGGAGGTGCTGGCCTACCCTGTAGCCAGTGTACTCTCTGAACGTGTATTTAGAACCCTCTCTGAACGTGTATTTAGCACCGCAGGAGGCGTCATTACAGACAGACGCAGCCGTCTGTCCACAGCCAACGTGGACAAGCTCACGTTCATTAAAATGAACCAGGCCTGGATCCCACAAGACTTGTGCAGAATAGACAGTTCTAACAGCCTCAACCATCCATCCCTGTACTCAAGTGCACTTATTCCTTTTTTTTTTTTATATGTCCCAATATTTTGGGGGATACCACTATGTAAAAATGCAAAATAACACACATCTGTGTTGGCTACCTATTCCTCCTTCGCCGCCGCTTCCACCTAGAGTGCCACGTTAGCCTACATCGCTACATCCACCCATTCACCGCCTCCTCAACCTCTTCCTCCTACATCATTCCTAATTTTTATTTATTTAAGGTCTTCTATGTTTTTTTAATTCATTTCCCTATCCACATTTGTTTGCAGAGCATTTGCCATGCTCTTAAGCACATTTTGCTGCCTTTTGCAGCCCTCTAGCTCTTTCCAGGGCTTTTTTAGAGCCATTTTAGTGGCCAAAAGTTCAGGGTCCCCATTGACTTCAATGGGGTTTGGGCCGAACCCGAACATCCAGGTGTCCGCTCAACTCTAGCTGGAACCCTTACTTTTTTATTTCCTTTCTTATTACATAAATATCTGCTAATATCCAACTAATATTAAATTAATAAATATCCAACTGCTCAAAAGCAACTAGTGGGAAGCTAGATGTATATTGGCATAGAAGTTGTGAAGATAGAAGAAGACTCAAGTAGAAGACAGGATGTTTCTAAGAAACACTAGTTGCATAGGGTCATCAGAAGTGAATATCCATTAGAAGACACAATCTGGCCATATACTTTAGATAAATGTTGACTGAAACCTACAGATTTTGGCAGAACTGGCTGACCATCTAATGTGAATGGGTTGCCTTCTGACTCTCCCCCGATGACAGGTGCCATAGGGAAATAAGGATCAGGTATTCTCAGGGTGATAATCCGCTGCCAAGGACTTTCTCCCCCTTCAGGACACATGCATGTCTGGCCAAGTGGGTATGTATATGGGAGAGTTGGGAAATGCAGCTGATGAGTGTTTGGCCAACAGCTATTTAATGTGTATGGCTGGACTTTGCAATAAAAAAAAAATTGAAGATGATAATGATGACTAAGATGTTGATGCTATAAGGTTAGATGTATATACTCCTCCCTCTCAATGTGCATATAGTAGTGAGAAAAGTTACAATGTTTGACTGGTGATGATATCATGTCACACAGATCACACCTTGCCTTGGAATTAATAGCATAGTACAGTATAAAATCAAAGCGTAAGTGAAAAACCGGTCTCTATGTGAGCAGGAGATAACATTCTCCCTTCATTGCTTTATATACATTTTAGCCGATTACGGTTAGCCGATTTATTAGGACACAGTGCCATGTGATTACATTAAACCTGTATGAATCATTATGGTAAACCTTATTATAGGTTGACATTATCAGTCTGTGGTCGCACTCCCACATTGTGACCTACTCAGCAGCCTAAATCATTCTTCTGCTCATAAATATGGGATGATTTCTCTGAAATCCAGGTGATTCTATACAGCACAGCGACCTACATAAAAGTAAAATCCACATTAAAAAATAACATGGAGGGAAGTATTTAAAAATGTAACATATACAATACTGTAGTTATTGTAATATACTCTATTATTAAGACTACCATTTCAATAAACCTTGCATAGATCAACAGTAAAAGGGAGATGTATACCTTTTTAGAAAAAAAATATTTCTTTAGTTATCAGTCTCTTTTCTTCATCTCCTGCACTAATCACTCACTTTCAGTTCACTGGTAAAATCTAGTGAAAGATAAAGAGAGAGAGGGAGAGATTTTCAGCTTTAGGTTACATTTGCTGCCCAGATAAGTCTATAGAGAAGGGAAGAGAAAGAGGAGGAGGGATCGGATACAGAGATGCTGCTGCTTCTAATTAGTAATCTACTGCCTTACCTCAGTGCTGGATTTAGGGCTCTTTCACACTTGCGTTGTTCTGTTCCGGCATAGAGTTCCGTCGTCGGGGCTCTATGCCGGAAGAATCCTGATCAGTTTTATCCTAATGCATTCTGAATGGAGAGAAATCCGTTCAGGATGCATCAGGATGTCTTCAGTTCCGGAACGGAACGTTTTTTGGCCGGAGAAAATACCGCAGCATGCTGCGCTTTTTGCTCCGGTCAAAAATCCTGAACACTTGCCGCAAGGCCGGATCCGGAATTAATGGCCATTGAAAGGCATTGATCCAGATCCGGCCTTAAGCTAAACGTCGTTTCGGCGCATTGCCGGACCCGACGTTTAGCTTTTTCCGAGTGGTTACCATGGCTGCCGGGACGCTAAAGTCCTGGCAGCCATGGTAAAATGTAGTGGGGAGCGGGGGAGCAGTGTACTTACCGTCCGTGCGGCTCCCCGGGCGCTCCAGAGTGACGTCAGAGCGTCCCATGCGCATGGATGACGTGATCCATGTGATCACGTGATCCATGCGCATGGGCCGCTCTGACGTCATTCTGGAGCGCCCCGGGAGCCGCACGGACTGTAAGTATACTGCTCCCCCGCTCTCCACTACTACTATGGCAGCCAGGACTTTAATAGCGTCCTGGCTGCCATAGTAACACTGAACGCATTTTGAAGACGGATGCGTCTTCAAATGCTTTCAGTTCACTTGCGTTGTTACGGATCCGGCGAGCACCTCCGGCAAATGGAGTGCACGCCGGATCCGGACAACGCAAGTGTGAAAGAGCCCTTACAGATACACTATACACTGTACAGTGCTTTTTTTTTTTACATGCTAATAGCACCCCTGCTTTATTGATTGCTTTGCAGAAGGAGGATTATATGCTTTTTTTTTTTTTTTTATACCCAAGTGGTTTTGTTTCTTTCTTGGTTTTACACCATGGAACACCTTGTGGTATTTTTGTCCTTGTAGACAGAAATAGGAAGCAGAGTCTTCTTTCTATGTGGTGTGTATGGGAGATATATCATTTTGGCTATTTTCACACATGCAGCAAAACAATTGGGCAGACTGTTCCAGCAGAGAACAGCCTGCCAGAGTTCTCTGGATCCTGCATAGCCAGATAGTGTCACTTGCCTGCCAGACTCCATTGACTATAATGGGAACCAGCGGCACCAATGCCTGGACTCGTCTGGTCAAAAACTGTTGCATGCAGCAACTTTTAACTGTCCGAATCCCGGCATTTATGCTGGGGAGCATCCGGATTCACACCGCTTCCCATTACAGTCAATAGGGTGCAGCAGACAAGTGACACTATCTGGCTATCCCGGATCCAGAGAAATTCAACAGATCGTGGCCAAAAGGATCCAGATTGCTGCGCCACATGTGTGAAACTAGCCTTTGTCCCCTTTCACTTTGCAGCTGAGATCAGTAAGAACCAACAATTGGAAATGGAGTCGTTAAGAAACAGGACCCATTGTTCTGTATGTGATAACAGAATGAGCCCACCATGCTTCTGTTGTTGAAGCTGCATGTGTTTCTTATGTCAGAGTGCTCATTTTGGCTTGAAAGTGTAGTCCACATAAAAGAAGTTTTTTTTTCCTGTAGTTCTGAGTTTAAAACTAGAGATGAGCGAATCGAAGCTGACAAAGTCCAATTCGTACAGAATTTCAGGAAAAATTTGATTCTGAACGAATGCAAATTCCCTCACGCTTCGTGGTAACGAATCGCATTATTTCCTACAATGGTGGGTGGCTAAAATGGCATCTAAAATGGCGGCTATACGAGTGAAGACATGGGTCAAGGAACTCTGGGAAGGCGGGATGACCCATAATACCATGCATGCAGCCAATCAGCAGCCAGCCAGCCCGGTGATGTCACAGCCCTATAAATATGGTGGCCATCTTAGATGCTGTCATTCAACATCGTACATTAGTCAGGGACAGACGTGTATGCAGGCGCTAGGGAGAGTGAAAGAAAAACGAATTGTTAAAAAAAAAAAAAAGGAAAGAAGCAATTTACTAGTGCAGTGAAAAGATAGTGAGAGGAATCATTTAATAGGCAGAGAGAGACGTGTGCAGATGTTAGTAGGGAGAGTCATCGGAAATACCTCATTGTGAAAACCAGCGATATACAAGTGCAGGGAAAGGACAGGGAGAGGAATCATTTCACAGTCAGGAAGATACTGTCACGGTAGGCAAGGGAAGGGAAGCAAGCCAAATACAACAAAAGCAACAAAACACCAGACTAGGCCCCAAAGCTAAGGAACAGGGAAAGGTAACCACCTGACAATCCCTGAGCCTTTCCCTGACTGCTGACATGAGCAAATCCTTAAGGTGGAAGTGCTCATGCACTGGAACCTAAACCTAGCTGAAACTGTAACAAACCCTCAGCTAGGGAGCTGGAGATAAGGCGACCGGTTCCTAGCGCAAGGTGCAGGAACCAGTGTCTTCCTGAGGCCTAGCCAGAACACACAACAAAAGGGATGGGGTAGGACTTAGCTTAAGACGAACGGGGAGCAGGAGATCCACCAAACACCAGCTGAGAACTCCAGAAGCAAATATAAACCACAAGGGCTAAAGTGAGAGGCGGGTATAAATAGCACCACTAAATAGCTAATGAGCAGAACCTGTGGGGAGGTGGGATCCTGCCCAAAACCACAACAAAAAGAAATAGAACAATCTGTCAGATAGACTCACGTGTAGCAAGTTTGTCAGATCTTCTAAGGCCTCTTAAAGGGCAGGGCGTGACAGAGACATGTGCAGATGCTAGGGAGAGTTAGGCCCCTTTCACACGAGCGAGTATTCCGCGCGGATGCGATGCGGGAGGTGTACGCATTGCATCCGCACTGAATACCGACCCATTCATTTCTATGGGGCTGTGCACACGAGCGGTGATTTTCACGCATCACTTTTGCGTTGCGTGAAAATCGCAGCATGCTCCTCTTTGTGCGTTTTTCACGTAACGCAGGCCCCATAGAAATGAATGGGGTTGCGTGAAAACCGCAAGCATCCGCAAGCAAGTGCGGATGCGGTGCGATTTTCACGCACGGTTGCTAGGAGACGATCGGGATGGAGACCCGATCATTATTATTTTCCCTTATAACATGGTTATAAGGGAAAATAATAGCATTCTGAATACAGAATGCAAAGTAAAATAGCACTGGAGGGGTTAAAAAAATAAAATAAAAATTTAACTCACCTTAATCCACTTGCTCGCGTAGCCCGGCATCTCCTTGTGTCTCCTTTGTTGAAAGACCTGTGGTGAGCATTAACTATAGTTCAAGGACCTGGGATGACGTCACTCCGGTCATCACATGGTACGTCACATGATCTTTTACCATGGTGATTCGAAGTGATAGAAACCCTTTAAGCAGCAATGGGAGTTCATAATTACGGGCAACGTCTGTGGAATGTGATGTAAACAGGATCAAGTGACAAGAACGGTGAGCTGGACTGAACTCCAAATCTTGTTACATATATGATTTACATATGTAATCCGACTCCTTACTAAAACACTTTAAATTTAGTTCTGCGAGCCTCCCATTTCTCTTGGTCATCTTTAAGATATTTCTACACCCTGATTGGAGTACACCTGTGGTAAATTCTGTTGATTGGACATGATTTGGAAAGACACAGCCCTGTCTTTATAAGGTCTCTCAGCTGACAATGCATATCAGAGCAAAAACCAAGCCACGAGGAGCAGAAAACTGCTTGTGGAGCTCAGAGACAGGATTGTGTGGACGCAGAGATCTGTAGAGGGGTACAAAAAATTATTCTGCACTGAAGGTACCCAAGAGAACAGTGACCTCCATAATGTTTAAATGCGGTCTACAAAACAAAATAATCAAGGGAGAAGGGCCTTGGTAAAAGAGAAGACCAAGAACCCAATAGTTACTCCATCTGAGCTCCAAAGATCCTGTGTGCAGATATAAGAAACTTCGAGAAGGTCAACCTTCACTCCAGCACTCCACCAATCAAGGCTTTATTGCAGAGTGGTGAGAAAGAAGCCTCTCCTCAGTAAAATGCACATGAAAACCCATCTGAAGTTTGTGAAAAAGCACCCAAAGGACTCTCAGACTGAGAAAAAATATTTTCATATCTGATGAAACCAAGATTGAATCATGTCTGGAGGAAACCAGGCACTGCCCAATACCATCCCTGCAGTCAATCATGGTGGTAGCAGCATCATGCTGTGGAGTGTTTTCCGGGAGCTGGGACAGGGAGACTGGTCAGAGTTGAGGGCAAGTTGAATGGAGCAAAGTACAGAGATATTCTTAATGAAAACTTGATTCAGAGTGCTGTGGACATCAGACAGGGCCAAAAGTTTGCCTTCAAACAAGACAATGACTCTAAGCACACAGCCAAGACTACACAGGAGTTGCTTAGAGACAACTTTGTGAATGTCCTTCAGTGGCCCAGCCAGAGCCCTGACTTGAACCCAATAAAAATCTTTGGAGAGGCCTGAAAATAGCTGCCCCCATCCAACCTGACAGAGCTTGAGAGATCTTCAGAGAAGAATGGCAAAAAGTCCCCAAATTCAGGTGTGCAAACCTTGTGGCATCAAACCAATGAAGACTGGAGGCTGCAATCGCCGCCAAAGGTGCTTCAACTAAATTCTGAAGAAAAAGTCTGAATACTTATATCAGTGCAAGATTTTAGTTTTTCCTTTTCAAAAAATTATCAAAAAATTCTAACATTCTGTATCACTTTGTCATTATAGGGTATTGAGTGCAGAATGATGGGGAAAATATAATTCACATAACAAAATGTGAAAAAAGTGAAAGGGCCTGAAGACTTTCCGAATGCACCATACATTGGACCATGTATTGCTGGAGTATGTAAACTTTCTCTTTTATGCATGTCCCTATATCAGTTTTATAATCTGTATTTATAATCTGTCATCTGTCTGCTTTCATGAATGTCAGATTAGATGAAATTATAAAGACCTTGTGACATGATGTTTCTGTAATGAACCATGTGAGCTCAAGTCAAAGGAACAGATGTATAAAACTGTCTAAAAGACAATCTGTGTCTCCCATCACAACCAATCACAGCGCAGATTTTATTTTCCAAGGGCAGAATCTGAAATGAAAGATGCTATAATAGTTATATTTATTATGACCTTCTATGCTAGAAAGTGGTTTTTGAATGCTAATGTGCTTGAATTTAGGCAAAAAAAAATCCAAAAATAAAACACATAAAATTGTAAACGAAACAGAAAACCAGACATATTGGGTATTGCCGCATCTGTAACAACTGGCTCTACAAAAATATCACATGATACACCCCCTCACCTGAACACTGTGGACAAAATAAAATAAAAACAATCATTTTTTGGTCACCTTACATCATGAAAAGTCCAACACCAAGCAATCAAAAAGGTGTATGCCCCCCAAAATAGTACCAATAAAACTATTGGGCAAAAAAATTAAAAAAAACTATGGCTCTCAGAATATGGAGACAATAAAACATGATTTTTTTTGTTATTGTGTAAAACTTAAATAAATAAAACAAAGTATACATATTGCCACGTCCGTAAGAACCTGCTGTATAAAAATATCACATGACCTACCCCCTCCCTCAGCTGAACTGGGTGAAAAAATAAAAATAAAATCTGTGTCAAAAAAGCCATTTTTTGTCACCTTACATCACAGAAAGTGTAATACCAAGCGATCAAAAAGTCATATGCCGTCTAAAATAGTACCAATCAAACCATACAAATCATCTCATACTGAAAAAAATTAGTCCCTACATAAGACAGTCGCCCAAAAAAAAAAAAAAAAAAAATCTATGGCTTACAGAATATGGAGACACTAAAAAATATTTTATTTCAAAAATTCTTTATTATGTAAAACTGAAACAAACAACCAAAAAAAGTCATATTTGGTATTGTTGCGTCTATAACAACCTGCTCTATAAAATACCATATGATCTAACCTGTCAGATTGTATCAACATTGTAAAAAACAAAAAATTAAAACAGTGCCAAAACAGCTCTTTTTTGTTACCTTCCCTCACAAAAAGTATAATCTAGAGCAACCAAAAATCATATGTACCCTAAAATAGTACCAACAAAACTGCCGCGTCATCCCGTAGTTTCCAAAATGGGGTCACTTTTTTGGAGTTTCTACTCTAGGGGTGCATCAGGGGGTCTTCAAATGTGACATGGCAGCTTAAAATTATCCCAGCGAAATCTGCCTTCCAAAAACCATATGGCGTTACTTTCCTTCTGCGCCCTACCGTATGCCTATACAGCAGTTTACGACCACATATGGGCTGTTTCTGTAAACTACAGATACAGGGTAATAAATATTGAGTTTTGTTTGGCTGTTAACCCTTGCTTTGGCACCAAAAATTATAAAAATTAAAGTGGGCCCAGCATGCATGGAACCTACACTCCCTGAATGGTATGGTAGCCGTCATGGCACATAACAGGTAGAATTTAGTGTTAGGTTCCCGTCTTACAGAGATTGCCTTGACGTGTGGCAGATGGGCACAAATAATTTGGTACAAAATGTATTTGCCAAGCATCTCTAATTTATAAGCATAGTATTAGCAATTATAATGCATTTTTGTACTTTATTTGGTTTGCAGAGAGTTGTTGCATTGTATGTTTTGTTCTATGTAGTGTTTTCAGCCATAGAAATGTGCACCTGCGCATTGGGATGTGCTGACTGACCCCCTTTTTTTCTTTGCAGTTCAACCATTGCTTTGTTAGCGGGAAAAAAATGGATTAAAATTGAAAATCTGCCAATAAAGTGAAATTCGGAAATTTCATCTACATTTTCCATTAATTCTTGTGAAACACCTAAAGGGTTATCAAAGTTAGCAAAATCAGTTTTTAATACCTTGAGGGGTGTATTTTTAAAAATGGGGTCAGTTTTTTGGAGTTTCTACTCTAGAGGTGCATCAGGGGGTGTTCAAATATGACATGGCAACTTAAAATGATCCCAGTGAAAATCTGCCTTCCAAAAACATATAGCATTCCTTTCCTTCTGCGCCCTGCCGTGTGCCCGTACAGCAGTTTACGATCACATATGTAGTGTTTCTGTAAACTACAGAATCAGGGTAATAAATATTGAGTTTTGTTTGGCTGTTAACCCTTGCTTTGTTACTGGGAAAAATTTATCGAAATGGAAAATTTGCCAAAAAAGTGAAATTCTGAAATTTCATCTATATTTTCCTTTAATTCATGTGGAACACCTAAAGTTTGTGAAATCAGTTTTGAATACCTTGAGGAGTGTAGTTTCTAAAATGGGGCAATTTATGGGTGGTTTCTATAATGTAAGCCCCACAAAGTGACTTCAGACCTGAACTGCTCCTTAAAAATTGGGTTTTAAAAATTATCTTAAAAATTTTAAGATTTACTTCTAAGCCTTCTAACGTCTCTTAAAAAGAAAATGTAATTTACAAACCAATCCAAACACGAAGTAGACATATGAGAAATGTAAAGTAATAACTATTTTAGGAGGCATCACTATCTGTTTTAAAAGCAGAGAAATTGAAATTTAGAAAATTGCAAATTTTTCAAAATTTTTGGTAAATTTGGTATTTTTTTTTTATAAATAAAAATGAAATATTTTGACTCAAATTTACCACTGTCATGAAGTACAATATGTGACGAGAAAACAATCTCAGAATTGCTTGGATAAGTAAAAGCATTTTAAAGTTATCTCCACATAAAGTGACACTCCACATAAAGTGACACTGATTGGCAAAAAATGGCCTTGTCCTTAAGGTGAAAAATGGCTGGGTCCTGAAGGAGTTAGGCCACACTGGTCTGTATAACTTTTTATGCATTCCCTAATGTTCTCTATTTACTATTTATTGCACTAGGCACTTTGTTACTATTTACATACCTTGTTCCCTCCCCTTGTTGTTTTTTTTATCAACTATTATATAGATGGTTTTTGCACTATGCAGAAATGAATGTTAACCTGTTATACCATCAAAGGCTACTTTCACACCAGCGTTTTTACTGGATCCGGCAGGGCTCAGCAAAAACTCTTCTGTTACTGATAATATAACCATCTGCATCTGTTATGAACGGATACAGTTTTATTATCTTTATCATATCCAAGACGGATCTGCCATGAACTCCTTCGAAAGTTAATGTGGGACGGATTCTTTTTCTATTGTGGCAGATTGTGGCAGAGAAAACAGATCCGTCCCTATTGAATTGCATTGTGGGTCATGCCGGATCCGTCTTGTCCGCATCCTAGGACGGAAAGCAAACTACAACATGTTGCGGTTTGCTCTACGGTATGGAAATGCAACTAAACAGAACTTAATGCATCTTGGAGCATTCTGTTCTGTTCAGTTCAATTCAGTGGGGACAAAACTGAAGCGTTTTTTTCCGGTATTGAGCCCTGTGAGAGAGTGACTGGAAAAGTAGTAGAGAATCGTTATATTTCCCCTAGGTTTCTTTCATATACCATGTACTATGCTACAGGAGGTGGATATCTCAACTAGGAAACCTGGGTGAGATATCAGAAATCCAGGAAAATATGGTCTGCTTTAGCAAAGCATAGTTTGCTGAGGACTTTGGTAAATTGTGTTGTCGGGCCTGGATTTCAATGGAATGAGGATGCAGGTTGGTAGCGGGGCTCCTCATTCCCTTCCTGTCCAGAACAGGTTTCATATAGAGCTCTCAGCCAGGTGATGGAGCTCAGCTCATTTCTGGGCTATAAAGGTTTGCACTATGAGCATGTCTGGGTGGGAACTGACTGGCTTTCACCATTGCTGCTGAAGTCTGTGCAAACAACAAAAAGGACACTGAGTTTATTTAGAATTGTGTCGTGTGGCTGGTAGTAGGCCGCCCGTATAGAAAGGGTGATTTTATGTTTAGTTAGTGCTCAGCCGAGCAGGAATTTATTTTGTATCTTTGCCTGAATGTAAAGGCCTTATATTTTGTTTGTGGACGAGAATAAAGAACACAGGCAAACCCCTGTGTGAACTGTGCCATTGTGTCACTGTCTCTGACTGCTGTGCCTACTACTATTGAGCTGATCCCCACATATGGTGGAGGATGCGTGCAACTGGATCCAAAAATGCAGTCTTAAAGAGACAGACACCTAAAAAGTTTGTTGCACAGACCTGCCAGTTCACTTCACGGCTGGTGTAATGGAGGACTTTGGCAAACAGTTTGGACAAGCCATTCTTCAACAGCAACAGCTGATTTTGCAGCAGCAGCAAACCTTTGCACAGGCTGACAAACGACAGCACCAGGCACAGGCCAGGCAGGATGATATGAATCGCCAATTAATGGAGAAAATGGCCGTGCTGAGTGAGGCAATGGCGGCTTTGCGACTTACCGGTGAAAATGCTGCCGTGTCAGGAAGCCGGGGAGCGTTGCCAACAGCACGGGCTGCGGTACAAAGTTCACTCCAAAAGATGACGCCCACAGATGATGTGGAAGCCTATTTCATGGTCTTTGAGAGAGTAGCAGAGCGTGAAAAGTTACCAGTCGACCAGTGGGCGGATGTGGTGGCGCCTTTCTTAACTGGGGAACCGCAGAAGGCCTACTACGATTTGGGTGAGCCAGAGGCGAAAAATTATGCAAAACTTAAGGGTGAGATACTTGCTCGACTTGGAGTAAACATGCATGTGCGTGCAGGCCGTGTGCACAACTGGACTTTCTCTGAGAGCTTGCCACCCCGTTCACAGATGCACGATTTGATCCATCTTGTGAGGAAATGGCTGCAGCCTGAGGAAAGTACCCCAGGTCAAATTGTAGAAAAAGTTGTCCTGGATAAGTTCATCAGGTCAGTACCCCCCAAGATCCAGCGCTGGGTTGGACAAGGAGGACCTACAACTGCTGACCAATTGGTGAGTCTCGTGGAGCAGTACAGTGCAACAGAGGACCTACTCCAAGCATCTTCCAGGTATGAGGTAGTGAGACAAAAAAAGGGGGACTGGTGGGTGGGGATACCCTCCAAATCTCGCCTCTTTTTTATATAAACCCTTGTGGGCGCCAATAGAGGATTAGTGTTGGGCTGCTAGAGTGTGTGATAGCTTGTTGTTAGCGTTATGTTATATTAGTATGTAGAGGGATATCAATTGTGTAGGAAAAAATTGTACAGGAAAAAATTGTATATACATGTATGTAAAAAAATTTTTTTTAAAACAAGCGAAATAAAACAAAATCTGCATACAAAGAGCGAGTGAAAAGTATACACATATAAAATCTGCTGAGAGAATAAAAGGATATCCCCACCCACCAGTCCCCCTTTTTTTGTCTCACTACCTCACCCTATACAGGCAGACTTCCTTGTCGACCTGACCAAACCCGGAGCAGCCTCTAGCATCTATCACCCTACTTTCTCTCCACCCCGCTCCTATCCACCCGAGGCGCCTCAAGTCTTTCAGATCTAGTGGAAAGCCATTCCAAGAGATCCGTTTGACCCTCACACTTTCTCTCTCTCTCTCTTATCTTCCAGGTATGCCAGCCCCAGGGACAGCAGGTCACCGAAGTCTACTGGTAAGACTGTACCAATTGCTAGAGACATGAGAAATGCTTTAAGGGGAGATGGCTCAAAGGGGGAGCCAGCTGTGCCACGTTCCGCTGGGACCTGGAGGTCCAGGCCAGGGTCCCAAAATGGGGAACAGTGCCGTGTACAGTGCTGGCGGTGTCATGAATTTGGACATGTGGTTGCTAATTGCCCCCTCACAACTGAGCCAATGGACTGCAATATGTCCAGACGTATTTCTCTGTTTGCACAACCCGGGTATTCTGCAGAAACTGTGTCTAAGTTAGAACCTCAAATGTGTACTGTGTCCATAGGAGGTTGTACAGCTGAGGCGCTGTTGGACTCTGGGAGCTTGGTGACCTTGGTACACGGCTCTCTGGTAAACCCTGGGACATACAGTGGACATACTGTTGGGGTACTGTGCATACATGGAGAAACCAGAGAGTACCCAACTGCTCGGGTCACAATAGAAACTCCATGTGGTGTATCATGTCATGAAGTGGGTGTGGTTAAATCACTAATGCATAGTGTGATACTGGGAAGAGACTTTTTCCTGTTCTGGGACTTATGGCAGAGCAGAAATGTAACCTGTGGAGAAAATCTGACTGATAATGTGTGTACTGAGGTTACCCCTGAACCCTATGACCCCGATTCTGAGGTTCCCACAGTAGGGGTGACCACTGACGAAGTTGATAATTTTCCTCTAGCCGTTCTAGCTGGTGATACTGAAGATGTGGGAGGGGGGGGGGGTTCCTGAGATGCCTAATTTAGAGGTGTCTCGTGACAATTTTGGGACTGCTCAGCTCAGAGACCCCACTTTGACACGATCAAGGGAAAATGTGAAGGTGTTGAATGGTGTACCACAGTATCCAGGTGCTGATGGTGAGTTTCCCCATATGGCTGTTAACCAGGATCTATTATACCGGGTAGATAAAATACGTGGGGTAATTGTTGAGCAACTGGTGGTGCCCCAACCGTATCGCAGACTGGTATTGGATCTAGCACACAAGCATTTGCTAGCAGGTCATCTTGGGTCTGAAAAGACCAGAGAACGCATCCTCCAGCGTTTTTTTTGGCCAGGGATTTTTTCTGAGGTACAGAGGTTTTGTGAATCCTGCCCAGAGTGTCAACTAACCTCTCCTGTGTCACGTTTTAGAAGTCCTTTGGTACCCTTGCCCATTATAGAAGTACCATTTGAAAGGGTGGCCATGGATTTGGTAGGCCCTGTTGTAAAATCTGCACGGGGACATCAACATATACTTGTAGTGTTAGATTACGCCACACGCTATCCTGAGGCAGTGCCTTTACGAAACACCTCTGCTAAGCGTATTGCCAAGGAGCTTTTTTACATGTTTTCTCGCACAGGCATACCAAAGGAGGTCCTTACGGATCAGGGGACTCCTTTCATGTCCAAGGTCACTAAAGAAATGTGTAAGCTCTTGAAGATTAAACACCTGCGTACTTCCGTGTATCACCCTCAAACTGATGGCCTAGTTGAAAGATTTAACAAGACACTGAAGGGCATGTTAAAAAAAAGTGGTTAGCAGGGATGGAAAGGACTGGGATTGTTTATTACCTTATTTGATGTTTGCAGTTCGGGAAGTACCGCAGTCCTCAACAGGTTTCTCCCCATTTGAGCTCTTATATGGCAGACACCCACGTGGTCTCCTTGACATTGCTAAGGAAACTTGGGAACAGGAACCCACCCCTTACCGAAGTGTAATAGAGCATATTGCTCTCATGCAAGACAGAATAGCTGCTGTCATGCCCATCGTCAAAGAACACTTAGAGCAGGCTCAAGAGACACAAAGTTGTGTCTACAACCGGTCAGCTAAAGTTAGAACCTTTAACCCCGGTGACCGAGTGTTGGTGCTAGTGCCCACTGTAGAAAGTAAATTCCTGGCTAAGTGGCAAGGGCCATACGAGGTAATAGGAAAAGTGGGAGAGGTAAATTATAAAGTTTACCAGCCTGGTAAAAGAAAGCATGAGCAGTTGTATCATATAAATTTGCTCAAACCCTGTAAGGACAGAGAGACTCTGTCAGCAGTGAGTTCCCCTGGCAGTGTTCCCCCAGATTTATCGGCAAATAGGATAAACAACCCTTGTAATAATACTGTAGGTGTGCATATTTCAGAGTCCTTTTCCAAGTTTCAAATGCAGGAGACAAAAGAATTTGTCTCAAGAAACACTGATGTGTTCTCAGATTTGCCTGGGCGCACTTCAGTTATCAAACATGACATAATCACTGAGCCGCATGTACGAGTTCACTTGAAACCATATAGGGTACCTGAAGCTCGGAGACAAGCTATATCGGAAGAAGTAAAAAAGATGTTAGAACTTGGGGTGATTGAAGAGTCGCAAAGTGAGTGGTCCAATCCCATAGTCCTAATCCCAAAGCCAGATGGTACAGTGAGGTTCTGTAATGACTTCTGAAAATTAAATGAAGTGTCAAAGTTTGACGCATACCCAATGCCAAGAGTAGATGAATTAATTGAGAGACTTGGCCATGCAAGGTATTTCTCTACCCTTGACCTAACCAAGGGGTACTGGCAAGTGCCCCTTACTGACAGTGCTAAAGAAAAAACAGCTTTTGTTGTTCCAGAAGGCCTTTTTCAGTATGTCACCATGCCCTTCGGGTTACATGGGGCACCAGCAACCTTCCAAAGGTTAATGGATGTCATCCTCAAACCTCATCGTAGATATGCCTCTGCTTATCTAGATGATATCATCATTTTTAGTGATGACTGGGAAAGTCATTTACCAAAAGTGCAGGCGGTGTTGGATTCCCTCTGGGCAGCCGGATTAACAGCAAACCCTAAGAAGTGTGCTTTAGGTCTTGAGGAAGCACGTTATCTAGGGTATATAATTGGGAGAGGTGTAATAAAACCTCAAGTGAATAAGGTAGAAGCCATCCAAGATTGGCCCCGGCCCATAACCAAAAAGCAAGTGAGAGCCTTTTTGGGAATTGTGGGGTATTACCGTAGGTTTATCCCAAACTTTGCTAGTGTAGCAGTACCCTCGACAGACCTCACCAAGGGAAGTAAGTCGGCCATGGTAAAATGGAGCACAGATGCTGAGAGTGAATTTCAGGAGTTAAAGTCTGCCCTTTGTAGACAACCAGTGTTGATGACCCCAGATTTCAAAAAGGTGTTTACTGTACAGACGGATGCCTCTGATGTTGGTTTAGGGGCAGTCCTGTCACAGGAGGTTGGGGGAGAAGAACACCCCGTGACATACCTGAGTAGAAAACTTACTCCTGCGGAGAAAAATTATAGTATTGTTGAACGGGAATGTCTGGCAATTAAATGGGCTCTAGAGACTCTAAGATATTACTTGTTGGGTCGACAGTTCAGGTTGGTGACAGATCATTCCCCCCTTACATGGATGAGTCAGGCCAAGGAGAAAAACGCGAGAGTCACAAGGTGGTTTCTGACTTTACAAAACTTTAAATTTTTGGTTGAGCACAGGTCAGGCAAACTGCAAGGGAATGCCGATGCCCTGTCCAGAACACACTGTTTGGTGAGTAAAAGTGTTCGGCCCCACAGGTTCGAACAAAGGGGGAGGGTATGTGAGAGAGTGACTGGAAAAGTAGTAGAGAATCGTTATATTTCCCCTAGGTTTCTTTCATATACCATGTACTATGCTACAGGAGGTGGATATCTCAACTAGGAAACCTGGGTGAGATATCAGAAATCCAGGAAAAGATGGTCTGCTTTAGCAAAGCATAGTTTGCTGAGGACTTTGGTAAATTGTGTTGTCGGGCCTGGATTTCAATGGAATGAGGATGCAGGTTGGTAGAGGGGCTCCTCATTCCCTTCCTGTCCAGAACAGGTTTCATATAGAGCTCTCAGCCAGGTGATGGAGCTCAGCTCATTTCTGGGCTATAAAGGTTTGCACTATGAGCATGTCTGGGTGGGAACTGACTGGCTTTCACCATTGCTGCTGAAGTCTGTGCAAACAACAAAAAGGACACTGTGAGTTTATTTTGAATTGTGTCGTGTGGCTGGTAGTAGGCCGCCCGTATAGAAAGGGTGATTTTATGTTTAGTTAGTGCTCAGCCGAGCAGGAATTTATTTTGTATCTTTGCCTGAATGTAAAGGCCTTATATTTTGTTTGTGGACGAGAATAAAGAACACAGGCAAACCCCTGTGTGAACTGTGCCATTGTGTCACTGTCTCTGACTGCTGTGCCTACTACTATTGAGCTGATCCCCACAGCCCCTATGACGGATCTCAATACCAGAAAAATAAAACGCTAGTGTGAAAGCAGCCTAAGGGTGGGAACCATACTACAACAGAGTTTATAGATAGGTTTTGTTTAGTAAAATGTGACATATATACTGTGGCTTGTTTTTCTGTATAGGCTACTGCTGTTGATTTTATATTTTTATATTTGATGTAAAACTTATAAAGTGTATATTCTGATTAATTATATGCTGTGTACCTATAATTTTGGTGTGGAGTTTCTAGAGTAGTGTGCACAGTGGTTACCTATTGGAGCTAGTATAAGTTGGTGTGAAAAACATAATCACACCTGGTCCTGTCAATCAAAGTGCAGAGGGTGTGGCAGTTGCAGACAGCTGAACCTCTAGGTGTAATGACAACGCCCCCATTGCTCCTAGAGGCTCATTTTCATATAGTAAAAAAATCTTTTTTCTCAGCAATGAGGGCACATAGGAACATGCCTTCAGCTGCCAAGCGCACATGTAACAGGTCAGCCAGTTTCACAGGTACAAATCTGATGACAGATGCCCTTTAAGTGCACCAAGTGGCATGGCCAACACTGCAAGGCTGACTGGAAGGCTAAGGTGGTCTCCTGGTGCATTGAAACACTCATTGTATGAAGAATAAAAGTTTTATTTTCTTGGAAACGCTGCAGCCAATTTTCACAAGACAAGTTATGTTTTCTTGATCAGTATCAACCATACCAGATCTCTGTCTGCTGTTAGCTAATGAATATCCATCCACATTTATATCCAAAGGCTGGAAAGCCAATCTTAAACTTGCCCGGGTGACAGAGCAATGGCTTGTTACAAAAACGAAGCTCTGATACAATGAACTAGCAATGTACCTACAGTGGATATAAAAAGTCTACACACCCCTGTTAAAATGTCAGGTTTCTGTGCTGTAAAAAAAGGAGACAAAGATAAATAATTTCAGAACTTTTTCCACCTTTAATGTGACCTATAAACTGTACAACTCAGGCTACTTTCACACCTGCATTAGGTGCGGATCCGTCTGTTATCTGCACAGACGGATCCGCACCTATAATGCAAACGCTTAGATCCGTTCAGAACGGATCCGTTTGCATTACCATGAACAAAAAAAAAATAAAAAAAAATAATTTTTTTTTTTTTTGTTCATGATAATGCAAACGGATCCGTTTTGACTTTACATTGAAAGTCAATGGGGGACGGATCCGTTTGAAGATTGAGCCATATTGTGTCAACTTCAAACGGATCCGTCCCCATTGACTTACATTGTAAGTCTGGACGGATCCGTTTGCCTCCGCACAGCCAGGCGGACACCCGAACGCTGCAAGCTGCGTTCAGGGGTCCGCCTGCTGAGCGGAGCGGAGGACAAACGGAGCCAGACTGATGCATTCCGTTCGGGGCCGCTTGTGAGAGCCTTCAAACGGAACTCACAAGCGGAGCCCCGAACGCTAGTGTGAAAGTAGCCTTAATTGAAAAACAAACTGAAATCTTTTAGGTGGAGGGAGGAAAGCAAAAACAAAACTAAAATAATGTGGTTGCATAAGTGTGCACACCCTCTTATAACTAGGGTTGTAGCTGTGTTCAGAATTAAGCAATCACATTCACAATAATGTTAAATAGGAGTCAGCATACACCTGCCATCATTTAAAGTGCCTCTGATTAACCCCAAATAAAGTTCAGCTGCTCTAGTTGGTCTTTCCTGAAATTTTCTCAGTCGCATCCCACAGAAAAATCCATGGTCCACAGAGAGCTTCCAAAGCATCAGAGGGATCTGATTGTTAAAAGGTATCAGTCAGGAGAAGGGTCCAAAAGAATTTCCAAGGCATTAGATATACCATGGAACACAGTAAATACAGTCATCATCAAGTGGAGAAAATATGGCACAACAGTGACATTACCAAGAACTGGACGTCCCTCCAAAATTGATGAAAAGACAAGAAGAAAACTGGTCTGGGAGGCGATCAAGAGGCCTACAGCAATATTAAAGGTGCTGCAGGAATATCTGGCAAGTACTGGCTGTGTGGTACATGTGACAACAATCTCCCGTATTCTTCATATGTCTGGGCTATGGGGTAGAGTGGCAAGACGAAAGCCTTTTCTTATGAAGAAAAACATCCAAGCCAGGCTACATTTTGCAAAAACACATCTGAAGTCTCCCAAAAGCATGTGGGAAAAGGTGTTATGGTCTGATGAAACCAAGGTTGAACTTTTTGGCCATAATTCCAAAAGATATGTTTGGCGCAAAAACAACACTGCACAACACCAAAAGAACACCATACCCATAGTGAAGCATGGTGCTGGCAGCATCATGCCAAGGGGCTGTTTTTCTTCAGCTGGAAATGGGGCCTTAGTTAAGCTAGAGGGAATTATGAACAGTTCCAAATACCAGTCAATATTGGCACAAAACCTTCAGGCTTCGGCTAGAAAGCTGAACATGAAGAGGAACTTTATATTACAGCATGACAACGACCCAAAGCATACATCCAAATCAACAAAGGAATGGCTTCATCAGAAGAAGATTAAAGTTTTGGAATTGCCCAGCCAGAGCCCAGACATGAATCTGATTGAAAATCTGTGGGGTGATCTGAAGAGGGCTGTGCACAGGAGATGCCCTCGCAATATAACAGATTTGGAGTGTTTTTGCAAAGAAGAGTGGGCAACTCTTGCCAAGTCAAAATGTGCCATGCTGATAGACTCATACCCAAAAAAGACTGAGTGCTGCAATAAAATCAAAAGGGGCTTCAACAAAGTATTAGTTTAAGGGTGTGCACACTTATGCAACTATATTATTTTATTTTTATATTTTTTCTTCCCTCCACCTAAAAGATTTCAGTTTGTTTTTCAATTGAGTTGTACAGTTTATAGGTCACATTAAAGGTGGAAAAAGTTCTGAAATAATTTATCTTTGTCTAATTTTTTTACATCACTGAAACCTGACATTTTTATATCCACTGTAGTTCAGCTTTCAGCCTCTAGATGTAAATAAGAATGTTCCCATCCACTAACAGCAAGCAGAGATCCTGAAAGTTGCGAGTGATTGAAACACAAAGTGTATTAGAAAGCTTTCAAACTTTTCATTAATAAGGAATGAGCTTTAGGTCATGGACAACCCCTTTGACTCGTGATAAATAGCGGTGCAGTCTCAAACTAGAGGTCAGGCTCTCATACAAGGCTGCAGGCTCAGCGCTGGTTTCTTCTTCTGTGATACATCTGGCGGCATTGTGTGTCTTGGCTGAAAGATGCTCATCCAGCAAAAACTGTTTGGAAATCGTATTCAATAGGATCAAAGGGATCCGTCCATAACTTTCATTCTTCCTTTGCAGGACATCATCTTGATTTGTCTATCGCAACGCAACCTGTTTTTATGTCAATACTAAGCCTGACATGCGTGCTGCTGAGCTGCGGTGCACATTCCCTGCAGGAAACATAGTGTTCCCATAAAAACGTTCTATTTAGCCTTCCATTTACCGTGTGGATGCTGTTTTGCAATGGTTCACATATTTCTTTGATCGCTGGCATGGCTTCAACTACCACATGTGACAACTGTAAACTGCCTTCTGCTGCACAGGCCCTCCGGTAAGGAGCTAGCTCACACATTGCTTGGTGCAGACCATAAAATATCTCAGCAGTGTTTAAAAGTGAAGATAATTAACTTATAGTGCAGCGTTATGGATATTTCATGACATACTTGTACGCACAAGAGTTATATTGTGTGGCTGAGCGGGCCCTGTCTTCTTTGCTGCAGTCCCCCTACCTACTGCCATATTGTAACTTCCTTGGCATCTAATAAAAAGAACAATCCACCTAGAATTACAATAACATACACAAGGATTTATGTAATCTGTTTTCCAGTATTTTGTACAGGCAGGCAATTATCAGGAATTAACCGTTTGTTCCCGATAGTTTTCCTGGTCTATATAAGAGGTAAGAACTGTATTTGTATGTAGCAATAACTTCCACTACATATTAATTAGTTTCTGGGCAGCAGATCACTGTCTAGATTGCACAATCTGCCACCAAGCCACAATGATTTAGGTGACTACATCAACACTGCTTTCACCCGATGAACTAGCGTGTGCTCATTCATCGATGGATCGGCGGCAACTAGTTTGCTTCATCGAGGGATTGGCCGCATCTTTACATCATCAAGGGACCGGCGGCACCTTTACTTCATCGAGGGATTGGCCGCATCTTTACTTCATCAAGGGACCGGCGGCACCTTTACTTCATCGAGGGATTGGCGGGACCTTTACTTTATCAAGGGATCGATGGCACCTTTACTTAATCGAGGGATCGGTGGCACCTTGGCACAGGGCAATTATCATTAAGGAGTGTTCCTAGGAAAGCTCTTCCCTATAATTGCCCTGATCATTGTCCTTTGTAAAAGGGAATTCAATTTCAAGATTCTCACTCTTGGTAATACTCCTGTCAGTAGTCTAACACTTTTTCTTCTTACAGCTCTTTGTGATCATTGAGATTCTCATAAAACCAGAGGATAAGGGTGGGTTTGCATTGGCGTTCCAGAATTCCTTTATAGGTTCCGTTATAACCGCCAATCCCTCGATGAAGTAAAGGTGCCGCCAATGAATGAGCACATCGTTCATTGGGTCAAAGCAGTGTTGATGTGGTCACCTAAATAATTGTGGCTTGGTGGCAGATTGTGCAATCTCTATATGAATATGTAGTGTAAGTGATTGCTACATACAAATCCAGTTCTCACCTCTCCTGACTTGTCTGTTTTAGTAGCTACTTGCATTCCCCATAATAATTCTGGAGTATCTATTCTTATTACTATATGCTGTGCCATTCTTCTATTATTCCTACTATAAGTTTATGAATAAATTGCTGGCAGTCTACAATAAAGGTCCGCCTGGGTGCTACCAGTTGGGGGGGGGGGGGGGGGGGGGTGTCCCTGCACAGTCTAACAATGGCAGCACTGATTGAATAGTATTGGACAGTGCAGAGATGCACCCCCAACTGGAAATTCATTCATAGGTTTCTAGTAGGGATGAGCGAACCCGAACTGTATAGTTCGGGTTCGTACCGAATTTTGGGGTGTCCGTGACACGGACCCGAATCTGAACATTTTCGTAAAAGTCTGGGTTCGGGTTCGGTGTTCGGCGCTTTCTTGGCGCTTTTTGAAAGGCTGTAAAGCAGCCAATCAACAAGCGTCATACTTCTTGCCCCAAGAGGCCATCACAGCCATGCCTACTATTGGCATGGCTGTGATTGGCCAGTGCAGCATGTGACCCAGCCTCTATATAAGCTTGGGTCACGTAGCGCTGCACGTCACTCTGCTGATACAAGTGTAGAGAGAGGTTTCAGCTGCGACGTTAGGGCGAGATTAGGCAGTGATTAACTCCTCCAAAACACTTAAGACAGTGATCGATCTACAGCTGTGGATCATTGAACTGCTGCTATTCAATTGCTCACTCTTTTTAGGCTGCCCAGAGCGTTTTTCAGTCACTTTTTTCTGGGGTGATCGGCGGCCATTTTGTGGCTTGTGGTGCGCCAGCACAAGCTGCCACCAAGTCCATTTAACCATCAATAGTGTGGTTATTTTTTGGCTATATCCTACATCAGGGGCAAGCTGCCACCAAGTCCATTTAACCATCAATAGTGTGGTTATTTAAATCTATCCCTAAAAGGGTATATTAGATTCAAGGTGCTGATAGGGTCATTCTCAATAACTTCACACACACGCTACTGTGCATATCCAAGTCTAATTCTGTCTGTAAACGTATACCTGTCACCCAGCGCCTAAATAATAGGCCTCAAATTTATATTCAGCTAAATCTGTCATTACTGCTGTGCCTATATTAGTGTAATACGGTACCTAAATAGATAGCCAGATAGTGTTAGGTGTCTGTAAAAAAAGGCCTGAATTTGAATTCAATACATTGGGCCAAATAATATTTTTCTTATTGTGGTGAACGGTAACAATGAGGGAAAACATCTAGTAAGGGACGCGGACGCGGACATGGTCGTGGTGGTGTTAGTGGACCCTCTGGTGCTGGGAAAGGACGTGGCCGTTCTGCCACAGCCACACGTTCTAGTGAACCAACTACCTCGGGTCCCAGTAGCCAGCAGAATTTACAGCGATATTTGGTGGGGCCCAATGCCGTTCTAAGGATGGTAAGGCCTGAGCAGGTACAGGCATTAGTCAATTGGGTGGCCGACAGTGGATCCAGCACGTTCACATTATCTCCCACCCAGTCTTCTGCAGAAAGCGCACAGATGGCGCATGAAAACCAAGCCCATCGGTCTGTCACATCACCCCCATGCATATCAGGGAAACTGTCTGAGCCTCAAGTTATGCAGCAGTCTCTTATGCTGTTTGAAGACTCTGCTGCCAGGGTTTCCCGAGGGCATCCACCTAGCCCTTCCCCAGGTGTGGAAGAGATAGAATGCACTAACGCACAACCACTTATGTTTCCTGATGATGAGGACATGGGAATACCACCTCAGCATGTCTCTGATGATGATGAAACACAGGTGCCAACTCCTGCGTCTTTCTGCAGTGTGCAGACTGAACAAGAGGTCAGGGATCAAGACTGGGTGGAAGACGATGTAGGGGATGATGAGGTCCTAGACCCCACATGCAATGAAGGTCGTGCCACTGACTTTCACAGTTCGGAGGAAGAGGCAGTGGTGAGACCGAGCCAACAGCGTAGCAAAAGATGGAGCAGTGGGCAAAAGCAGAACACCCGCCGCCAAGAGACTCCGCCTGCTACTGACAGCCGCCATCTGGGACCGAGCACCCCAAAGGCAGCTTCAAGGAGTTCCCTGGCATGGCACTTCTTCAAACAATGTGCTGACGACAAGACCCGAGTAGTTTGCACGCTGTGCCATCAGAGCCTGAAGCAAGGCATTAACGTTCTGAACCTTAGCACAACCAAGCATGAACTGCAGTGGAGTAAACACCTTAAAAATAAGGAAGTCACTCAGGCTCCCCCTGCTACCTCTTCTGCTGCTGCCGCCTCGGCCTCTTCCTCCGCCTCTGGAGGAACGTTGGCACCTGCCGCCCAGCAAACATGGGATGTACCACCAACACCACCACCTGCGTCACCAAGCATCTCAACCATGTCACACGGCAGCGTTCAGCTCTCCATCTCACAAACATTTGAGAGAAAGCGTAAATTCCCACCTAGCCACCCTCGATCCCTGGCCCTGAATGCCAGCATTTCTAAACTACTGGCCTATGAAATGCTGTCATTTAGGCTGGTGGACACAGACAGCTTCAAACAGCTCATGTCGCTTGCTGTCCCACAGTATGTTGTTCCCAGCCGGCACTACTTCTCCAAGAGAGCCATGCCTTCCCTGCACAACCAAGTATCCGATAAAATCAAGTGTGCACTGTGCAACGCCATCTGTGGCAAGGTCCACCTAACCACAGATACGTGGACCAGTAAGCACGGCCAGGGACGCTATATCTCCCTAACTGCACACTGGGTAAATGTAGTGGCGGCTGGGCCCCAGGCGGAGAGCTGTTTGGCGCACAACCTTCCGCCGCCAAGGATCGCAGGGCAACATTCTTTGCCTCCTGTCTCCTCCTCCTCCTACTCAGCTTCCTCCTCCTCTTCTTCCACCTGCTCATCCAGTCAGCCACACACCTTCACCACCAACTTCAGCACAGCCCGGGGTAAACGTCAGCAGGCCATTCTGAAACTCATATGTTTGGGGGACAGGCCCCACACCGCACAGGAGTTGTAGGGGGGGTATAGAACAACAGACCGACGAGTGGTTGCTGCCGGTAAGCCTCAAGCCCGGCCTGGTGGTGTGCGATAATGGGCGAAATCTCGTTGCAGCTCTGGGACTAGCCGGTTTGATGCACATCCCTTGCCTGGCGCATGTGCTGAATTTGGTGGTGCAGAAGTTCATTCACAATTACCCCGACATGTCAGAGCTGCTGCATAAAGTGCGGGCCGTCTGTGCACGCTTCCGGCGTTCACATCCTCCCGCTGCTCGCCTGTCTGCGCTACAGCGTAACTTCGGCCTTCCCGCTCACCGCCTCATATGCGATGTGCCCACCAGGTGGAACTCCACCTTGCACATGCTGGACAGACTGTGCGAGCAGCAGCAGGCCATAGTGGAGTTTTAGCTGCAGCACGCACGGGTCAGTCGCACTGCGGAACAGCACCACTTCCCCACCAATGACTAGGCCTTCATGCGAGACCTGTGTGCCCTGTTGCGCTGTTTCGAGTACTGCACCAACATGGCCAGTGGCGATGACGCCGTTATCAGCATTACAATACCACTTCTATGTCTCCTTGAGAAAACACTTAGGGCGATGATGGAAGAGGAGGTGGCCCAGGAGGAGGAGGAGGAAGAGGGGTCATTTTTAGCACTTTCAGGCCAGTCTCTTCGAAGTGACTCAGAGGGAGGTTTTTTGCAACAGCAGAGGCCAGGTACAAATGTGGCCAGACAGGGCCCACTACTGGAGGACGAGGAGGACGAGGATGAGGAGGAGGTGGAGGAGGATGAGGATGAAGCATGTTCACAGCTGGGTGGCACTTCCTGCACTGGAGCGTGATAGGAAGATGCGCGAGTACAAGCGCACGTTGGTAGACGCGCTACTGAGAGCATTCCCAAATGTCACAGGGGAACAAGTGGAAGCCCAAGGCGAAGGCAGAGGAGGAGCAAGAGGTCGCCAACGCAGCTGTGTCACGGCCAGCTCCTCTGAGGGCAGGGTTAGCATGGCAGAGATGTGGAAAAGTTTTGTCACCACGCCACAGCTAACTGCACCACCACCTGATACGGAACGTGTTAGCAGGAGGCAACATTTCACTAACATGGTGGAACAGTACGTGTGCACACCCCTCCACGTACTGACTGATGGTTTGGCCCCATTCAACTTCTGGGTCTCCAAATTGTCCACGTGGCCAGAGCTAGCCTTTTATGCCTTGGAGGTGCTGGCCTGCCCGGCGGCCAGCGTTTTGTCTGAACGTGTATTCAGCACGGCAGGGGGCGTCATTACAGACAAACGCAGCCGCCTGTCTACAGCCAATGTGGACAAGCTGACGTTCATAAAAATGAACCAGGCATGGATCCCACAGGACCTGTCCATCCCTTGTGCAGATTAGACATTAACTACCTCCCCTTAACAATATATTATTCTACTCCAGGGCACTTCCTCATTCAATCCTATTTTTATTTTCATTTTACCATTATATTGCGGGGCAACCCAAAGTTGAATGAACCTCTCCTCTGTCTGTGTGCCGGGGCCTAAAAATATCTGACAGTGGCCTGTTCCAGTGGTGGGTGACATGATGCCTGATTCTCTGCTATGACATGAAGCCTGAATCTCTGCTATGGGACCTCTCTCCTCTGTCTGGGTGCCGGGGCCTAAATATCTGACAATGGACTGTTCCAGTGGTGGGTGACGTGAAGCTTGATTCTCTGCTATGACATGAAGACTGATTCTCTGCTGACATGAAGCCAGATTCTCTGCTATGGGACCTCTCTCCTCTGTCTGGGTGCCGGGGCCTAAATATCTGACAATGGACTGTTCCAATGGTGGGTGACGTGAAGCATGATTCTCTGCTATGACATGAAGACTGATTCTCTGCTGACATAAGGCCAGATTCTCTGCTATGACATGAAGACTGATTCTCTGCTATGGGACCTCTCTCCAATTGATATTGGTTAATTTTTTATTTTTTTTATTTTTTTTATTCATTTCCCTATCCACATTTGTTTGCAGGGGATTTAACTACATTTTGCTGCCTTTTGCAGCCCTCTAGCCCTTTCCTGGGCTGTTTTACAGCCTTTTTAGTGCTGAAAAGTTCGGGTCCCCATTGACTTCAATGGGGTTCGGATCCCGAACCCGAACATTTCCGGGAACTTCTCGAACCCGAACATCCAGGTGTTCGCTCAACTCTAATTTCTAGTACAATTAACACAGGCATGGCACAACACAGAGAAAAGATGCTCCAGAATGTGGATTTAATGTGAAATATTTGCTAAAACAGACATGGCAGAGGAGGTGACACGTCTTTAACCCCTACCTCTGATTAAAAGGAAATTATATTAATTCTTGTATTACCGAAACATGTGTACTATCTCTTTTATGCAAGTCCCTATATCATTTATGGGCTGTATTTATAATCTGGTATCTGGTTTCATATATGTCAGATTAGATTAACTGTTCTGTGATTAAATGGTAAAGACCTTGTGACAGGACGTTTCTGTTCTGAAACACGTGAGCTCAAGTCAATGGGGAGATGTATAAAACTGTCTAAAAGAGAAACTGCATTCCCCATCGCAACAGATTTCATTTTGGAGGGTAAAATCTGAAATGAAAGCTGTGATTTGCTCTGGGAAACAAAGAGTTTTTTTTTTTTTCTGTTTCATAAATCTGCTCCACTTTCTTATCATTGCAGATGTATGTGGAATATTCAATATTACATGAGATATTATTTACCATTTTGCTGTCTCCACTATAATATAGTTCAATAAACCCTATATTTTCACTAAAGTTTGAAAACAGCAGCAATAAGCTAAAGGTTGCGTCTTTGGCTCTTGAGAAACAGCTTATCTGCTCCACTTTAATGGCGTTATCCAATGAATTTAAAACTTTTTTTTGTTATTTGGAGGATTTACTTCCCTTTCTGCGGGTGGGCAGCAGCTCATCAAACACCTGCATCTCCCAGGAAGCGTCGCAAATAGCTATTGTTAACCTTTTTCTCCCCTGCATATAAGATAGTCCCTCTCAGGGGCATAGCTATAGGGGAAGCAGGGGAAGCGGCTGCTTTGGGGCCTGAACTCGCAAGGAGCCCACCCAGGATAAGGACTAAAAGATTTTATTTTCAGGTTCCCCTCAACAATATCATTCAATACAGAGAGCGGTTGTCAGGCCTCGTCTGAGAGCACAATCTTGACTAGCCACAGGAGCGGGGGCTGCACGGGAGTCGGGGGTTACGAGGTTGCTAGGGGAGGGGGACCCGTTCAAGAATTTGCTGTGGGGTCCAGTCATTTCTAGTTACACCACTGGTCCCTCACATATGTATAGCCCAAGAGATATAAACATACATATGGTATGTAATGCCCCCACAACTTTCTTCACTATCTAGAAAGAGATATATATGAGAGATATTTCTATGAATTTTAGAAGTAGGGATGAATGACTTCTCTATGAGATCCCTTCACCGGCACTGAGAGAAGGAAGGGGCAGGGAAGCTACTGAGCATGTTAGTCTACCTCTGAATGCAGGAGCAAGTGGACCAGAAGGACAGACAGCAGAAAGGAAAATGTAATGTACATAAAAACCAAACTATATATTTAGTGCATGTATATTACAATAATGCTTCCTTTGCAATGCCCTATTCATTGCTTAGCAATACATCTCATGAATAACCCCTTTAATCATCTCCAGAACTTCTCACACGTGGTCCTCTACTATAGAACCTACTACCACAACCCAACCATATCTAACCAACCAATCTAAAAACAGAGATGCACATATATTAAATCTAAGGCTGTCCATACACTTAGCTGTGGGACTAATGTCTTTCATAATGTAGCATTGCAGGTGGATGGAGTCAACGACACTAAGGCAAGTGATGCAATTTGCAGTTTTTTACTAAATAACAGCATGATGCCACAAACAATGTGACAGGTGCCACCAGACCACAACCTGAATATCTCTAAAATCTCAGGGACAACCACCGCATTGCAAAGTCGTAAATATTCTTCGATGGGATATAGTTCAATGGTCCTTACACCAGGTGCCCTTTCAGCTTAATGGGCTCATGCACACGGCCGTATGTGTTTTGTGGCTACCAAATCTCGAATCAGCAAAACATGGATCCTGGCCGTGTGCATGCTTCCATTTTCTTTTTCACTTCAGTAGAAATGGCCTATCCTTGTCTGCAAAACGGCACAGCATGGTGTGCTGTTCACATCTTTTGCAGCCCTATTGAAATGAATGGGTCCGCATCCGATCCATAAGAAAAAGCTGATCGGATGCAGATCAAACATATGGTCATCTGCATGAGCCCTAAGGCCTCATGCACACGACCGCGCCATGTTACCCGCAAAACGGACAAGAATAGGACATGTTCTATTTTTTTTTGTTGCAGGGCCATAGAACGGAGCCCGGACAGCACACAGAGAGCTGTCTGCATCTTTTGAGCGAACACCTGGATGTTCGGGTTCGAGAAGTTCGGCCGAACTTCCCGGAAATGTTCGGGTTCGGGATCCGAACCCGACCCGAACTTCATCCCGAACCCGAACCCCATTGAAGTCAATGGTGACCCGAACATTTTGGCACTAAAAAGGCTGTAAAACAGCCCAGGAAAGAGCTAGAGGGCTGCAAAAGGCAGCAACATGTAGGTAAATCCCCTGCAAACAAATGTGGATAGGGAAATGAATTAAAATAAAAAAAAAATAAAATAAAATTAACCAATATCAATTGGACAGAGGTCCCATAGCAGAGAATCGGGCTTCATGTCAGCAGAGAATCAGTCTCTTCATGCCATAGCAGAGAATCGGGCTTCATGTCAGCAGAGAATCAGTCTCTTCATGCCATAGCAGAGAATCTGGCTTCATGTCAGCGCAGAATCAGTCTTCATGTCATAGCAGAGAATCAGGCTTCACGTCACCCACCACTGGAAGAGTCCACTGTCACTCATTTAGGCCCAGGCAGAGGAGAGAGGTCCCGTAACAGAGATTCAGGCTTCATGTCAGCAGAGAATCAGACTTCATGTCATAGCAGAGAATCAGGCTTCACGTCACCCACCACTGGAACAGGCCACTGTCACATATTTAGGCCCCGGCACCCAGACAGAGGAGAGAGGTCCCGTAACAGAGATTAAGGCTTCATGTCAGCAGAGAATCAGTCTTCATGTCATAGCAGAGAATCAGGCTTCACGTCACCCACCACTGGAACAGGCCACTGTCACATATTTAGGCCCAGGCACCCAGGCAGAGGAGAGAGGTCCCGTAACAGAGATTCAGGCTTCATGTCAGCAGAGAATCAGTCTTCATGTCATAGCAAAGAATCAGGCTTCACGTCACCCACCACTGGAACAGGCCACTGTCACATATTTAGGCCCAGGCACCCAGGCAGAGGAGAGAGGTCCCATAACAGAGATTCAGGCTTCATGTCAGCAGAGAATCAGTCTTCATGTCATAGCAGAGAATCAGGCTTCACGTCACCCACCACTGGAACAGGCCACTGTCACATATTTAGGCCCAGGCACCCAGGCAGAGGAGAGAGGTCCCGTAACAGAGATTCAGGCTTCATGTCAGCAGAGAATCAGTCTTCATGTCATAGCAGAGAATCAGGCTTCACGTCACCCACCACTGGAACAGGCCACTGTCACATATTTAGGCCCCGGCACCCAGACAGAGGGGAGGTTCATTCAACTTTGGGTTGCCCCGCAATATAATGGTAAAATGAAAATAAAAATAGGATTGAATGAGGAAGTGCCCTGGAGTACAATAATATATTGTTAAGGGGAGGTAATTAATGTCTAATCTGCACAAGGGATGGACAGGTCCTGTGGGATCCATGCCTGGTTCATTTTTATGAACGTCAGCTTGTCCACATTGGCTGTAGACAGGCGGCTGCGTTTGTCTGTAATGACACCCCCTGCCGTGCTGAATACACGTTCAGACAAAACGCTGGCCGCCGGGCAGGCCAGCACCTCCAAGGCATAAAAGGCTAGCTCTAGCCACGTGGACAATTTGGAGACCCAGAAGTTGAATGGGGCCGAACCATCAGTCAGTACGTGGAGGGGTGTGCAAAGGTACTGTTCCAACATGTTAGTGAAATGTTGCCTCCTGCTAACACGTTCCGTATCAGGTGGTGGTGCAGTTAGCTGTGGCGTGTTGACAAAACTTTTCCACATCTCTGCCATGCTAACCCTGCCCTCAGAGGAGCTGGCCGTGACATAGCTGCGTTGGCGACCTCTTGCTCCTCCTCTGCCTTCGCCTTGGGCTTCCACTGGTTCCCCTGTGACATTTGGGAATGCTCTCAGTAGCGCGTCTACCAACGTGCGCTTGTACTCGCGCATCTTCCTATCACGCTCCAGTGTAGGAAGTAAGGTGGGCACATTGTCTTTGTACCAGGGATCCAGCAGGGTGGCAACCCAGTAGTCCGCACACGTTAAAATGTGGGCAACTCTGCTGTCGTTGCGCAGGCACTGCAGCATGTAGTCGCTCATGTGTGCCAGGCTGCCCAGAGGTAAGGACAAGCTGTCCTCTGTGGGAGGCGTATCGTCATCGTCCTGTGTTTCCCCCCAGCCACGCACCAGTGATGGGCCCGAGCTGCTTTGGGTGCCACCCCGCTGTGAACATGCTTCATCCTCATCCTTCTCCACCTCCTCCTCATCCTCGTCCTCCTCGTCCTCCAGTAGTGGGCCCTGTCTGGCCACATTTGTACCTGGCCTCTGCTGTTGCAAAAAACCTCCCTTTGAGTCACTTCGAAGAGACTGGCCTGAAAGTGCTAAAAATGACCCCTCTTCCTCCTCTTCCTCCTGGGCCACCTCCTCTTCCATCATCGCCCTAAGTGTTTTCTCAAGGAGACATAGAAGTGGTATTGTAATGCTGATAACGGCGTCATCGCCACTGGCCATGTTGGTGGAGTACTCGAAACAGCGCAACAGGGCACACAGGTCTCGCATGGAGGCCCAGTCATTAGTGGTGAAGTGGTGCTGTTCCGCAGTGCGACTGACCCGTGCGTGCTGCAGCTGAAACTCCACTATGGCCTGCTGCTGCTCGCACAGTCTGTCCAGCATGTGCAAGGTGGAGTTCCACCTGGTGGGCACATCGCATATGAGGCGGTGAGCGGGAAGGCCGAAGTTACGCTGTAGCGCAGACAGGCGTGCAGCAGCAGGGTGTGAACGCCGGAAGCGCGAACAGACGGCCCGCACTTTATGCAGCAGCTCTGACATGTCGGGGTAGTTGCGAATGAACTTCTGCACCACCAAGGGTAGTTGCGAATGAACTTCTGCACCACCAAATTCAGCACATGCGCCAGGCAAGGGATGTGCGTCAAACCGGCTAGTCCCAGAGCTGCAACGAGATTTCGCCCATTATCGCACACCACCAGGCCGGGCTTGAGGCTCACCGGCAGCAACCACTCGTCGGTCTGTTGTTCTATACCCCGCCACAACTCCTGTGCGGTGTGGGGCCTGTCCCCCAAACATATGAGTTTCAGAACGGCCTGCTGACGTTTACCCCGGGCTGTGCTGAAGTTGGTGGTGAAGGTGTGTGGCTGACTGGATGAGCAGGTGGAAGAAGAGGAGGAGGAAGCTGAGTATGAGGAGGAGGAGACAGGAGGTAAAGAATGTTGCCCGCGATCCTTGGCGGCGGAAGGACGTGCGCCAAACAGCTCTCCGCCTGTGGCCCAGCCGCCACTACATTTACCCAGTGTGCAGTTAGGGAGATATAGCGTCCCTGGCAGTGCTTACTGGTCCACGTATCTGTGGTTAGGTGGACCTTGCCACAGATGGCGTTGCACAGTGCACACTTGATTTTATTGGACACTTGGTTGTGCAGGGAAGGCATGGCTCTCTTGGAGAAGTAGTGGCGGCTGGGAACAACATACTGTGGGACAGCAAGCGACATGAGCTGTTTGTAGCTGTCTGTGTCCACCAGCCTAAATGACAGCATTTCATAGGCCAGTAGTTTAGAAATGCTGGCATTCAGGGCCAGGGATCGAGGGTGGCTAGGTGGGAATTTACGCTTTCTCTCAAATGTTTGTGAGATGGAGAGCTGAACGCTGCCGTGTGACATGGTTGAGATGCTTGGTGACGCAGGTGGTGGTGTTGGTGGTACATCCCATGTTTGCTGGGCGGCAGGTGCCAACGTTCCTCCAGAGGCGGAGGAAGAGGCCGAGGCGGCGGCAGCAGCAGAAGAGGCCGAGGCGGCAGCAGCAGAAGAGGTAGCAGGGGGAGCCTGAGTGACTTCTTTGTTTTTAAGGTGTTTACTCCACTGCAGTTCATGCTTTGCATGCAGGTGCCTGGTCATGCAGGTTGTGCTAAGGTTCAGAACGTTAATGCCTCGCTTCAGGCTCTGATGGCACAGCGTGCAAACCACTCGGGTCTTGTCGTCAGCACATTGTTTAAAGAAGTGCCATGGCAGGGAACTCCTTGAAGCTGCCTTTGTGGTGCTCGGTCCCAGATTGCGGCGGTCAGTAGCAGGCGGAGTCTCTTGGCGGCCGGTGTTCTGATTTTGCCCACTGCTCCCTCTTTGTCTTTTGCTACGCTGTTGGCTCAGTCTCACCACTGCCTCTTCCTCCGAACTGTGAAAGTCAGTGGCACGACCTTCATTCCATGTGGGGTCTAGGACCTCATCGTCCCCTGCATCGTCTTCCACCCAGTCTTGATCCCTGACCTCCTGTTCAGTCTGCACACTGCAGAAAGACGCAGCAGTTGGCACCTGTGTTTCGTCATCATCAGAGACGTGCTGAGGTGGTATTCCCATGTCCTCATCATCAGGAAACATAAGTGGTTGTGCGTTAGTGCATTCTATCTCTTCCACCCCTGGGAAAGGGCTAGGTGGATGCCCTTGGGAAACCCTGGCAGCAGAGTCTTCAAACAGCATAAGAGACTGCTGCATAACTTGAGGCTCAGACAGTTTCCCTGATATGCATGGGGGTGATGTGACAGACTGATGGGCTTGGTTTTCATGCGCCATCTGTGCGCTTTCTGCAGAAGACTGGGTGGGAGATAATGTGAACGTGCTGGATCCACTGTCGGCCACCCAATTGACTAATGCCTGTACCTGCTCAGGCCTTACTATCCTTAGAACGGCATTGGGCCCCACCAAATATCGCTGTAAATTCTGCTGGCTACTGGGACCTGAGGTAGTTGGTTCACTAGGACGTGTGGCTGTGGCAGAACGGCCACGTCCTCTCCCAGCACCAGAGGGTCCACTAACACCACCACGACCATGTCCACGTCCGCGTCCCTTATTAGATGTTTTCCTCATTGTTCCCGTTCACCACAATTTTGAAAATGGCAAATTTGGGAATAGTTTTTCAACCCAGAACAAAAACTGTGCTTTTACGGTCACTACAAATAATTTGACCAGCTAAAACAGTACAGATTTGGTTGAATAGAAATGTGAGGCCTATTTTTTTTGCGCTGTGTGACAGATATACCTTTAATCACAGAATTAGACTTGTATCTGCACGGTAGCGTGTGTGTTAAGTTTTTCAGAATGACACTATCAGCACCTTGAATCTAAGATATCCTTTTTGGGATAGATTTAAAGTAGGCCTGATATAGCAGAAACTACTTTTTTTAGAATGGCAAATTTGGGAATAGTTTTTCAACCCAGAACAAAAACTGTGCTTTTACGGTCACTAAATATAACTTGACCAGCTAAAACTGTACTGAATTGGAGGAATAGAAATGTCAGGCCTATTTTTTACGCGCTGTGTGACAGATATACCTTTAATCACAGAATTAGACTTGTATCTGCACGGTAGCGTGTGTGTTAAGTTTTTCAGAATGACACTATCAGCACCTTAAATCTAAGATATCCTTTTTGGGATAGATTTAAAGTAGGCCTGATATAGCAGAAACTACTAATTTTGAGAATGGCAAATTTGGGAATAGTTTTTCAACCCAGAACAAAAACTGTGCTTTTACGGTCACTAAATATAACTTGACCAGCTAAAACTGTACTGATTTGGAGGAATAGAAATGTCAGGCCTATTTTTTAGGCGCTGGGTGACAGGCTCAACTTGCCCCTGATGTAGTATATGGCCAAAAAATAACCACACTATTGATGGTTAAATGCACTTGGGTGACACAGGCTCAGCCTGCACCTGATGTAGTATATGGCCAAAAATTAACCACACTATTGATGGTTAAATGCACTTGGGTGACACAGGCTCAGCCTGAACCTGATGTAGTATATGGCCAAAAAATAACCACACTGTTGAGGTTAAATGCACTTGGGTGACACAGGCTCAGCCTGCACCAGATGTAGTATATGGCCAAAAAATAACCAGACTGTTGATGGTTAAATGCACTTCGGTGACACAGGCTCAGCCTGCAGCTGATGTAGGATATAGCAAAAAATAACCACACTATTGATGGTTAAAAGCACTTGGTGGTAGCTTGTGCTGGTGCACCACAAGCCACAAAATGGCCGCCGATCACCCCAGAAAAAAGTGATATAAAAACGCTCTGGGCAGCCTAAAAAAAGTGAGCAATTCAATATTAGCACTTCAATGATCCACAGCTGGAAATCGATCACTGAATTAAGTCTTTTGGAGGAGTTAATCTGCCTAATCTCGCCCTAACGTCGCAGCAGCAACCTCTCCCTATGCTTGAATCAGCAGAGTGACGTGCAGCGCTACGTGACCCAAGCTTATATAGAGGCTGGGTCACATGCTGCACTGGCCAATCACAGCCATGCCAATAGTAGGCAAGGCTGTGATGGCCTCTTGGGGCAAGTAGTATGATGCTTGTTGATTGGCTGCTGTGCAGCCTTTCAAAAAGCGCCAAGAAAGCGCCGAACACCGAACCTGAACCCGTACTTTTACGAAAATGTTCGGGTTCGGGTCCGTGTCACGGACACCCCAAAATTCGGTACGAACCCGAACTATACAGTTCGGGTTCGCTCATCCCTAGTTCTCATCTGAGCCGCAAAAAATAAGGCTCGGATGTGGAACCCAACACTGTATAGACTGGAAAACCATCCCTGTTGTCTCCTGAACTTCTCTGGGCGTTACAATAAATGTTTTAGTAAGCATGCACACTCAGAGGATGATGGGTAACAAATTTTGTGTAAAAATGTGCACCTTTCATTGTTGCTCACTTAGGGGGTCACTTATCAAACTGGTGTAAAATAGAACTGGCTTAGGTGCCCCTAGCAACCAATCAGATTCCTCCTTTCATTTTTGACAGCTCCTTTGGAAAATGAAAGGTGGAATCTGATTGGTTGCTAGGGGCAACTAAGCCAGTTCTATTTTACACCAGTTTGATAAATGACCCCAGTAGTTCCTCTGGGCAGATAGCCCAGCACAGGTTAGCACAACCCAGAAGCAAAGGAGTAGGAACCAACCTGGCTGCTCCCCAATCTCCAAGGGCCCCACATTGTCTGCCACTTTGGTATAAATGTTTAATTTAATACAGAGCGTGTAATATCATCTCAAGAACTTTAATGAAAGTGTGCAAAATGCGGAACGAAATTGCGGACGTGTGAATGGGGCCTTATTCTAAGGTTATTAGCCCTGTGTTATCATTGCGTGCTGTGGCAAATCAGTTTCGATTTCAGTTGCTGTTGGCTATAGCAACCAATCACAGCATAGCTTTAATTTAAACTTCCATTTTTAAAAAAAATTAAAGCAGAGCCACAACTGGTTGCTATGTACTACAATTATAGGCGTCATAAATCTTTCCCATAGTGTCAGTTAAAATTATGACAACTGGAAAATACCCGCATTTTGGGGCAAACTGATGTTTGGTCATAGCAGGTGCAGTTTGGCCTTTCTGACTATTGGTTCCAAATGTAGCAGATTTATTAAGAGGTGTGCACTTTTTAATAAAGTTGGAACAAATTACTCCAGCAATCAATTTTACTTATAATAATTAGAGATGAGCGAAGCATTGTAAAATTAAATTTGGCGGCTTTGCCGAATTTTACAAAAAAATTTGCTTTGTGACGAATTACTTTGTCACAAAGCGCATTTTCTTGTAAGTAGTGGGTGCAATGACAGGAAATGGTGATTGCGCCGCCCCCGTCATTGTACCCCTCAGATGCCGCGTTCATCGCTGATTGCGGTATCTGACATTAATATTACAGTGTAATATAAAGAAAATTAATCAAATCATACTTACCCTCATCCATTTGATTGCGAAGAGCTGGCCGCAGCCATCTCAATTGGAGATGAAGCGCGAAATCTCATGATAACGTCATCACATCAGGCGGTGTGGTGAGTCATACGTCACTGCACACGGGATTTCACGCAGGGTCTTCAATCAAGATGGCGGTGGCTGGCTCTTTGCGCTCAAATGGATGAGGTAAATATGAATTTTTTACCGCCATTCAGGGAAGATCGCTTCATTACCACGAAGCACGACGAAATTCGGCTTCGCAGCAAACCAAATTTTTCCTGAAATTCGGATTGAGGATCGTGGACTTTGATTGGCTCAATACTAACAATAATGATGTGGAACTAAAAGTTAAGAAATGAATGCTTGAGCAGTATGGTTAGCTACAGGGAGTGCAGAATTATTAGGCAAGTTGTATTTTTAAAGATTAATTTTATTATTGAACAACAACCATGTTCTCAATGAACCCAAAAAACTCATTAATATCAAAGCTGAATATTTTTGGAAGTAGTTTTTAGTTTGTTTTTAGTTTTAGCTATTTTAGGGGGATATCTGTGTGTACAGGTGACTATTACTGTGCATAATTATTAGGCAACTTAACAAAAAACAAATATATACCCATTTCAATTATTTATTTTTACCAGTGAAACCAATATAACATCTCAATATTCACAAATATACATTTCTGACATTCAAAAACAAATCAGTGACCAATATAGCCACCTTTCTTTGCAAGGACACTCAAAAGCCTGCCATCCATGGATTCTGTCAGTGTTTTGATCTGTTCACCATCAACATTGCGTGCAGCAGCAACCACAGCCTCCCAGACACTGTTCAGAGAGGTGTACTGTTTTCCCTCCTTGTAAATCTCACATTTGATGATGGACCACAGGTTCTCAATGGGGTTCAGATCAGGTGAACAAGGAGGCCATGTCATTAGATTTTCTTCTTTTATACCCTTTCTTGCCAGCCACGCTGTGGAGTACTTGGACGCGTGTGATGGAGCATTGTCCTGCATGAAAATCATGTTTTTCTTGAAGGATGCAGACTTCTTCCTGTACCACTGCTTGAAGAAGGTGTCTTCCAGAAACTGGCAGTAGGACTGGGAGTTGAGCTTGACTCCATCCTCAACCCGAAAAGGCCCCACAAGCTCATCTTTGATGATACCAGCCCAAACCAGTACTCCACCTCCACCTTGCTGGCGTCTGAGTCGGACTGGAGCTCTCTGCCCTTTACCAATCCAGCCACGGGCCCATCCATCTGGCCCATCAAGACTCACTCTCATTTCATCAGTCCATAAAACCTTAGAAAAATCAGTCTTGAGATATTTCTTAGCCCAGTCTTGACGTTTCAGCTTGTGTGTCTTGTTCAGTGGTGGTCGTCTTTCAGCCTTTCTTACCTTGGCCATGTCTCTGAGTATTGCACACCTTGTGCTTTTGGGCACTCCAGTGATGTTGAAGCTCTGAAATATGGCGAAACTGGTGGCAAGTGGCATCTTGGCAGCTGCACGCTTGACTTTTCACAGTTCATGGGCAGTTATTTTGCGCCTTGGTTTTTCCAAACGCTTCTTGCGACCCTGTTGACTATTTTGAATGAAACGCTTGATTGTTCGATGATCACGCTTCAGAAGCTTTGCAATTTAAAGAGTGCTGCATCCCTCTGCAAGATATCTCACTATTTTTGACTTTTCTGAGCCTGTCAAGTCCTTCTTTTGACCCATTTTGCCAAAGGAAAGGAAGTTGCCTAATAATTATGCACACCTAATATAGGGTGTTGATGTCATTAGACCACACCCCTTCTCATTACAGAGATGTACATCACCTAATATGCTTAATTGGTAGTAGGCTTTCGAGCCTATATAGCTTGGAGTAAGACAACATGCATAAAGAGGATGATGTGGTCAAAATACTCATTTGCCTAATAATTCTGCACGCAGTGTATTGTGCTTTAATGTGGCCTAAATTTCACTTTGTCTGCAGTGGGAATATTAAATAACCAATGAAAAGCGTAATTTCCTTCTGCCACCCAGGAGTCGGGCAGACTACTAAGCACTTGCGTTCTCTAAATATACAGTCACTCTTATTACAATGATTCTTGCGATTGCACCAATAAACTCATTGAAGTATCCAAACCTAGCGCTAGTCACTTATTATCCCCTGTAAAGAAAACGGTGCATATAAGACAAATGGTTTCTCGAAGCCGCATAAGTATTACATCTAATTTAATTCCCAAACACAAGACAGACCACACATAATGAACAATAAATGGTTTGCAGCTGTAGCCAAGGTTTACGTTTCTTCAAATAATATGCATATATTTGTAGAGATAATTAACAAAAATATATTACTTCTACCATCCATGTTTTCACTCATAGCAAACCATCTCACTCAGTGGTATACACAGAAGAGAGGGATCCCATAGCAAAGATTACTATGGACTCACCCATTGCTGAGCCCATTTTTATTTATCTCTATGTCTTTTCCTTGCCCTTGGCCCATACTCCTACCCACTTTCTGCTAAAAATGTAGTTCCTCAGGGCAGAGAGCCCTGCACTGGTTAGGCTACTTTCACACTTGCGGCAGAGTGATCCGGCCAGAAGTTCCGTCGCTGGAACTGCCTGCCGAATCCGGCAATCTGCATGCAAACGGACAGAATTGTAGACGGATCCGGATGCGGATCCATCTTACAAATGCATTGCAAGAACGGATCCGTCTCTCCGTATGTCATCCAGAGAAATGGATCCGTTATATATTTTTGTCACATTTTTACCGGTCTGCGCAGGATCCGGCACTAATGTATTTCAATGTAAATTAATGCCGGATCCGGCATTTCGGCAACTGATCTGGAATTTTGGACGGAGATAATAGCGCTGCATGCTGCCGTATTTCCTCCGTCCAAAACGCCGTTCAGTGACTGAACTGGAGACATCCTGATGCATCCTGAACGGATTTCTCTCTCAGGATGCATGGGGATAAAACTGATCCGTTCTTTTCCGGTATTGAGCCCCTTATGACGGAACTCAGTGCCAGAAAAGAAAAACGCTAGTGTGAAAGTACCCTTAGTGCGGTGACCGAGCCATAGGGGTGTAGTGGTTGAGTGAGTGTACTAGTGATGAGGTGCGAGGATAGTAGTAGTACTCACGGTTCAGTTGTCCACCGGGGGCCGGCATGCAGTGGATGGGAAGACAGCACAAAATCCTCTGGGGCACTTGCTATTGCAGGGAACACCAGCCAGATGGTGGTTGAGGTGACCTTGGTGATAATAGATGTTTAAGGTGCTTTGGTGGCTGGGCCCCTGGGTTGGTGACGCCAGCACAGTAAAGTGCAATCAAGAGTTGGAGCAGAAGATTGAGGAATGAGGCAGTAGTTAAACCAAACAGGAACTTTACTTGTCAGATGTAGTAATTCAATATCATCACTTTGTCTTGCATACAGATGGCATAAAGTGCAAAGCTGCAAATCCAAATTAGCAGGCTCCTTATGGTGATTTGTAGAGGTTAACTCCAGCTCACTTCAGTAAAGGTAATGTTTTTACTTGTTGTCACGAGGGTGTCGAGGACCACGCCTGACTCCGTTATACCCGGGGTCAGGAAGTCGCAGCGGTTGGCTGCACGCTCTATTTAAGATAGGGCTGTTTTCCTTATGGTAGCTTTCTGGGTTTGCTTAGCAAACCCTTTTGGCTCACTCAGGGATCCGTAGCTCCTTCTCCTCAGCTGTTCCTTGTCCAGCACTCCCAGACCTCCTTATATTTCTCTCTCACACTTCTCTGGTTGCCAGAGATAGAGCTTCCTGCCTGGACATCTATTCTGACCTTCTGGAGCTGTGTTGCTGCGTTCGCTGGTAGTTGGTCCAGTACGCTACCCTCCAGATCCCTGTTGGACCTTTTTGGTTTATTGTGGTCGCCCACCTGGGTGTATGTGTTTGTATGTTTTGTCTGTCCTCTCCCTGGTGTTTCCCTCTTAGTGATAGTGGTGTGGACTAGCGATCCCACCGGCCTGTTCACTATCCAGGGCTCATATTAGGGAAAGCCAGGGTTTAGGCACGTGATCGCCGCACGGGTGAGGAACCCGTCTAGGGACGTCAGGGCAGTCAGGTGCCAGCCGCAAGGTGAGTTAGGGGTCACCACCTTTCCCTCTCCCTTGGGCAGGGCTTTCCCTGTTTTCCTCCCTGTGCGTGTCGTCGGTGATTACATTATCTCTGGCCATTATTTTGTGTAGGTAAAAAATAAAAAATAAAATTTTTTTTTTTTACCTGCTTAGAATCCAGTATGGATCAAATTGCTGCTCTGTCCAAACAATTTCATGGCCTGTCTTTGGAGGTGGTAGGATTGAAGGCGTCGGTCCTCCAGCAACAGCAGCAATTACAACTGACTGCAAGCCCAGCGGTTGCTACTGGTAACCAGGTTGTTGCGGAACCCAAGGTCCCTCTCCCTGACAGATTTTCTGGGGGAAGGGACAAGTTTTTGACATTCCGTGAGGCCTGTAAGTTATATTTTAAACTGCGCCCTTACTCCTCTGGTAATGAAGATCAGCGGGTGGGGGTTGTTATTTCCCTGCTGCAGGGGGATCCGCAGTCCTGGGCGTTCTCTTTACCTACTGATTCCCAGGCTCTTCGGTCAGTGGATGAGTTTTTCGGGGCCTTGGGTCTCATATATGATGACCCTGACCGAGTCGCCCTGGCTGAATCAAGATTACGGAGACTCTTACAAGGAGAGCGGCCGGTAGAGGAGTATTGCTCTGAATTCCGTAGGTGGGCTACGGATACCCAATGGAACGACCCGGCTCTCAGGAGTCAGTTCTGCTCTGGGTTATCCGAAAGGGTTAAGGATGCGCTTGCATTATATGAGACCCCCTTTTCCCTTGATGCGGTTATGTCCCTTTCTATCCGAATAGATAGACGCCTTAGGGTCAGGTTGAAAAAACCAGAGCAATTGGTAACCCCTCCCAAGCAGCAGTTAGTCTGTACGGACTTAGACGAGCCTATGCAGCTAGGAGGAACTACTCGTCAGGTCCGTCCTCCTGAGGCTCGCCGTAGGCGTGGGGTTTGTTTTTTTTGTGGGGAGAGGGGTCATTTCATTAATGTCTGTCCTTCTTTCCTCAGAAACAAAAGACCGTCGGAAAAACTACTAACCCCAGGCTGTGTGGAGGATGTCAGCCGGGGGGTATACGTTTCCTCCATACGTACATCGCAATTTGTGTTGCCAGCGGTTATTATTTTTGGTGATAAGACGGAGACTATTTCTTTCTTTCTAGACAGTGGAGCAGGGGTAAATTTGATAGATGCCCATTTTGCCCGCACTTTGGGTTTATCTCTCTGTACTTTACAGAGACCCATTCCCATATTCGCTATTGATTCTGCTCCCCTGTCTCAGAGAAACCTCACGCACATTGTTCATAATTTACACCTTCGGGTAGGGGACCACCATAACGAGATGCTTTCAGGTTATGTTCTGGAGGGGCTTCCCACTCCGGTAGTGCTGGGTCTTCCCTGGTTGGTAGCGCACAATCCAGTGGTGGATTGGCAGGCCAGGGAGATATTGGAGTGGAGTGAGCAGTGCAGAGAAAATTGCTTAAATAGCAATTGCTTAGTCGCCTCCATAACTACCCTACCTACATTTATTTCAGACTTTGAGGATGTTTTTTCTGAAAAGGGTTGTCAGAAGTTACCACCTCATCGTCCTTATGATTGCCCGGTTAACCTTATTGCCGGCGCAAAATTACCCAAGACCAGGTTATATAATCTTTCGGGTCCAGAGAGACAAGCCATGAAAGATTATATCTCCGAGAGCTTGGCTAAGGGACACATCAGACCCTCTTCTTCACCCGTGGCTGCAGGGTTTTTCTTTGTTAAAAAGAAAGATGGGGGCCTGCGTCCTTGCTTAGATTTTCGCGAATTAAATCAGATAACCATCCGAGACCCATACCCTCTTCCTCTCATTCCTGACCTGTTTAATCAGATTGCGGGTGCTAGGTGGTTCTCCAAACTTGATCTTAGGGGTGCCTACAATCTGATTCGTATTAAGGAGGGGCATGAGTGGAAGACAGCGTTTAACACCCCTGAGGGGCATTATGAAAATCTAGTTATGCCTTTCGGTCTGACCAATGCTCCTGCCGTCTTTCAACATTTCGTTAATGACATTTTTAGTCATCTAATCGGCAGGTTTGTGGTAATATACCTAGATGATATTTTAATTTATTCGTCTGATCTGAAAACACATGAGGTGCATGTCAGACAAGTACTGCAGGTCCTACGGACGAATGAATTATATGCTAAAATTGAAAAATGTGTCTTCGCCGTTCAGGAGATACAATTCCTGGGTTATTTTTTATCTGCGTCAGGTTTCCGTATGGATCCTAGGAAGGTCCAGGCAATTTTAGATTGGGATCTTCCTGAGAACCTCAAAGCACTACAACGGTTCTTAGGCTTCGCGAATTTCTATAGGAAATTCATTAAAAATTATTCACTTATTGTAAAACTGCTTACTGACATGACTAGGAAGGGGACTGATTTTTCTAAATGGTCTGACGCCGCTAAAGTTGCTTTTTCCTCTCTAAAAGAGAGGTTTACCTCAGCACCTGTACTGGTCCAACCTGATGTCTCTCAGCCTTTTATTGTTGAAGTCGATGCGTCAGAGGTGGGAGTGGGGGCGGTGCTGTCTCAGGGTCCGTCTCCTGGCAAATGGCGTCCTTGTGCTTTCTTTTCTAAAAAACTATCTGCAGCAGAAAAGAACTACGAAATTGGCAATAGGGAACTATTAGCTATTAAACTTGCGTTTGAGGAGTGGCGTCATTTCTTAGAGGGGGCAATCCACCCCGTCACTGTGATTACGGACCACAAAAATCTTCTGTACCTCGAATCAGCTAAGCGTCTCACCCCTAGACAGGCTAGGTGGTCGCTATTTTTTACCAGGTTTAACTTTGTGATTACCTATCGTCCTGGGGCAAAGAACACCAAGGCTGATGCACTATCTCGTTGTTTCCCTGGAGGGGGTAATGTGAGTGATCCGGTACCCATTCTTCAAAGAGGAGTGGTTGTTTCTGCGGTACACTCTGTTTTGGAGGGGAAGGTGTTAGAGGCCCAGGGGGACACCCCGGTCTCTTGCCCCTCAGAGAAATTGTTTGTACCGTTGAACTTACGTTTCGAATTATTAAAGGAACATCATAATTCGGCACTTGCTGGGCACCCGGGTAGTAAAGCAACCTTGGAACTATTGTCTCGTCGTTTTTGGTGGCCAAGGTTGCGTCAGGATGTATTGGATTTTGTGTCTTCTTGTTCTACCTGTGCGCGCGCAAAAGTTTCACATACACGTCCTGCAGGGTCTCTATTACCACTCGTCATTCCCAATAGACCGTGGACACATCTGTCAATGGATTTTATCACTGACTTACCTTTGTCTGCGGGTAAAACAGTTATTTTGGTAGTAGTGGACAGGTTTAGCAAAATGGTACACTTCATTGCGTTACCCGCACTACCTAATGCTAAAACTCTTGCTCAGGTATTCGTCAGTGAAATCGTGAAGCTTCACGGGGTCCCCTCCGATGTTGTTTCGGATCGGGTTACCCAGTTTATTTCTAAATTTTGGAAAGCTTTTTGTTCTCGTTTGGGGGTACACTTGTCCTTTTCCTCTGCTTTCCATCCTCAGTCGAATGGACAGACTGAGAGTACCAACCAAAACCTTGAGACATATCTAAGATGTTTTGTGTCTGAAAACCAAGAGTTGTGGTCATCATATTTACCGTTAGCTGAGTTTGCCATAAATAATCGTCGTCAGGAATCCACTGGCAAGTCACCATTTCTTGGTGCATATGGTTTTCATCCCCAATTCTGTACTTTCAAAGAGGGGGGGTCTTCTGGGGTTCCCGAAGAGGAACGGTTTTCGTCATCTCTTTCATCGGTATGGCAGAAGGTGCAAGCTAACTTGAAAAATATGGGAGGTAAATACAAATGCATGGCTGATAAGAGACGGTCGCCAGGTCCGGACCTAGGAGTGAATGACTATGTGTGGTTGTCTACTAGGAATATTAAATTGAAGGTTCCCTCTTGGAAACTGGGTCCTAGGTTTATTGGCCCTTACAAAATTGTAGCCATCATCAACCCCGTGGCTTTTCGCCTGGAGTTACCTCAGACTTTTAAAATTCATAATGTTTTTCATAAGTCGTTACTCAAAAAATATGTTCCACCTCTAGAACCATCACCGCTGCCACCCCCTCCTGTTGTCGTGGATGGTAACCTAGAATTTCAGATATCCAAAATTGTTAATTCTCGCCGGGTCCGCCGCTCTCTTCAATATCTGGTGCATTGGAGAGGTTACGGTCCCGAGGAAAGAATGTGGGTTCCTGCGTCTGAGGTAAACGCCGACAGGTTAGTTCGGGTTTTTCATGCCTCTCATCCTGAGAGACCTGGTCCTGAGTGTCCGGAGGCCCCTCGTAGAGAGGGGGGTACTGTCACGAGGGTGTCGAGGACCACACCTGACTCCGTTATACCCGGGGTCAGGAAGTCGCAGCGGTTGGCTGCACGCTCTATTTAAGATAGGGCTGTTTTCCTTATGGTAGCTTTCTGGGTTTGCTTAGCAAACCCTTTTGGCTCACTCAGGGATCTGTAGCTCCTTCTCCTCAGCTGTTCCTTGTCCAGCACTCCCAGACCTCCTTATATTTCTCTCTCACACTTCTCTGGTTGCCAGAGATAGAGCTTCCTGCCTGGACATCTATTCTGACCTTCTGGAGCTGTGTTGCTGCGTTCGCTGGTAGTTGGTCCAGTACGCTACCCTCCAGATCCCTGTTGGACCTTTTTGGTTTATTGTGGTCGCCCACCTGGGTGTATGTGTTTGTATGTTTTGTCTGTCCTCTCCCTGGTGTTTCCCTCTTAGTGATAGTGGTGTGGACTAGCGATCCCACCGGCCTGTTCACTATCCAGGGCTCATATTAGGGAAAGCCAGGGTTTAGGCACGTGATCGCCGCACGGGTGAGGAACCCGTCTAGGGACGTCAGGGCAGTCAGGTGCCAGCCGCAAGGTGAGTTAGGGGTCACCACCTTTCCCTCTCCCTTGGGCAGGGCTTTCCCTGTTTTCCTCCCTGTGCGTGTCGTCGGTCATTACACTTGTACTTGGTTCCTGATCTTGCTTTTATCTCTCAATCTTTCAGTAGTAGTTCAGATCCTCTGTAAATAAGTATTCTGACCGATGGCCTTTCTTTCCTTGGTTATGGTGGGGCAGCTTGAGCTTAGAATCTCTTCACCTGATGCAAAGGTGACTAAAACCTGATAAACGGCAATTATCTTTCTTCACCTATATTCTTTAGTTCAATGATCCAACAGCCCCGGGCGATCTCCCTCACTCTGCTTCATTATTTGAACAGGTTGTGGTCTTCAGAGTAATAATCCACTTGATACCCTGGAAGGGTAATCTACAATGTAGGATCATACAGTCCCAATCTTGGACTCAATGGTTGAGGCAAATTAGTTCCCCTGGGCTAGGCCCAGGAGGACAGAGACAAGCCTGTCTCCTCTCCTTCCTCCTAACTCCTCCACTCAACTCAACTCTTCATCTCTATCTTTCTTCTTGTGTCTGCACTATATAAGTGGTGTGATGGAGACCGCTAGTGGTGAAAGTATGTAGTGCATGTTACCAGCCTGTAATATGGATACAGCAGCATAGACAAAGAAATAGTGCAAAATAACATCATAATACACAACAATTTGGAGTGGACCATACACACATATGTGGGACACTACATTAGCACAACCCAGAAGCAAAGAAGTTGGAATCAACCGGGCTGCACTCCAATCTCCAGGAGCCCCGCATGGTCTGCCACTGTGGTATAAATGCTTAATTTGATACAGAGAGTGTAATATTATCTCGAGAGCTTCAACAAATTCCTCCATGAACTCAACTGCAAATAACCCATCAATCATCCGCAGCATTGGAATATATTAATTTCAACATTTAACTGGAAACATGACATTTCTATTGATGAGCAGGATTGAATTATTCCCTGGCTGGAAAATACATTACTTTGCAGAGTTTAGGCATGGGAAAGTAGGTAAGAAACTAATAGACCGTTTCCCTGTTTCGGCATCTAGAAAATTAAAGAAAACCTGTCACTTGTAGAGATGAGCAAAATTTTATTCTGGTTCAGTTTGACCTAATCTGTTTCGGTTGTGTCTGAATCGATTCTACCTGAATTGAAAGTACTCCAATTGGCCTGATTTCTCATTGCTGCATGACACTCTAAAGGTCTCCTAGGCCCAAAATCACAAAAAAAAAAGGCAAAGTTTGGTTAGTTTAAAAATGCACTCACCTCTAGTCACTAAGTTCATTAAACCACTAACATCTTTATATGCTGCTGGGGTTTAACACCCCTGCATAAACCAATAACGGAAGTTTATACATTGTGTAGTAAAAAAAAAAAGTTAACTTAAGTCCTTTCAAGCAACACTCGATGCTGGCACAGTGCATAGATAATGACTTGCTTAGTAACTTCAAAACTATTGAGATTGAATATTGAAATTGTAACACCAAGACAGACAAGCCATATCAATAATTAATATTCATAAATAGGCGGGAATCATCTACTGTTGACTCAGCCTATTTATAAAAACTAAATACAAACTACCTGTTGCCACTATCTATTTACTGAACTACGTGCGTTATACTACTACTACTGCGGCGACTACAAAGAGACTATACGCTGTGCTTTGAACAATAAAGTATTTATTACACAATAACACGTCTACAGTCTATTATTGCTATATCTATATATATTTATATAAATGGTTATAACTATATATACATATAGACACGCACACCGCAATACATAAACACAATACTAACATCACTATCCTAACTACACTAGCACATTACAATACAATATATTACACAATTCCACCCCACAAATCTACCTAAGCCTAACTTACACTCACACTCACACACACACACACACACACACGTTAATAACAGCAGCTCCCACCCACCTGGCTACACACTGTCCCTACGGGTATATGGCACTGCAGAGGTTAATCAAAATGCAGGGGTTAATGGGCAGGAATTTCAGGGGTAAATGGTAGGGGAACATTGGTGGAATGGTATTGTGGCAAGGGTAAATTATATATAGGTGGTAGTGGGTATAATATTGCTGGCAGGGGTAGGGAAGGGTTAATAATCTGTAAATAAAAAGAGATGTGAGGTCACCGCACAAGAAATCATAAGATCATCACATAAAGTGCCAAGTGCTGAACTGCGGATAGATAATACTCCAAACCAAAACTGGTGACAGTGGGTATAATATTGCAAGGGTTAATGCAGGGGTTTTAGGTGGTAGGGAAGTGTTCTCGTTTTCCAGGGGTTGATCTTCATCACAGATAATATAGTTTTAAGGTACAATCTGTGAATTCTTGTTTTCTTGCTCATATTGCCTCATTTCCAAATGTAAAAAGTAACCTTTCTTCTACAGTTTACAGCCTTTAGAAACATCTCCCTCCAATACCACTCGTGTGCACTGTGTGGAGGTTTAAAAACAACAAAAAAGGAGAAATAATTCAAAGGACTCTTAATGATGACTTATTTGCCATTGACTTGCAGTCTACAGAGCAATTAGATGAGCTCAGATGTAACGAGGTCCTTGTGTCATCTTGGCAGATTGATGTGATGAAGGTAAAGTTCAGTGATCACCATATACTGTATATATTGTAAGGGATCGCTCTCTCTCAGGGGGTCGCAATCACAGACTTCTGCTCTGACAACTGGGCTCAAGTCCAAAAGGTGCTTTATTTCGGCACTTCAGCACCATCACACACATCATCGAAAGTAAACACCTGCCCGTCTGGGCTCTACCTAATACATGTGTTGTCTCTAAATCACCTATAAAGCGCCGTTAACACACAGGGTTAGATCCGACTTCCTCAGCCATATACAGCCTAGCAGCCCCCAGGCTGTGACCACACCAGCACTCTTGGGGGGAGATGGTCCAGAAGTCCTCCCGACTCTGACCGTGAGACCCTCTTTCCGTAGGCATTGCTGGGCCCCCCAAACTTCAGGCTTTACAAAGCCTTGTGGCCCCTCAGCCCTCCTGGCTGAGACCACACAGAGCCTCTCAGGCTTCCTCAGCCTTTCTCTCTCTCTCAGATACACATAGGGTTCTTTTATCCCTCCTTGATTCCAGGAGCAGGCCTCACCTGCGATCACCTCTGGCAACAGACAATACATGTAGTGGAAGGGTGCGGACTGGCAGATCCCACTACCAAACCTACCCATCAGTCCACATGAAATCCAGCCCAGAACAACATCTAGACAAAACTGTTTCAGCAAACTACACTTTGCTGAAACCACTGCAGCCTTCTGGATTTCAGTTATGTCACCCAGCTGAGGTATCTGGGTGGGATATTCACGCCTCCCAGCACTTATACTGTACACATCACCACAATATGCACTCACAATGCACCAACATAGTAATTAGTGTTGAGCAAATCGAGCTTCAGATCCTAGATCCAAAGTCAATTCACTGAAAACTTAGTTTTAATGCTGTATGGAGACTCGTCTCTGTACAGCATTAAAATGTATGGGCTCCAGCGAGGTGAAATAACTTCATCCATCGATAAACTTTAAAACCATTTTAAAACATGGATCCAAAGTCGGCTTCGGTACTGGCTGGTATGAATCTCGGTACAGCCGAGACTAATCTCCATACAGCACTCAAATGACGTTTTAAACAAATCGACTTCTGATCTAGGATCTGAAGCTCAATTCGCTCGACATTAATAGTAATGTGAGATTGTTGTAAAACTTGACAGTTTAAGTCACGGGCAGGTATGTAATTAATTACAACTGTGGTCTTATTAGAAACTTAGGGGCCCATTTATTTACTGATATACGCGACTTTGTGGCGTGAATCAGTTGCAGATTTTGTTGCAAGCCATTTTGCAACAAAATCTGTGACGTTTCTCTGCTCACGCCACTTTCCCATCAGGACTAAAAAAAGGGGCATGGTGAGGGCGGGCTAGCAGGCCTGTCTAATTCATCATTTTGTACATCAGTTTTTGGCATACAAAATTACAAAAATCTACACCAGCAAGGGTGCTGGCATAGATTTTAGACTGTCACACATCCTGCTGGAGGAAGCAACAAAGTTATGCTTTATTGTGTTAAATGTAAAAAAAAAAAAAAAGTAGACATATTAGGTATCGCCGTGTCCGTATCAACCTGCTCTATAAAAATACCACATGACCTAACCCCTCGGGTGAATACCGTAAAAAAATTTTTTATAAAAACAGTGTCAAAAAAGTAATTTTTTGTCACCTTACATCATAAAAAGTGTAATAGCAAGCGATCAAAAAGTCATATGCACCCCAAAATAGTGCCAATGAAACCGTAATCTCATCCCGCAAAAATTATACTCTACTTAAGACAATCGCCAAAAAACTGCAAAAAACTATGGCTCTCAGACTATAGAGACACTAAAACATGATTTTTTTTGTTTTGTTTCAAAAATGATATCATTGTGTAAAACTTACATAAATACAAAAAAGTATACATATTAGGTATTGACACGTCCATAACGACCTGCTATAAAAAAAATATCACATGACCTAACCCCTCAGGTTAACACCATAAAAAAAAAAAACTGTGTAAAAAAAGCCATTTTTTGTCACCTTACATCACAAATAATGTAATATCAAGCAATAAAAAAGTCATACGCACCCCAAAATAGTACCAATCAAACCATCCGTCATCTCATCCCACAAAAAATGAGACCCTACCTAAGACAATTCCCCAAAAAATAAAAAAAACAAGGGCTCTCTTTTTAATTCAAAAATGCTGTTATTGTGTAAAACATAAATACATAATAAAAAGCATACATATTAGGTATCGCCGCGCCCGTAAAAACCTGCTCTATAAGAATACCACATGATCTAACCTGTCAGATGAACATTGTAAATAACAAAAAATAAAAATGGTGCTAAAACAGCTATTTTTTGTTATCTTGCCTCACAAAAAGTGAAATATAGAACAAGCAATAATCATATGTACCTTAAAATAGTACCAACAAAACTTCCACCTTATCCCGTAGTTTCCAAAATTGTGACTTTTTTTGGAGTTTCTACTCTAAGGGTGCATCAGGAGGTCTTCAAATGTGACCTGGCAGCTTAAAATGATCCCAGTGAAATCTGCTTTCCAAAAACCATATGGCGTTCCTTTCCTTCTGCGCAATGCCGTGTGCCTGTATAGCAGTTTACGACCACATATAGGATGTTTCTGTAAACTACAGAATCAGGGCAATAAATATTGAGTTTTGTTTGGCTGTTAACCCTTGCTTTGTTAGTGGAAAAAAATGTATTCAAATGGAAAATCTGCCAAAAAAGTGAAATTCTGAAATTTAACTTCCATTTTCCATTAATTCTTGTGGAACACCTAAAGCGTTAACAAAGTTTGTAAAATCTGTTTTGAATACCTTGAGGGGTGTAGTTTCTAAAATGGGGTTACTTTTTTGGAGTTTCTACTCTAGGGGTACATCAGGAGGTCTTCAAATGTGACATGGCAGCTTAAAATTATCCCAGTGAAATCTGCTTTCCAAAAACCATATGGCGTTTCTTTCCTTCTGCGCAATGCTGTGTGCCCGTATAGCAGTTTACGACCACATATAGGATGTTTCTGTAAACTACAGAATCAGGGCAATAAATATTGAGTTTTGTTTGGCTGTTAACCCTTGCTTTGTTTGTGGATTTTTTTTTTAATTAAAAAATTAAGTGAAATTCTGAAATTGTATCTCCATTTTCCATTAATTCTTGTGGAACACCTACAGGGTTAACAAAGTTTGTAAAATCATTTTTGAATACATTGAGGGGTGAAGTTTCTAAAATGGGGTCATTTTTGCGTGGTTTTCATTATGTAAGCCTGACAAAGTGACTTCAGACCTGTACAGGTCCTCAAAAAGTGGGTTTTGGACATTTTGGAAAAATTTCAAGATTTGCTTCTAAACTTCTAAGCCTTCTAACGTCCCTAAAAAAATAAAATGGCATTCACAAAATGATCCAAACATGAAGTAGAAGTATGGGGAATGTAAAGTAGTACCTATTTTTGGAGTTTTTACTATCTATTATAAAAGAGAAACAGAAACTTGGAAATGTTCAAATTTTTACAAATGTTTGGTAACTTTGGTATTTTTTTGTAAATAAAAATTACATTTTTTGACTCAATTTTACCACTGTCATGAAGTACAATATGTGACGAGAAAACAGTCTCAGATTGGCCTGGATAAGTAAAAGCGTTTTAAAGTTATCTCCACATAAAGTGACACATGTCAGATTTGCTAAAAATGGCCTGGGCAGAAAGGTGAAAAATAGCTTGGTCCTGAAAGGGTTAAACACAATGACGGCAATAGCAAATAATGTTAGTGTGAAACTGACATATACAACTACAGTATAGGTAAACACATGGTTGACGGTGTTAAACAGCATGCTTAAAAACACACTGTGATATTGCATGTGTTATGCTTTTTTAAAATAAAAAGCTTCCAAAATTTTCTCTTAGATGGTATTCAAACACACATGCTGTTATGGGAAGAAACTGTGGCCTGTTGGACCAAGTGTCCAAAATACACACACGCAAGTGTTAGTTGTCATAAGAAACAGTGGCTTTTTTGCATGAGCCTGTAAAAATTCTCCCTTTTAGTTGGGAGCAGCAGCAGTACAGTGTGAACATGGAAAGGGTGAGGTGTGTAGTATCGGCAGCAGTAGCAACAGAGCATGGAACAGAAAAGGCAGTAGATGTGTATCCAGCTGTTTAAGGGTAGTAGTACAGTAGTAGTAGTGGCAACTGTTGTGTCTGTAAGGCTAAATGCACACGATCAGGATTGCGTGCGGATTTTCCGCGCTGATTTGTGTGCGGAAAATCCGCACTGTAGGTCATGTACATTGTATTCTATGAGAATTAGAAATTCTCAATGCACGCAATGCAGATTTTTTCCGCGCGGATTTTGACCTGCGGTTAGGATTTAAAAATCCGCAGCATGTCAATTTATTTAATTTTTCCTGACCGGATTTTCTCCATTCACTTAGTAAAATCCGCATGCGGAAAATCCTCACCAAATCCACACCAATTGATGCGGATTGTCCGCGCGCGTATTTGCCTGCGAACACCTGCGGATTTCAGTGCGGATTCTCCGCACATGAATCCTGAACGTGTGCATGTACCCTAATAGATCCAAGAAAAAAAAAAAGGAGGCAAGGTCTAGATTGGGCATTGTCTTCCAAAGCAACAGTTCTTAAAAATTTTATGAAATTACCATGTACATACGTGACAATTTTATTTAAAAAAAATTATTAAATTTTTAATAATAAATGTTCCGTTGGAAAATAGCACTCTGGGCCTTCCCTTCTTTTGTTTCTTTGGATCTATCCTCTGGCTTCTGTGTGGAGCGACGGGCGAGGTGGTTGCTGCAGTCTCCTTTGATACACTCATCATGTTTAATAGCGGAGTTGTTCGGGTCCTTGCACAACTCCATCTGGTGAGTGTATTTCTATCCAATGTAGCTTCTAATCTGGGGATAGTTTACACTATGGAGCGCAGTAGGGGTAATGGAAGTGGCAGTAGGGGAATTAGCAACAGTGAGTAGTGCAACAACAGCAGTCCGCAAGGGGTCCCTTTAAGATGAGATAAGTGTTTTGTGATGCCAGTTGCAATGAAGCAACAACCGGACGGAGTCCCTTTAAGAAATGGTGTTGGTACCCAGGTGTAGGAATGATATAGGGTAGCCTATAATGTCCCTTAATGTTTTGTGCATGTGTCACGGTGCTCCCACCTGGATACGCTGGAACCCCAGGCGTTGGCTCTGAAGCAGACAAATAGGGTGAACAATTGTGGGATTTGAAGAAATATTTGAGTCCAGACCTTGTGATGAAGTTCAATGGCAGCTTTACTTTGCATAAACGTTTCTCCAAATGGTTTACAGGCTTTTGCTTGGTTACCAGCAGGCGTTGGCATTAACTGTGGAAGGCAAACTCCTCTCTGCTACATCATTTGCTCTCTGACTCTGCTGTGCTAGCAGGCTGGCTATGAAACTCAGCTTCCTCTGTATGCTGCACTTCACTTTCTGTAATCTGGTCTGTCTCTAGCTTTATCCAGGGAACACTTTACTCCTGGTTGCTGAGGCTCTTTGCCGTGGCCTCCAGATCTAGCTGAGCTGAGGTTGCTCAAGCTGACCCAGGCAGGGCTCGTCCAACAGGGACGGGCTCCTGCTGCACACCCTCCCTTGGCAGGGAGTAGACTAGACTGCCTTCCTAGCTAAACTCCTCCCCAGAGGGAGAGAAATAGAATGGAAAGAAGGTTCCATTCTATGTAAGATAGCTCTGCCATTTATTCTGCCATCTGCTGGTGAACCAGGCATATTACACTTGAACAGTTACATAACAAGAAATATGAATACACATTTTGCAGAACCTGGAAATAAATACATAGGATGACATTAGGTTAACCATAGGAGATAGTGGCAAGGTGCAAAAGTGGTAATGCACCTCTGGGGCATTACAGTAGCAGCTGTAAAGTCGGCAGCCATGCATTACAAAAAATGATGATAGGCAGGCAGATGGTGGCGATAGAATGATGAGACACCCTCAGCAAGGGCAGATCTATTCATCAGCTGCAGCTGGAGGAGTAGGAAGATCCTTATGGATCCATGCCTCATTTATTTTGACAAAAGTGATGCTTTGTAGACTGGTGGAGAAACACTTTGTCCATTTGGGTGTCATGATGACCCCTGCTGTGCTGAAAACCCTCTCTGAGATCACACTGGAGGATGGACAAGACAGAACCGAGAGAGCATGCTGGGCCAGTTTCTGCCACTGTTCCAATCTGCCTGCCCAGAAGTCCATAGTCTAGATTAGAGATGAGCGAATCGAAGTTGATGAAGTGGAATTCTATCCGAATTTCAGGAAAAATTTGATTCGCACCGAATCCGAATTTCCTGACGCTTCGTGGTACCAAATCAAATTTTTTTCTTAAAATGGCTGCTGGAGCAAAGAACTCTGGGAACAAGGGATCACCCATAATGTCATGCATGCAGCAAATAAGCAGCCAGCCCCTGTGATGTCACAGCTCTATAAATAGCCTCAGCCATCTTGGATTCAACAATTTTCCAGTGTACTTAGTGCAGGGAGAGACGTCAGAAGGCGCTAGGAAAAGTGCTAGGAAAGACTTGAAAACTTTTATTTTGCTGAATAAAAGTTCAGGGCAAGATCATTAGAATTGTAGGGAAAGGATAGCGAGGAATTATTCCACACTATAAAATGAAAACAATAGCAGAGTGTACAGCCTGGGTAATAGGAACAATCCTATTACACCTTGCTGCACTGACTGGGGATCCAAATTGCCATTATACTGCTGCTTTCAGGTTTGCAATAGATGATACCTCTGTAATTCCAGCAAACCTTTCTTGTTATTGGGGTGCAAGTGCTGTGTGATACAGCCATTAACAGGGTTTATTACAAGGAAATATTTCTATGTCTTATTACCCTTGTGCAGTGCAGTTATATGTTCTAAAGTCTTTTTTGGAGTGTATAAGTGGAAAAAAATAAAGGCTTATTTGCAGTTCAGCGGTGCAGTTATAGGTTCTAAAGCCTTTTTTGGGGTGTATTAGTGCAAAAAAAAGGGCTTATTAGCCGCTGTGTGGTGAAGTGAGAAAATTACAGCCTTTTTTGGCGTGTATTAGTGGAAAATAAAAAGTATTATTTGCTGTTCAGCGGTGCAGTTATATGTTCTAAAGCCTTTTTTGGGGTGCATTAGTGGAAAAAAGGGGCTTATTAGCCGTTGTGTGGTGAAGTGAGAAAATTACAGCCTTTTTTTGGGATGTATTAATTTCCATTTTATTTATTTATTTGATCTAACAGTATGTCAGACAGAGAAGTGGTATGCCCTGCACAAGGGAAGGGCAGAGGCCTAAATGTTTCTGGTGCAGGCACAGATTGCAGCAGAGTAAGGGGGTGTGGCAGAAGGGGTCTGAGCTCCTAGTGTCATCTAGTGGTCGTGTCTTGACCAGCAACCCAGCAGTTCTTGAATGGTTGACTCAGTCAACCACTTCGTTCCAAGTGACATCAGACACCCCAGCCAAGAGTTGGTGGGTTTGTCAGACACAACCCTTAGTTGACATGGCCCGGGAGCAGGCCCTGTGCCATCACCTGTCCTAAACCTGCCACTGTCCTTTTCTGTTCCCTCGGCCAGAGAAGTATTGTATGCTGTGGGCTCAGCTCCACTATACAGGGAGGACGCACTACTAGAAGACAGTCAGCAGCTACTGGCAAACCAAGTTGTGGGGGAGACATCTGCTGCTCCCTCCGCTAGGTGGGCAAGTAGTGATAAGGAGAGTGGCGTGGGATCTGGTGTAGCGAGCGTTCAGGCTCCTGACCCAGAGACGGTTGAGGACGACAACAGTGACGTGCAGACACTACTCGATTATGATGATGTAGCTGATTGCACTTGGGAGCCAGGTGACGAAGGGGCTTCATCATCATTGGGAGAAGAGGGTGGCAACTTTCCTGTGAGCCAGCGGTGGAGCCAGCAGGTCGCTAGTGTGGCCGGGAGTCAGCAGGGTGGCAGCAGTGGGAGGTCAGGAGCCAAACGTGCCCGGGGTAGACCACCACTTCCCGGGAGCCTACCTGCCCAGGAAGTAGCGGTGCAGGGGTTCAAGGAGGCAGCGGAGGTAGCAGTCAGTAAGTGTGGAGTGTAGGGGGTAAAATCACCTACTCAGCGATGCGGGAGTATTTTTTTAAGCCGCCGGAGGAAGTGAACGTGGCCATATGTAAAATCTATGGGCAGAAGGTGAAGCGTGGCCAGGGTGCCAATGTTGGCACCATGGCCCTGTGTCAACATATGCAGAATCGCCATAATGTGGCCTGGGAGAACCGCGGCTCTGATGTGGTGTTCCAGCCTGCCACAGCAATCGCTGCATCACCCAGTGGCACATACTCGGTTTCAGGCAGTCAAGGCTCCACCACCTCAGCCAAAGGGAGCTGTCTATCCTTTCCATCATCTGATGGTCCTGATGCTCCTCCTCCTAGTCACTCATTCCGTCAGCAATTGATCAACGAAGCGATTGCCCAGAGACAACTGTATGCGTGCACTCATCCAACGGCGCAGAAGCTGAACGTGCTCCTGTCCAAGTTTCTGGTGCTGCAGTCTCTCCCTTTCCAAGTGGTGGACTTTGCACCTTTCAGAGTAATGATGGCTTGTGCCGAGCCGAGGTGGAGAGTCCCAAGCCACAAAAAAGGCAGTACCAGCCCTCTACACACATGTAGAACAGAAGGTGGGTCATTCCTTGAGCCTGTCGGTGTCTGCCATAGTGCACGGCAGCGCCAACATGTGAAGCTGCAACTACGGTCAGGGACAATATAATTCCTTTATGGCCCACTAGGGGAATGTGGCCAGGTGACGCCGCTTCCGCCTACACGTTGCCACGCCGTTGGTCCAGCGACAATGTCCGCCTCTGCCTCCTTATCCTCCACTGTGTCCTCAGCCTCCATTCCCAGTGCCCCCCAGCATACCAAATATACAGGGTACGGAGGTGTTACGCTGTTCTGCGCCTCGTTTGCCTGGGCGAATGGAGTCACACAGGGGAGGAACTGCTCTGTGTCCTTCAGCAAGAAATCCAATCCTGGCTTTCTCTGCAACAACTGAAAATCGGAACCATAGTGACCGACAATGGGAAAACCATTTTGTCAGCGCTGAGGGCTGAGCCATGTGCCCTGCATGGCACACGTGTTCAATCTGATTGTGAAGCGGTTCCTGAAGTCTTCCACCCATCTGCAAGACATCCTAAAAATGGCCAGGAAACTTTGCATGCACTTCAGCCACTCGCACATTGCAAAGCACACCCTCCTTGAGCTGCAGCGGCAGAACGGCATGCCCCAACATTGGCTGATATGCAACGTTTCCACCCGTTGGAATTCCACCCTCCATATGTTGGACCGACTGTACGAACAGAGAAAGGCCATCAACGATTTCCTGATGATCCAAGCGGACAGGAGTAGTCCCCTGTGTAACTTCAATGTCAGCCAATGGCAGGTCATGTGTGACACCTGCAGACACATCGTGGCAGTATGCAGTGGAGAAGGAGGCAGGGAGTCCCTCCAAGTCACTTGCACATATGGCCCGCTGTATGCTTACTTGCTTGGCTTGTGACAGCCGAATTGTCACTATTCGGCAGAGGGAAGACTTCTGGCTCTCCACCTTGTTGGACCCTTGCTACCGATCCAAAATAGGGGCCTTTTTTACACCCGCTGAGAGGTAGGACAAACTGAACTACCATAGAGACATCCTATGTAGTCAGTTGGCTGCTGCCTATCTGCGCCATCATCCATTCTCTAGCAGGTCTGACAAGGGGGGCCCTCTGCGTTCACATTCCACTGCCATGGCTGCTGGGGAGGGGTGGGGTGGCAGGAGCAGTACCAGCTCCATCAGCAGCAGCCTGAGTCTACAGTTGCTAATGAGCAGCTTTCTTCACCCACCTAGTGAAGAAACTACTCGCCAGCAGCTAGACGTAGAGTAGAACCTGAACCAGCAGGTGGTGGAATACTTGTAGTGCACCCTGCCAGCCATCATTGAAGATCCACTGGACTACTGGGCAGCCAAACTGGATTTGTGGCCGCAACTGGCCAAGTTTGCCCTGGAAAAGCTGTCCTGCCCAGCCAGTGTGGCATCAGAGCGGGTGTTTAGTGTGGCGGGGGCCATAATTACCCCAAGAAGAAATTGCCTGTCCACCAAAAATGTGGAGAGACTGACCTTTGTCAAGATGAATCAGGCGTGGATCAGCCAGGATCAGCCACCCACCAATTCCTGATGCATCAGACTAGATCAGTGATGGCGAACCTATGGCACAGGTGCCAGAGGCGGCACTCAGAGCCCTCTCTGTGGGCACCTGCACCCTGGAAAAAGTCTATGGCGTACCAATATGCCTTAGACTTTTCCTGCCATTCATCAGTACAGGGCGCACTATGAACAGCACAGGCAGTGCATTGTATGTATGTAGGCTATTATACCTAAATGATAAAGTACATGGACGATATTCTATATTGGTATTTAGGTTAAATTGCCGTGTTGGCACTTTGCGATAAATAAGTGGGTTTTGGGTTACAGTTTGGGCACTCGGTCTCTAAAAGGTTCGCCATCACTGGACTAGATCATCCATGGTGCCACACCAACACTGACAAAAGAGACTGGTTTCTACTGGCTACCTGACTCAGCTACTATTCTGATGCTGCCACCTGCCTGATGCCACATATCTGATGCCAAGTGCTCCTTCTTTCAACCACCATCTTCAGCGGGTACAGGTATTGGCATTCACCACCACACTATGTCACCTTGCCACTCTGTGGTCTCCTCATGCTGCTGCCACCTCCACACTATGTCACCTTGCCACTCTGTGGCCTCCTCATGCTGCTGCCACCTCCACACTCTGTAATTGTGCCACTCTGCGGCCTCCTGATGCTGTTGCCACCTCCACACTCTGTCATTATGCCACTGTGTGGCCTCCTGATGTTGCCGCCACCTACAGACGCTGTCATTGGGCCACTCTTTGGTCTCCTCATTCTGCTTCCACCTCACCACTATGTCACCTTGCCACTCTGTGGTCTCCCTAATGCTGCTTCCACCTCACCACTATGTCACCTTGCCACTCTGTGCCCTCCTGATGCTGCCACCACCTCCACACTCTGCCATTGTGCCACTCTGTGGCCTCCTGATGCTGCCGCCACCTTCACACTCTGTCATTGTGCCACTGCTGCCTCATGATGCTGCCGCCACCTCCACACTCTGTCATTGTGCCACTCTGCGGTCTCCTGATGCTGCTGCCACCTCCACTTTCTGTCATTGTGCCACTCTGTGGCCTCCTGATGCTGCTGCCACCTCCACTTTCTGTCATTGTGCCACTCTGTGGCCTCCTGACGCTGCTGCCACCTCCACTTTCTGTCATTGTGCCACTCTGTGGCCTCCTGATGTTGCCGCCACCTACAGACTCTGTCATTGGGTCACTCTGTGGTCTTCTCCTGCTGCTTCCACCTCACCACTATGTCACCTTGCCACCCAGTGGTTTTCTGATGCTGCCTCCACCTCCACACTCTGTCATTGTGCCACTCTGTGGTCTCCTGATGCTGCCTCCACCTCCACACTCTGTCATTGTGCCACTCTGTGGCCTCCTAATGCTGCCACCACCTACAGACTTTGTAATTGTGCCACTCTGCGGCCTCCTGATGCTGCTACCACCTACAGACTCTGTCATTGGGCTACTCTGTGGTCTCCTCATGCTGCATTCATCTCACCACTATGTTATAGGGCCACTCTGTTGACTTCTCATGCTGCTGACTTCCTCCCCACTTCTTGACTGGGCCACTATTTTGCCTTTTTGGCTTGGCTGACATCATCATTAAATTTGACCCTTCCTCTGATCTGTCGGAAGGAAGGCAAAATGAGACGCACAAAGGATCCTCTCTGTGTAGCAACTGTAAGGCCTGTATGGTTCTATCAGAATTGACTTGTGATTTGGTAGCCATTAGGTACAAAATACAGAAGACTTGCGAATATTCCATTCACTTGTCATCTCTGTTTTGGATCCACTCCTGTTTTTATTGGCATTAGCAATACTGATGGATTACTGACCAAATGCTGACCGAGTGAAGGCGGATGCTCCACAGACAGAATCCATTTTTGTGGGTTATTGTTCTGACGGATCAGTGGAAGGGCAAAATAATCAGTGACATCAACACAAACTTACTGCTGACACCCTCTCCACTTTGTCAGGGGGGCTCTACTTGTATAAGCATGTAATAGAACAGGTTCTGTAGACATCTATGTGGAATCAGCTGACGACAGTGTAAAAGAAGTGCACTTCTCCTTGGTGCTAACATCGACCTGTAAGGCTGAGTTCATACTTCAGTTATTTGGTCAGTTTTGGCCCGTGACTGCCCAATTAAGTGAAGTGTGAAGTGATTCTAAGAGCAACGCCTATCATCTGCATGTCATACGGACTCACAGTATTATTTCACTACCAAAGCATACTCCCTATGTGTGTTACTGCAAGGCACAGTGTTCTACACCACTATAAAGGCTCTCTGCAGCCAGGAAATAGCCGTTTTTTAACGTAATTCGCCGTGAATATATTCGGATCAAACCAAATTTTTTCTAAAAAATTTGCTTATGTCTAGTTGTAAAACCACATAGATAATTTGCTACGGTCTCTCGTCTGATTGCATCTATCTCATGTCCTGGACCTGGTGACCTCATTCATCATCAATGTGTGCTCCTCATCATCAATGTGTGCTCATGTCATATTGAGTGGGGCGGTAAAAAAGAATACAGGCAGTTGCTTTCAATCTGATTTTATTGTCTTTGCTTGGGGACAAAATTGAATGTCTGTCTTCAGTCAATGACGTAATATAGTGAGTGGCAACTGAAAGTAGTAACTTTTAGAAAAGTACCGTAAGTTGAGGGAATAAATCTGGTTAATTTATAATCATAAAAGTCTAACAGGAAAGTGAAATCAAAGTAGATAGATAGATATGAAAGGCTCCATGAAGAGCCTATGTCAGTGGACTGGCATAAGATTAGCACATGTTGCACCTATACCCAATCTAGCAAAAAACAAGAACATTATTATTAATAATTAGTGTTGAGCGAGCATGCTTGGCCGAATACCAGTTCGGCTCGAGCATCGCTATGCTCAGCACATGGCGGTACTCGGCCCGGTAAGTACTGCCCTCACTGTAATGCCTGTAGCCATGGTCCTCACATATAATTTTTTAGAGGGTCAGCTCAGCTGCAGGCCCTTGCATATAATTTTTTAGAGGGTCAGCTCACTAGCAGGCCTTCTCCTACAATCTTTTACTGGCTCAGCTCACCAGCAGGCCCGCAACTCAAATCTTTTACAGGGTCAGCTCACCTGCAGGCACTTGCATTTAATTTATTAGAGGGTCAGCTCACCTGCAGGCCTGCACCTCAAATATTTTACAGGGTCAGCTCACCTGAAGGTGCTTGCATATAATTTTTTAGAGGGTCAGCTCACTTGCAGGGCCTTGCATATAATGTTTTACAGGGTCAGCTCACCAGCAGGCCTGCACCTAAAATCTTTTACAGGGTCAGCTCACCTGCAGGCCCTCACCTAATTATACCTAATAGGTAATTTGCGCGCATGATGCCTTGCTTGGATGTGGTAGCCGTAGCCGTTTCTCAGGCTCCCACTCCTGAATCAAACACTGATTCCCAGTTACCCATTGTTACAATTGTTTGCGCTGACAATAACATCGAAAGTGGATAGGCCAGACATCCAAATGGATCATCGCCGTCACAGGGACGTCCGATCGGCCCCAGGTTAACTAGAGTCACCAAAGCGGCAGCAGGCCCTTACCCATAATGTTTTAGATGGTCAGATCAGCAGTCCCTTGATCCAAATGTTTTTGAGGGTCACCAGCAGGCCATCCATCATAATTTTTCAAGGGTGTGTATGATGCCTTCCTTTATGTGCAATAAAGGGTGTATTGGAGTGCCGGTTCCTTTAAATTTTTGGCAGTCCTTTCATTTAGTGCATAAGCTTTATGAGTGTAGGAGTCCCACTACATGAAAAATTGTACCACAATGTGAATGAGGCCCTCCTCTATGTGATATACAGGTTGTATCAGAGTGCCACTTCCTTGTAATTTTTGCCAGCACTTGCACTTTATATACAAGTAAATATACAGGAAAGAATGTTTCCTAACAATTTTTCCTCTAAAATCGATTTTATCTTCGATTTTATGCGTATTATTGTCATTCTGTAAAAGTGGCGTACTACTCGGACAACATCGGTCCCAGCAGCAACCTGTGAGTCCAAGATGCATCCAGACATCCTCCCCATGCTGTTCCTGAACCATTTCAGTGGTGTTTCCATCAATTTCTGACATTTATGAACCAGGCACCCTCCCCTCTTCAGAGCAGGGGGTGCCTGGTTTAATGCTCGGGTTCTCCCATTGACTTCCATTATACTCGGGTGCTCGGTCGAGCACCCGAACATCACGATGTGTTCGGCCCGAGCCCCCGAGCACTACGGTGCTCGATCAACACTATTAATAACAAATAAATAGTAGTCTAGCATCCTATTCACTACTCTCCCTCTAGGGAAAAATTTTACAGAATACACGTAGCGGGAGGGTAGTGCTAGATCGGGTATAGGTGGAACATGTGTTTATCTTATGCCAGTCCACCGACATACGGATGGAGTAGAGTTAACACTCCTGTTTTCTGAGATTTCTGAGTTGTGTTATCTAATCTAAGCAAACACCTTCAATTGCTTTTCAATGGCTTTTGTCTCAAGATTTAAGAAATTTGAGTTAAGAGCTGGAGTGCTAACCCTGCTACATCTGTAGGCTTCATGGAGCCCTTCATTCACCCTGATTCGTGTAGCATAATCGCATCATGAATCAGAATTACTGGTTTTCCCGTTTCTAACAATGGTGCAATTCTTATTGTCTCCATATAACAGTGATCGAAGTTTGTGGTTTGTGGCAGTTGAGTTCAGTATCTGTTAGGCCTCTTTCACACGGGCATTGCGTGTGAGGGCTGGTTAGGATGCGGGTGCATTGCGGGAAAATTTTGCCTGTGAGTGTGGTAAGTTTTGTATGCGATTGCGTTGCGTACTTCAGTTTTTTCCACGTGAGTGCAATGCATTTTGCACTCGTCTGAGAAAAAACTGAATGTGGTACCCAGACCCAAACCCGGTCTTCTTCACTGAAGTTCGGGTTTGGGTTAGGTATTCTGTAGATTTTAATATTTTCCCTTATAACATGGTTATAAGGGAAAATAATAGCATTCTTAATACAGAATGCTAAGTAAATTAGGGATGGAGGGGTTCATTTTTTTTTATTTTTTATTAAACTCACCTCATCCACTTGTTCGCGCAGCCCGGATTGTCTTCTTTCTTCTTTTTCGAGGACCTGGGAGAAAAGGACCTTTGGTGATGTCACTGCGCTCATCACATGGTCCATCACCATGGTGATGTGCCATGTAATGGACTTTGTGACGGACCATGTAATGAGCGCAGTGACGTCACCAAAGGTCCTTTTCCTCCCAGGTCATCAAAGAAGAAGAAAGAAGACGAGCCATGTTATAAGGGAAAATAATAATGATCGGGTCCCCATCCCGATCGTCACCTAGAAACCATGCTTGAAAATCGCACCGCATCCGTACTTGCTTACGGATGCTTGCGATTTTCACGCAGCCCCATTCACTTCTATGTGGCCTGCGTTGCGTGAAAAACGCACAATATAGAGCATGCTGCGATTTTCACGCAACGCACAAGTGATGCGTGAAAATCACCGCTCATGTGCACAGCCCCATAGAAATGAATGGGTCCAGATTCAGTGTGGATGCAATGCGTTAACCTCACGCATTGCACCCGCGTGGAATTCTCTCCCGTGTGAAACGGGCCTTAGGCAGATACCGATCAATGACATCGGCACTCCGACATGTCTCATGTACAGTGGAAGATGCAATGGGACGTGGAGGAATCTCCATTTCACTGATACTCGTATTATCTAGCATCTCAATTGCCCCCCCCCCGATACTTATTTTATCTTCATTTTTCTTATATATATTACCTGTACCAATAGTTGGATGTACATAGCCTTTGTTGTATACAGTCGATCAGGTGACTGTCATACTATGGTGATGCTTGTAGCTTACGATGCGTTCCATATGGGGCGCGATCATGTGCACGTTTCATGGAATTGCAGGTTGATGCGCTACTTTGTGAAACACTGATAGCCCTGATGCATGGGCAATACATGGCATATGATACCGAATACATGTGGCGGGGGTCCATGCTGGTTAGTGTTTATCTTTCCTATTTTGTTTTTAACAAGACTTGGAAAATTTTTATGGAAATAGCTCACTGGCCACACACTCACGGAAGGTGCACAATCTGATGAATTCACCCTTCAAATTAAATAACTGTCAATAGAAGATTGGCACACTCATACATACGGAGCCACACGGAATCTTAACAATTTATTATAACTGTGTATGGTTAAAATACAATAAAATGCACATGTGATAAAATATGAAAATAAAAATTGATTAAACAATAGATTCAATTGCTCCCAATATTACTCGGGTTTTGTTAATGTGGATACTAACAAATGCAAGTGTCCACAAAAGATTGCAAATGCCCTGGGTATTTCTTTAATATATAGCCTACTCTGCTGGTGTGCAGGAGGCTATTGTTGCACATGGATTATGGCTACTATCTTAACAGACGTGTTTCTTCTATGTCTGGTTAATGCGTATCACAATGGTTGAAATAGGAATACACCCAATTGCAGGTATCTAATCTATCTCAGCAGCGAACAGACGGTACACAACTATATTCCACTACTTATCAGTACAGTCCATGTGCTTCTCAAATGCTCTATAGTTGGTTCTCAAGAGAATGTTCACAAAATTTTCACAAAATTTCGCATAAACTTTCGTGTAGATTTTCATTCGAAAAAATCGGCATGAAAAAATCGGCATGAAAAAATCGTGTAAAACAAACGCATTGGCAGGATCAGTGCTGGTAATATTTCACAGGGTATATGTCAAAGTCAATACCAATAACCCACATTCGTGGGCTTACCTTCCCTTGTGCTCAGCTGTTTTTTTGAGTTGTTGTTAGATCCGGCTGCAGGCCGGCGTCCTGGCTTCTGCTCTGTCGGCGTCTCGATAATCAGTGTGTCACATGGGTTGTATTCCCAGTGATAGTTTTCAGCTGGCTTAAGGTAAGTTATGCGAGGCGTCTATTTTCAAATCCTCGAAGTCTTTATAAATAACAGTGCACTGTTCGATCGAGGTTCAAGTCCTTGTGGGGTGAAGCATTTACCAGACGCGTTTCGGGGATGAACATTCTCTTGAGAACCAACTATAGAGCATTTGAGAAGCACATGGACTGTACTGATAAGTAGTGGAATATAGTTGTGTACCGTCTGTTCGCTTCTGAGAGAGACTACATACCTGCAATTGGGTGTATTCCTATTTCAACCATTGTGATACACATTAACCAGACGTAGAAGAAAACACGTATGTTAAGATAGTAGCCATAATCCATGTGCAACAATAGCCTCCTGCACACCAGCAGAGTAGGCTATATATTAAAGAAATACCCAGGGCATTTGCAATCTTTTGTGGACACTTGCATTTGTTAGTATCCACATTAACAAAATCCGAGTAATATTGGGAGCAATTGAATCTATTGTTTAATCCATTTTTATTTTGATATTTTATCACATGTGCATTTTATTGTATTTTAACCATACACAGTTATAATAAATTGTTAAGATTCCGTGTGGCTCCGTATGTATGAGTGTGCCAATCTTCTATTGACTGTTATTTAATTTGAAGGGTGAATTCATCAGATTGTGCACCTTCCGTGAGTGTGTGGCCAGTGAGCTATTTTCATAAAAATTTTCCAAGTCTGTACTCTTTTTTTCACCAAAGTGGAAATTAAGCTCCTTCCCCCACAGCCATGGACATATGGAATCACATGGAAAACAAAAGGCAAAAAGCCGAATCTTTTATATTTGATGTTATTGATGATGATACTATGAAACCAGATGGTGAGATATCTGTCTCTGACACATTCAGGGAACTAGAAAATTTAATGCAGAAACAGCTGAGACAGTTCTGGGAGATATGCTCCTTGAAACAGTATCTGGCATTTAACAAGATCCCAAAAGGCCTTCAGCTAACTAAACTACCAGCTCAGGATTTAATGGGAGAAGCATTTAATAAAGAATGGAAGGAATTTTTGCTCACACAATCACGTGTATTAGTTGAATTAATTATCAAACGTAGATCAGAGATGTTGGATAACTTGTCTGAAAAGATCACAAAACTGAAAAGTAAATTAGACCAGTTTCCAAGAGATCAGATCTATGAAATTTGTCATGAAAGACTCTGCAAAAGTTTAGATAAAACTGAACAAGAAATAATTACAAAAAAAATGAAAAGGCATAAATATACACCAAAAACAAAAACAAGTGAGATACGACCAACAAATGAATCGTCAAAACTAGTTACCAATGGACAGACATCAAAACAACATGATGACCATATTAGATAGGGCGTACCAACACAAAACAGATTTGAGACTCTAGCGCAACATTCTTTTTTAGACCAAACTCCGCCTCATCATCCACCAAGAATTCGACACAGACAATCACAATCACCAGATCACGAGAAACAAACACCAATTCCTTGCAGACCACCATACAATCTGAGGCACAGAACTCCGCCACTAGAACAGAGGAAACCAATATATCAGAGGACATATCTGGAGAAACAGGACTCACGTTCACACAATACACAGGATAATCACTTACAGTTGGACAACCAGAGACACTATCTCAGGGAATATCCACCAAAATCAGGAAAACACGAAGAGGGAAAAAGAAAATTAGAACACAAGAGACACTATTAGATATAGACCAAAGTAATATAGTAAACCTTAGTCAAGTAAATCTCACACCTGCACAGATCACCCTATTAAATAAGGGATTCAAATTTGCCCCAACGAAGAAGTTAAACAAGTTTGATACCTATATAGGTATTCAAAAATTTATTCGAAAGTTGTGTGTAAAATAATATTTTTTTGAAAAACCCGGTCACTACAAACATGGAGAAAGAAGGCTCCTTCACTCACTCACTTGAGGAACAAATCTAAAAAATTTCCGAGGGCTGAAATTAGTCCAGAAATGTCTGCCTTTCAAAAAAACATTGAAATAGGTCTAAATAAGATTAACCCAAAAAGATTTAATAGAAACAACCTAACTAGAGCTGAGATTAATGCCATAAGAGAATTACAGGAAGAACAGAACATTGTGATTCGTCTGGCCGATAAGGGGGGCCGCCATTGTCATTTGGGGAAAAGACCAGTACAATAGGGAGTGTCTATCACAGCTGTCTGACCAATCTACATATAAATTAATAAAAAAAGACCCTACAATCGAGTTCAAGTTGGTTTTAGCAGAATATTGTGATAAAGGCCTTCAGCAGAATATTCTAACTGAACAAGATCATAAGTATATTATGGGAACACCGGGCAGACTGCCGATCTTTTATTGCCTGCCGAAGATACATAAGAATATAGTAAACCCTCCAGTACGCCCCATTATATCGGGGATAGGTTCTTTAACAGCTAACCTATCACAATATATTGATATCCTGCTGCAGCCATTGGTAAGAACTACCTAGTCCTATATAAAGGACACAACCCAAATTATTGGGGTGTTGGAGGGACTGGACGTCCGACCAGAGTGGATCATCAACACACTGGATGTGCAGTCCCTCTACACTGTAATAGATCACATACAGGGAATCTCAGCTTTGAGAAAACAACTTAATGCCAGTGGTACTCTGCAGCAGGAACAAATAGAATTCATAGTGGAGGGTGTAGATCACATTCTTCACCACAATTATTTTTTATTCAATGAGGAATATTATTTACAGTTGAGGGGCACCGCCATGGGTACCAGGTTCGCCCTCAGCTATGCCAACTTATTTCTGGCCCAGTGGGAACACGAATATATAGGTCCCAAGCTTGGGGGCGACCTGGTCCTATGGCGGCGTTACATCGACGATGTGATTTTCATTTGGAGAAATGGTGAAGATGGACTACAACAATTCATGGATGAACTTAATAAGAATCTATATAACTTACGTTTCACGGCAGGCATAGATAGAGAGAAGGTAGACTTCCTGGATATACAAATAACAAAAAAATAAAACAAATGTTTGTGCAATACCCATCACAAACCAACATCCAAAAATGGGTTTATCCTCTTCTCTAGCTGTCATTTGCCAAAATGGCTCATAATTGTCCCCTTCGGACAGTTCTGCCGTATTTTGCGAAACTGCACCGAAAATAAAAATTTTGAGGAGGAGGCCACAAAAATGAATTTACAGTTTAGAGAAAAACACTACCCAGTGAAAATACTCGAAGAAGCATTGGGAAAAGTGAGACAGCTGGACAGAAAATCCTTTTTTGAAACCAAACTCCCACAGGACTCTGCTAAGAATTCTGAGTTCATATAAATCACAGAAGAAATGCACCAAACGGATATGCCACTGACTATACTGGCTAGTCCTAAATGCAGATATTAAAAGCTGAGACTTTTGCCAATATATTCCTGTCAGGAAAATATCGGAGCCCATCATGCACCACGTCACGGTCACTCAGCATGGCAAGGGGTCCTACCACTACGCTAACTATGGTGTGAACAAGGTCTGAAGGTGATGTAATCCAGCTCACAGCCAAGCTTCCACACAACCGCCTAGCAGGACAACTAGTGCAATGTGAACAAAGCAAGACTGTAAGCCACACCCATATCAGACCATGTGATGGAGGTTACCAGGTGCAAAAGAGTGTTTGAATGCCAGGTAAAGGCACATACACTACATCTAAAACAAGACACAAACACAGAAATATAGTGGCAATTCTGGGGGAGCTGCTCAACCCCTAACACTGTAGCGTGTTTTTTATTGGTGGAGCAGCCCCACCGCATGTGGACCGCAGCAAACGACTATCCCCAGCAAAATATGCATACAATGGAGGATGTCGGCGCGGTCCACATGCACCACAAAGGCATCCTACACAAAACGGAGCATTGTGCGGATGAAAATATAATCATATAAATCACAGAAGAAATGCACCAAACGGATATGCCACTGACTATACTGGCTAGTCCTAAATGCAGATATTAAAAGCTGAGACTTTTGCCAATATATTCCTGTCAGGAAAATATCGGAGCCCATCATGCACCACGTCAAGGTCACTCAGCATGGCAAGGGGTCCTACCACTACGCTAACTATGGTGCATTTCTTCTGTGATTTATCTGATTATATTTTCATCCGCACAATGCTCCGTTTGGTGTAGGATGCCTTTGTGGTGCATGTGGACCGCGCCGACATCCTCCATTGTATGCATTTTTTGCTGGGGATAGTCGTTTGCTGCGGTCCACATGCGATGAATTGCCACTATATTTCTGTGTTTGTGTAAGAATTCTGAGTTCAGACTAATTCTGCCTTATAATGCCCAATGGAGGAAAATATCGCAGTTGATTAAACGGCATTGGCATCATGTTCTATATGACAAAACCATTGGCTCGATACTACCGGCCCAACCACTCATCACATACACTAAGGCCCCAAATTTGGGTATACAGATAGCCCCCTCAATAAAAAACAAAGGGAAAAAAACAAATGCACAAAGCTGGCTGAACCCTCATGGTTTTTTCAGATGCGGAATATGTATAGGATGCAAAAAAACAAAATTTCCTAAAAAGACAATAGAGATTTCCTCAACTCAGAACGCCTTCTCGATGACTGTAAAACAATCCCTCACATGTAACTCCTCCAGTGTGGTCTATCTAATCCAGTGCCCTTGCCCCAAGCAGTATATTGGTCGAACTAAAAGACAGCTAAAAATTAGAATATCAGAACATCTCGAAAACATCCAAAAGGATGTGAAAACAACCCACTATCCAAACATTTTAAAAAGATGCATAATAAGAGCTGTGTGGGCCTATCATTTATGGCGCTGTAGAAGATAGACACACACTGGAGGGGGGGAAATCTCATAGAGAAGATGTCGAGAGCCGAATCCAGGTGTATCTATGATTTTGGGAGTTTGATGCCAATGGGGCTGAACTCAGAGCTGCAGATTTTCAGCTTTCTGTAGATGTAGGGTTGTCCACCCATGTATTCACAGAGGATCGCATGTCGGGCTGTTTATTAGCACTGCGATCCTCTCTGGATTGTGTGTGTACGTCGCCTGACTCTTCCCTGAATATGTCAGATCCATAGCAATGTGGCCAAGATATGGCCTAATTTCGAAGATAGCCAGTCTGGAAGATAGACATTTGAACATAAGAATCATCATAAATATAGAATGTATAGAATAATTTGTTTATAACTGGAATTAGGAATGTTATTTTAAGAAAATATGATATACAGTAGATTCAGCATCGATAAATGCAAAAAATATTGAAAAAACGCATCAAGAAAGCAAAAACGCATTAGAAGAAAAACCGCATAGCAATCGCATAAAAAAAACCGCATGTAAAAAAATATTCAAAAAACAGTAAAATCGCATTGACTATGAACTTATAAATAAATATGGGTAGTCACAGCAGTAAGAAATACCCTCAAATCGACAGAATAATCGCATATGTGAAAAATCCACATTCAAGGAATCCATATCCTTTTTTCCATGAGACGATTGAAGGGTATAAAAACCCACAATTCACTTGCAAGGGGTGTTGCCACTGAGGAAGGGGAGAGCCATCCCCGAAACGCGTCTAGTAAATGCTTCACCCCACAAGGACTTGAACCTCGATCGAACAGTGCACTGTTATTTATAAAGACTTCGAGGATTTGAAAATAGACGCCTCGCATAACTTACCTTAAATCAGCTGGAAACTAGCTGAGCACAAGGGAAGGTAAGCCCACGAATGTGGGTTTTTGGTATTGACTTTGACATATACCCTGTGAAATATTACCAGCACTGATCCTGCCAATGCGATTTGTTTCACACGATTTTTTCATGCTGATTTTTTCGAATGAAAATCTACACGAAAGTTTATGCGAAATTTTGTGAACATTTTGTGAACATTCTCTTGAGAAGCAACTATAGAGCATTTGAGAAGCACATGGACTGTACTGATAAGTAGTGGAATATAGTTGTGTACCGTCTGTTCGCTGCTGAGATAGACTAGATACCTGCAATTGGGTGTATTCCTATTTCAACCATTGTGATACGCATTAACCAGACATAGAAGAAACACGTCTGTTAAGATCGTAGCCATAAGCCATGTGCAACAATAGCCTCTTGCACACCAGCAGAGTAGGCTATATATTAGAGAAATACCCAGGGCATTTGCAATCTTTTGTGGACACTTGCATTTGTTAGTATCCACATTAACAAAACCCGAGTAATATTGGGAGCAATTGAATCTATTGTTTAATCAATTTTTATTTTGATATTTTATCACATGTGCATTTTATTGTATTTTACCATACACAGTTATAATAAATTGTTAAGATTCCGTGTGGCTCCGTATGTATGTGTGCCAATCTTCTATTGACTGTTTTTAATATATACCTCAACACACATCTGTGGATTATTTTAATTGTCAATTATGTATAACACAAGGGAAGATATGAATTATGTAGGTTTCACTTTAGATATATGATGAATTGCGATGAAATGTGATAAAACGTGATGATTAATTATTTTTAATTATGATAATTTGCACACAACTTATGTTTTACCTTCTAATTATGCTTAATGACCAATTACTCTATGGATATATATTTGCACATGGCACCATTGTATATTGCCACAACTTGAGAAAAGTCCCAGTAAGAGGACTGAAACGTCGCTGTTTGGTGATTAAAGAACACTACTTTTAATTGACTTTTTCTGGGAGTGCCGTGGAATTTTTTCACTTTTTATCTTTTGTATGGTGGATCGCTTCTACAGATGCTGGCACACTGCAACTACTTTAAACGCTGTGCTGCTCACACAACTTTTGTTTCTCTAGATGGTTAGATGATAGATTAAAACAAAACTAGTGAATGCACAATCGTGCATTTAGGGTGCGATTTTTTATGAGCGAACATTAATGGACTGTTGATTCAACTATTATGATTTTTTGTGGTTCTTTAGCATTCTGATTACCTTCAAATAGTGCCTCATCTGGTAAAATACAGTATGTTAAACATATATGAAACGGACAAGTTGTTGTTTAGAAAGAAATTTAACTTCACCTAATGGCGATAATGCTAAATTCCTGACAGGTGACGGAGAGGTCCCCAGGGAGATGCCAATGATAATAATATTGGTGCCTGCTTTGATACCAGTACAGAAAAAAGTTACCCAACAATGCTTCTTGAACTTTCTTAAAACTGATATTTTCAAAATCTCTGTTGTTGTGGTCAAAGATCTAGCAGCAGGGGCGCACCATTCATGAGGCGAGTTGAGCCTCTCGCCTCAGATGGCACTATGCTTGGACTACAGGGAGGCAGCAATCTAGCCTTCACAGCCCTGCATACATCTATGACTTTGGGATATTTGTACATTGTGATTTTCCTGCTGTTCTAGCCACCATTTGCAGCAAAAAAAATGCAATTACACAGCAAAATACAATAATTCCTAGACATAGATGTATGCAGAAGATGCTTAAAGGGGTTGTCTTACTTCAGCAAGTGGCATTTATCATGTAAAGAAAGTTAATAAAAGCCACTTACGAATGTATTGTTATTACCCATATTGCTTCCTTTGCTGTCTGGATTCATTTTTACACTGCTCGTTTCCATGGTTACAACCACCCTGCAATCCATGAGTGGTGCCCATGCTTGCACACTACAAAAAAAAATGCAATTGGAGCACACATAGGCTGGTGCTTTTTTCCTACAGTATGCAAGCACGGCCACTACTGATGGGAAAAATGAATCCAGCCAGCAAATACAGCAATATGGATAATACCAATACATTAGTAAGTGCCTTGTATTAACTTTCTCTACATGATAAATGCCAGGGAGGAAATAATGGAGAAGCAGCAGCCTGTAAGTATATAAGTGTGTGAGTGTACGTATGTGCATGTGTCAGTATCTGCTCTTATTCTGTATATACCAGCACTGCACATCCCCACTCATTATGTCCTATATATTTCTATGCTAGGTGTGATTCTCAGTGTCTGCATATACAGTATATATGTATTAGCAGACATTGAGAATTACACCCAGCATACAGCCATATAATACATAAGGAGTAGGGCTGTGCGGTGCCTCTATATCTATCTGTGTCCTGTATAGTGGGTATATTTCTCAGTATTCACCCATACATGCAATGATGAGATGTTTCAGCTTAAAACTGAAAACATTGCATCATTACATGTATTGGTGAATAAAGAAAATCTATTCACAAGTGTTCTGCTATTCTTTTGGACTATTACTTTGCTCCTGCAGGTACTGCAGAGGACCACTTGGCCTGCATGTTGGGTAAATTTCTCAGTGTCTTCTCCTATTCTGCATATATGGACACTGCACAGTACCACTTCTCCTGTCCTGTATACTGGGGGTAATTCTTAGTATCTGCTCTTATTTTGTATCTATGGACCAGGGGCGTTTCTAAGGTCTCAAAAGATCTAGGGCCCAAGCCCTAATGAATATGGCCCAGATCTCTAAATTGACCCTCCCCCCGCACATCGCATTTTGCTCTACTTGCTATACAGCAGCACATACCTGTCACATCAGCGCCTCCCAGGTGACGTCTCCTCTGATGTAGATCTTCTCTGTCATCATCTTCTCCATTCAGTCCGTACAACTTCTTTCAGCCGCCTCGTCTCTGCAGAGTGTGACACACAGACATCTTAGCTTCCTCACATTTCTATTATTATTCCCCAACCTGGAGTCCCACAGTGTTATCCTGCTGCTCACTGTGCTCCCCAATACCCCAAATACTATACTGAAGAAAAAGGAGCCCCCCATAGTAATAGTACTTCTTATAGTCCCACCAATAGTAATCCCCTTCTAGAAATCCCCCATTAGTAATACTGCCCCTTACAGTGCCCCCAACCATGATAATGCTCCCCACGAGTTCCCCCATTAGTAGAAGAGCCCTCCAGTCTTAATAATGCCCTCACAGAGCCCCCAGTTGAAATAAGGCCCCCTATTATTCCCCCAGTGGTAGTAAAGCTCTCTACAGACCCCTCAGTAGTAATATGGCCCTCATAGTGCTCTTAGTAGAAATAAGACGGATCTATAAGTCCCTCCTATAGAGCCCCCTGTAGTAATAGGAACGCCTATAATGTCCCCTAGATTTATAATACCCTACAGTGCCCCCAGTATTTATAATGCCCCCTACTGTTATAATGCTCACCCTGAAGTGCCCCCAGTATTTATAATGCCCCTGCATTGCCATCTGTAGTTATATTCCTCCCTCCACCATACAGTCCCATGTAAATAACATCACACAATCTCTCCTGTCCCCTGAAAAATTCAGTCCCATGTAAATAACACTATTTCCCTCCCTCCACCATAGAGTCCCATGTAAATAGCATTACACCATCTCTCCATCCCCTTCCAATATACAGTCCCATGTAAACAACATCATCTCCTTCCCAGCCCTTCAACATATGGTTCCATGTAAATAATATTACCCCCTCCCCAACCACCTCCAACATGCAATCCCATGTAAACATCACCCCCTCAACATTCAGTCCCATGTAAATAACATCACTTCTTACCCCAGCCACCATCAACATGCAGTTCCATGTAAATAACATCACTCCCTCCCACAGCTGCCCCAAGATACAGTCCCATGTAAATAACATCACTCCCTCTCACAGCCGCCCCAACATACAGTCCCATGTAATCAACATTATCCCCTCCCACAACCGCCTTCAACATACAATCACATGTAAATAACATCACCCTACCCCAGCCCCAGCCCCCTCCAACATTCAGTCCCATGTAAATAACATCACTCCCTCCCGCAGCCGCCATCAACATACAGTCCCATGTAAATAATATCACCCTGCCCCAACGGCCTCCAACACACAGTTTCATGTAAATAATATCACTCCCTTCAGCCCTAACATACAGTCTCAGTTAAATAACTCCCAGCATTCCTCTGCCTCTCCCTTCACTTACCTTTCCTCATGTAGCAAACTCACCACAGCTTCTTCTCGTCTTCACTGCCGTCCTCTCCTGCACTGGTCACATGATGGTGACATCATGGCAGGTCCTTCTCAACCACTGGCTGTTTTACTGGTCACATGACCTGTGATGTCATCACAGGTCATTCAGATCTTCCAGTGCATTTGATTCAATTGTATTTCCGTCCTGAGGATATAGCAGGCAGGCAGTACATTTGGGACCTGGGACAAAACATCAGGGGCCCAGCCCCGAATGTTTTAACCTAGCAGCACCCCTGCTATGGGGTGCAGTACCACTTCTCCTGTCCTGTATACTGGGTGTAACTCTTAGTATCTGCTCTTATTCTGTATACATGGACATTGCACAGTACCACTTCTACTGTCCTCTATACCGGGTGTAATTCTCAGTGTCTTCTCCTATTCTGTATTTATGGACACTGCACAGTACCACTTCTCCTGTCTTGTATGCTGGATATACTTTTCAGCATCTGCTCCAATTCTATGTATATGGACACTGCACAGTACCACTTTTCCTGTCCTGTATACCGGGTGAAATTCTCAGTGTCTTCTCCAATTCTGTATTTATGGACACTGCACAGTACCACTTCTCCTGCCCTGTATACTGGGTGTTATTCTCAGTGTTTTCTCCTATTCTGTATATATGGACAATGCACAGTACCACTTGTCCTGTCCTGTATACCGGATGTAATTCTCAGTATCTGCTCTTATTCTGTATATATGGACACTGCACAGTACCACTTCTCCTGTCTTGTATGCTGGATATACTTTTCAGCATCTGCTCTAATTCTATGTACAGTACAGACAAAAAGTTTGGACACACCTTCTCATTCAAAGAGTTTTTTTTTATTTTCATGACTATGAAAATTGTAGATTCACACTGAAGGCATCAAAACTATGAATTAACACATGTGGAATTATATACATAACAAACAAGTGTGAAACAGCTGAAAATATGTCCTATTCTAGGTTCTTCAAAGTAGCCACCTTTTGCTTTGATTACTGATTTGCACACTCTTGGCATTCTCTTGATGAGCTTCAAGAGGTAGTCCCCTGAAATGGTTTTCACTTCACAGGTGTGCCCTGTCAGGTTTTATAAGTGGGATTTCTTGCCTTATAAATGGGGTTGGGACCATCAGTTGCGTTGAGGAGAAGTCAGGTGGATACACAGCTGATAGTCCTACTGAATATACTGTTAGAATTTGTATTATGGCAAGAAAAAGCAGCTAAGTAAAGAAAAACAAGTGGCCATCATTACTTTAAGAAATGAAGGTCAGTCAGTCAGCCTAAAAATTGGGAAAACTTTGAAAGATGACCTGGCCTCCACAGTCACCGGACCTGAACCCAATCGAGATGGTTTGGGGTGAGCTGGACCGCAGAGTGAAGGCAAAAGGGCCAACAAGTGCTAAGCATCTCTTTGTTATGTATATAATTCCACATGTGTTAATTCATGGTTTTGATGCCTTCAGTGTGAATCTACAATTTTCATAGTCATGAAAATAAAGAAAACTCTTTGAATGAGAAGGTGTGTCCAAACTTTTGGTCTGTACTGTATATGGACACTGCACAGTACCACTGTTCCTTTTCTGCATACTGGGTGTAATTATCAGTATCTGCTCTTATTCTGTATATATACAGTTGTGTTAAAAATAATAGCAGTGTGTTTAAAAAAGTGAATAAAGCTCAAAATCCTTCTAATAGCTTTTATTTCCATACACACAAATGCATTGGGAACACTACACATTCTATTCCAAATCAAAACATGAAGAAAAATATATCAAATTTGTGTTGTTCCTCTAAAACAATTTAAGAAAAGTGAATATTAGACTGTTCACTGAGAACTGCTGTACATCCGTGTTGCATGGAGTCAACCAACTTCTGTCACCTCTGAATAGGTATTCCAGCCCAGGATGATTGGACTACATTTCACAGTTCTTCTCAATTTCTTGGTTTTGCCTCAGAAACTGCATTTTTGATGTCATCCCACAAGTTTTCTATTGGATTAAGATCTGGGGATTGGGCTGACCACTCCATACCATCAATCTTGTTGGTCTGGAACCAAGATGTTGCACGTTTAATGGTGTGTTTGGGGTCGTTGTCTTGTTGCAACACCCATTTCAAGGGCATTTCCTCTTCAGCATAAGGCAGCATGATCTCCTTAAGTATTCTGATGTATTCAAACTGATCCGTGATTTCTGGTATGCGATAAATAGGCCCAACACCGTAGTATGAGAAACATCCCCATATCATGATGCTTGTGCACCCATGCTTCACTGTCTTCACAGTCTACTGTGGCTTGAATTCAGTGTTTGGGGGTCATCTGACAAACTGTCTCCGGCCACTAGACCCAAAAAGAACAATCTAACTTTCATCAGTAAACTGAAGAAAAACAATGCACAAGGTCTAGCTCGGTAAAGGCTTAACCAATATACACTGCGTGCAGAATTATTAGGCAAATGAGTATTTTGACCACATCATCCTCTTTATGCATGTTGTCTTACTCCAAGCTGTATAGGCTCGAAAGCCTACTACCAATTAAGCATATTAGGTGATGTGCATCTCTGTAATGAGAAGGGGTGTGGTCTAATGACATCAACACCCTATATTAGGTGTGCATAATTATTAGGCAACTTCCTTTCCTTTGGCAAAATGGGTCAAAAGAAGGACTTGACAGGCTCAGAAAAGTCAAAAATAGTGAGATATCTTGCAGAGGGATGCAGCACTCTTAAAATCGCAAAGCTTCTGAAGCGTGATCATCGAACAATCAAGCGTTTCATTCAAAATAGTCAACAGGGTCGCAAGAAGCGTGTGGAAAAACCAAGGCGCAAAATAACTGCCCATGAACTGAGAAAAGTCAAGCGTGCAGCTGCCAAGATGCCACTTGCCACCAGTTTGGCCATATTTCAGAGCTGCAACATCACTGGAGTGCCCAAAAGCACAAGGTGTGCAATACTCCGAGACATGGCCAAGGTAAGAAAGGCTGAAAGACGACCACCACTGAACAAGACACACAAGCTGAAACGTCAAGACTGGGCCAAGAAATATCTCAAGACTGATTTTTCTAAGGTTTTATGGACTGATGAAATGAGAGTGAGTCTTGATGGGCCAGATGGATGGGCCCGTGGCTGGATTGGTAAAGGGCAGAGAGCTCCAGTCCGACTCAGACGCCAGCAAGGTGGAGGTGGAGTACTGGTTTGGGCTGGTATCATCAAAGATGAGCTTGTGGGGCCTTTTCGGGTTGAGGATGGAGTCAAGCTCAACTCCCAGTCCTACTGCCAGTTTCTGGAAGACACCTTCTTCAAGCAGTGGTACAGGAAGAAGTCTGCATCCTTCAAGAAAAACATGATTTTCATGCAGGACAATGCTCTATCACACGCGTCCAAGTACTCCACAGCGTGGCTGGCAAGAAAGGGTATAAAAGAAGAAAATCTAATGACATGGCCTCCTTGTTCACCTGATGTGAACCCCATTGAGAACCTGTGGTCCATCATCAAATGTGAGAAAACAGGGAAACAGTACACCTCTCTGAACAGTGTCTGGGAGGCTGTGGTTGCTGCTGCACGCAATGTTGATGGTGAACAGATCAAAACACTGACAGAATCCATGGATGGCAGGCTTTTGAGTGTCCTTGCAAAGAAAGGTGGCTATATTGGTCACTGATTTGTTTTTGTTTTTTTTTTGAATGTCAGAAATGTATATTTGTGAATGTTGAGATGTTATATTGGTTTCACTGGTAAAAATAAACAATTGAAATGGGTATATATTTGTTTTTTGTTAAGTTGCCTAATAATTATGCACAGTAATAGTCACCTGCACACACAGATATCCCCCTAAAATAGCTAAAACTAAAAACAAACTAAAAACTACTTCCAAAAATATTCAGCTTTGATATTAATGAGTTTTTTGGGTTCATTGAGAACATGGTTGTTGTTCAATAATAAAATTAATCCTCAAAAATACAACTTGCCTAATAATTCTGCACTCCCTGTACTCCCAGGAGTCAGAAAGCAAATGAACTGATCCCCTTGAGTGGGGACAGAGGGAATAAAACCTAACATTTAATAAGTGATACTTAGAATAAATGGCACAAAAAGAAAATATTCACAAAACACATATAAGACAAGCCCGTGTGGGCCTAAACAAAAGCAAGGTAATGCCAGTGTAGAAAAGGAACGTTCTCATCCAAGATGGACGTGATGAATGGGTCTCATCAGGAGGGTGCCATGTCAGAATTCCAGAAAAAACGTCTTCCAATTCTTTCAGCTGGTAGTCACTGGAAACCATGTGAGGAGTATGTCAAATAAGAGGTTGCTATAGGCATAGGCAAAGGTCGGGAACAATTTCCCTAGTTAGACCCTAAAACCGGGAAGGGGCTAGTAAGACCCTGCCTACCTATACGGAGTACTTGCCCCGCAAGGAGCGACCCCGTCCGGATACCTGTCCCTGGTGGAGGCCGGTATCCGCAGTTGACACTAAGCCATAGCCTCCAGACTACAGTTACTAGCCAGAGATTCTAGAGAGAGACTTTAGCCAGATAGCATACCAACAGTGCCATTATTTGCCCCTGTGCCAGCTTCCATACCTCGTCATCTGTGAAAAGGATTTTTACTGTGTATGGATTATTGTTGGATGTTCTACAACTCCTATCTTGCACTCAAGTAAAAAGAGACAGTTATTCTTCTACCTACTGCTAGGACTCCGACCAATCACGAGAACAGAGACCCAAAAATGAATTGAGAGGCAGGTTAGGCCTGCAGACTGCCTCTCCATTCTTTTCTATGGGAGTTCTGAAAATAGTTGTGAGCTTTCCCTAGCATCGTGAGCGGCGCTAGGGAGGCTCATCCCTGTCCCCGTCTGCCCTTGGCTGCTCCCCCCCCCCCCCCCGACACCGGATGTTTTCATCCACGCACGGGGAGAATCTGCAGTGGTGGTGCGGGAACCAGGAGAGGAGCAGGGAGTGGGGAGCCAGGTAAGTATATTCATTGTGAGCGGCCTGGCATATGGGGAGGGGGGCATTTTATAGTCTTGGATAACCCCTTTAATCTTTTATCTAATAGTTACTCCCTATACTATAAATAGGGGATAACTGGAATACCCAGTTATAGAATCTATTTGTAATGACCCGGAGTGCCATTACTACTTCTTTTGACACCTTGCTACGATTTCCATGTGCTAATCTATCTCACCTAATGTATTTCCTATATTGTACATATTTATTCTGAAACTTGTGTTCAAATGTAATAACCTGGTCCACCAGCAGATAGATGGAGGAGTTTAGTTAGTTAGGGAGGAGTTTAGTTAGTTAGTTAGTAAGTAAGTTAGTTAGTGAGTCAGTCTAGTCTACCCTCCTTAGGGAGAGGTTGTGTGCTTGCTAGCAGTGCGCTGCCTGCTCTGCTAGGCCCAGAGGCCCTGCTTCTAGAGTCTACATGGTTGCTTATCCCATCCTAGGCTTGCTTTGCCTTCTTCCAAGCTGAGCCAAAGCTTGAGGTACTCTAAAGCCAGGACAAGAAGTTCCTAGGATTATAAAACAGACTACAGACTACAGCTAACTTACGTTCCAGCAGAAGAGGAAGAGTTTCCTATTTATCCAGCCAAGTATAGCAGAGCTGAGAGAGCTACCGCATAGCAGAGCTGAGATAGCTGAAGAGAAGTATTTGCCTGCCAAAGTTAAGCCAATACCTGCTGATGACCAACATATCGTTTGGAAGCTGTTTGGATTATCGTTTATGCAAAGTAAAGCAACTGTTGAACTTACATACAACCAAGTCTGGACTCAACTTTATTTCTACACTATCCAAGTTAACTACCCTTTTGTACTGCTTCGGACCACATCACGTCTGGGATCCATGGATATCCAGGTAGGAAAACTGTGAAACATGTATATAACATCTACAGAGATTGTAGGCCATCCTACACCACTCTGGCAATCCTACCTCTGGGTACCAACATTACCATCTACAAAGGGAGCCTTGTGCTTCTGCTGCTTAACCGCAGCTGGCATCATGTTTCATTGCTCTATAAGAGGGACATATTTCGTAGAAACCTCCCAAGGGGCGAGGGATACCCCAGACGCTGAATCCGTGGGCCTGTTGCATATTAGCACATGACAGACTTGTACACTGCAAAATTCACAAGGGTTACATGTTGAATCTGCTGCAGATTTGCCCCCTGCATTTCGGCAACATAATCTGCAGCATGCCCAAATATCCTCTGTACATTTCTTCATAGTGTGAATGAGTTTATGCAAAACCCCATTCACTAGCTTTGCACTGTTAATTTCTTTCAGATTTTCAATGCTGAATTTATAAATGGGGGCAAGTGCAGTTTTGTTGCCTAAGCCACCATAATTTGTACAGTTAATACAGCCCTGATAATACCAATAAAATCTCAAAAGCCACACTATGGGAATCCCATAAATCCTATGTAAGAGATAAACTCATTTAATTGGGCTCTAGGGTCAAGAAGCACAGATCAAAACAACTACATTCTTTGTTCACATTCCGATGGATTCCGTTTTCTCTGAGTTGCTTTTGTTGTGAAACCAATTGTTTGATTTATTGCATGTTCAGGAGGCTAAATCTCTCCAGATCCTCAAATAATAATTCTATGCACTTGGGGATAATGGAACTAAGTTGATGTTTAAACCCCTTAAGAAGCAGAAAGAAGAAACGTTCATCTCCGAAATTACGAATTCCTCAGGCTCTTTAGCAACAGCTGCAGAGTTGATAGCTCATAAATTCCAAAAGTACTATTTGGACCTATATAATTCAGATTCTTATTGATCTTCTCTCGACCAAGAGGTACTGATAAATTAATTTCTTCAGTCGCAATCACTTCCAACTATTGAAGTCGCCAAGCAAAAAAAACTTCCTATCCCCTTACTTTGGAGGAATTAAACCACGGTCCAGGCCAGGACAACCTTTTTATCATTTACTACAAAAAGTTTAAACACCTGCTTACTTCACATTTTAGGGATCTTTGTAATCCCCTCCTAAACTGTGGTGTGCTTCATAAACAAACTCTGGAAGCCTATACCATGGTATTTCCTAAAGACGGGAAAGTGGTAGAGCTGCACAACAGTTGCCTACAGCTTTTCACTGCTGTGCAGCTCTGAACCCGCTTCTTCACTTAGGCTGCTCCTCTGAGATGACTACCAGAGCATTTCATGCTCTTATAGTCACTCTTGCCCTTCACTGTATTGCACAGGGTAAGGGCATTTTTGTTTACATTATTACACTGCAAGGCGAAGGCCTCCAAATAGCATTGTTGTCGGTGACATCACCCGCACAAATGGGCAGGCTTTAGCGCTGCCCTAGCCGTTTTACAGGCTAGGGCAGCGCTAAAGCTGGCCCATTAGTGTTGGTAATGTCACCAGCCACACTGCTAGGCGGAAGTCTCGGCCTAGGAGAGACCCGGCACTAGTGTTGGTCGAGCATGCTCGGCCGAACACCAATAAATGTGCAGGTAAGTACTGCCATTCACTGTAATGCCGTAGCCATGTTGGTTACTGGCATTACAGTGATTGGCTGGCCGAAACACGTTATCGGGTGCTATAAAGCACCAGATGACACGTGATTCAGACAGTCTTAGTTAGGGAGAGCTGTGCTGTAGAAGGAACAGATAGTGTAGGGAATCAAATTTTATTTTTTTGTTAGGTAGGGTTGGTGATAGAGACCCAAAAGTCCTTTTAAGGACTATTGTGTCTGGCAGCAATATATATTTTTAGTGCAACCTGCGCTAAATTGTGTGCGATTAGAGACCCAAAAGTCCTTTTAAGGACTATTTTTGTATCTGGCAGCAATATATATTATTAGTGCAACATGCGCTAAATTGTGTACAATTGTTAGAGACCCAAAAGTCCTTTTAAGGACTATTATGTGTGGCAGCAATATATATTTTTAGCGCAACCTGCGCTAAATAGCTTGCAATTGTTTGGCCACTGCAGACAGCGACATTATCTGCGCTACATCTCCTGTGTAACGTGTGCACATACTAAAAATATCTGTGACATCCAGTGTACTATTTCCATAGACGGTGTCCGCTGCGGACAGTGACATTACCTGCGCTACATCTCCTGTATAACGTTTGCGCATCATCAGGGGCGTAGCTATAGGGGAAGCAGGGGAAGCGGCTGCTTTGGGGCCCTGACCCAAAAGGGGCCCATCCAGGAGGAGGAGGACTAAAAGATTTTGTCAGGGCCCCCTCAACAGTATTACACAATTAAATGATATACAGTGACAGCATAGATAGTGTAGGAAACGGATGGAACAGCTACCGGGCCTGGTCTGAAAGAGCGATCTTTACTAGCCACAGGAATAGGGGCGGCATAAAAGGAAGGGGTTGTGACAAAATTACTGGGGGAGGGGGGCCCTATTCAAAAATTTGCTGTGGGGCCCAGTCATTTCTAGCTACGCCACTGCACATCATAAATATCTGTGACATTCCCTGTAATTTTGTATTAGCCGCTGGTGGCAGCGACATTTCCTGCGCTACATCTCCTGTATAACGTTTGCTCATCCTAAATATCAGTGACATTCAGTCTAATTTTTTCGCTGCTGGTGGCAACGACATTACCTGCTCGCTGCACTACATCTCCTGTATAACGTTTGCACATCCCAAATAGCTGTGACATTCCCTGTAATTTTTTATTAGCCGCTGGTCATAACGACATTACCTGCGCTACATCTCCTGTATAACGTTTGCGCATCCCATATAGCTGTGACATTCCCTGTAATTTTTTATTAGCTGCTGGTCATAACGACATTACCTGCACTACATCTCCTGTATAAAGTTTGCGCATCTCAAATAGCTGTGACATTCCCTGTAATTTTTTATTAGCCGCTGGTGGCAGCGACATAACCAGCGCTACATCTCCTGTATAACGTTTGCACATCCTAAATATCAGTGACATTCAGTCAAATTTTTTCGCTGCTGGTGGCAGCGACATTACCTGCGCTAAATCTCCACTATAATGTTTGCACATCCTAAATATCAGTGACATTCAGTTTTACAAAACCTGCGCTAGTGTACGTGTGACAAACTTGTCAGCATATATACCATTTAATATGCAGAAGGCGAGCAGTAAGCGACGGGGAAGTGGCCAGCAAAGTCCAATCTCAGTAGCCAAGAGTCTGGTCAACAGAATCCTCACCCTGATCCTCCTTCCTCCCACCATGGAGAGTCTTGCCAAACAACTGATCCCACAATTGGATATTCCGAGGAGCTCTTTTCATCGCCATTCCTTGATTTGGGCCTCTCGCCAAGCCCGCTTGAAGAGGGACATGAGGAGATCATGTGCACCGAAGCCCAAACTCTTGAGCATCCACAGTCACAAGAAGATGACGGTGGGGAACGGCAATTAGTGTTTCACGAGGTGGATGATAATGATGAGACACAGTTGCCAACAAATCAATAGCAATTAGTGTCTCAAGAGGTTGATGATGAGGATGAGACACAGTTGTCCATAAGTGAGGTTGTTGTTAGGTCAACAAGTCAGGAGGATGACCAGAGTGAGGAAGTGGAAGATGAGGTGGAGGACGATGAGATCACTGACCCAACCTGGGAAGGTGGCAAGCCGAGCGAGGACAGAAGTACAGAGGGGGAGGGATCCACAGCACCGCAACAGGCTGGAAGAGGCAGTGGGGTGGCAAAAGGGAAAAGGTGGGCCAAACAGGCCGGCAACTGTTCCCTGGAGCACCCCCTTGTGGCAATCTCCCTTGCCAAGGGGTAGGTGTTCCGCAGTCTGGTGCTTTTTTGAGGAAAGTGCGGACGATCAAAGAATTGTCATTTGCAACCTGTGCTGTACCAAAAAGAGCCGGGGCGTGAACACTAGCAATCTCACCACCACCAGCATGATCCGCCACATGGCATCAAATCAACCTAATAGGTGGGCCGAACGCCTGGGGAGGAGGAGGAGGATTGCGCTGAGAAGCAAATTTAATTAGATCTAAGCATAGCATTGTGGATGTGTGATCCAGTTCAGTTTTTCTCCCCTTGATATATGCATGTTTAATCTTTCTTCTTTATAACTGGTATCAGCACTCCTCCCATTCAGCACAGGTTTTAATCACAGAAGTCTGCATGTAAGTGGTAATTGACCTGCAGTTCCTGATTGCAATGGACATGTTGCGTTAGACAACTGTTCACATGGTGCAGTACTGCGTGTGGCCATTGTTTTTGTGGCGCTGTACTAGTGGGTTGGTGGGACCCAGGGCCATGGGTGGCATTGTCAGAAGGTGGTTGCTGTTTGACTACTGGGTCCTGCCGCCTACTAGGGCAGTGCCGCTTTGTCACCGCAGTGAGCTGCGATTTTTTTGTCAGAGTAGGTCCCACTCAAAGAGACGACCTTGGCGTAGCATTGTGGATGTGCGATCCAGTTCTGTTTTTCTACAGATGATACTGACTTTATGTTATGCTGCCTTTCCCGTAACCCTCGCGTTATACACATTTTGGCCAACACCGATTACTGGTTGTTCACCCTTCTCGACCCCCACTGCAAAGAGAACTTCTCATCTCTCATTCCTGTGGTGGAGAGGACTAGCAAAATGGTGCGATACCAGAAGGTTCTTGTGGAAAAATTGCTCCAAAAATTTCCAGCTGACAACGCTGGCAGCAGAGTATGTAGTTCCTTGGGCAACCGAGGAGGGGAGACGAGGGGAGCACACAGCAGTTCCAACAGAGGCAAGGCAACACTCTCCAAGGCCTGGGACAGTTTCATGACACCCCGCCAGCAGTGATGGTCAGTTCGCAGTGTTCTCCAGTCTTTAGTAAGACTCACCCGTCCTGCGATGCACAGGTAAGCCCTTACCTGTGCTTGTGCCGGGAGCCGGTCTGAAATGAAATGCAGTCACCGGGAGCAGGCAGTTCTGAGAACAGCCCGATGAAGGCCCCCGGTGGCTAGAGGCCTAGTGTCACAATGAGAGAAGTTTTCGAAGATGGGGAAGGAGTAAGTAGCAGACCGTGTCAGCGTCCTCAATGATCCCTCTGTGCCTTACAACTATTGGGTGTCCAATCTGGACACTTGGTGAAGAAAAGAGGTACTGCGTCGGCGCGAAATCACTAGTTCAAGCGGTCTTATAGATGTAATCTTCTTTTAATCAGAAACAACGCGTTTCGGGGATCAGAGACTCCCCTTCATCAGGTTTCACAAACATATAACAGGTATTATTGCAAGGTAATATTTATAGGTAAATTCTTTCAAAAAAACCGCCAAAAGGATGCACCTGGGTGTCGCCCGCTTGTGGGAGGAGCCATCGCAAGGTGTCATCAAATACATGCAGGTCGTCTTAATATACATAGCATTGGATGGAGGTGATTAGCTTTTTATAGTGTTGTAGCTGAGATCGCTTATTTATTTAGTTGTAATTTGCCACCGATTGTGAGATTCATAAAAACATATATAATTCCCGGTCATGTGATCGCTCGTACAGGCGTCACATGACTCGGGAGTCCGGAAGTGTTTTGCTGGCTCATCTAGCCGGGCGGAAGCAGCAGTGCTAGGATCACCCTGGCAACGCATGCTCACACAAACAGTCTGAGCCGGCGGCAGGAGTCCATAGCAGGGGGTATCACATGATCGCAGATATGTGGTCATGTGACCTGTCATCTTCCAGCACGGCACTGTGGATCTGTATGTTTTGTCTTCTACAGGCACAGGGTTAGTTTTTAGACCTATTTAGACCGATCCTTAATATCTATATATATATGGAGCTCATATAGAGAAAAGGACAAATATATAAATAAGGCATCCTATTTCATAGGTCATACCATATTTTATATAGTTATAGGGCTAATTTCCAACCTATTTTACACGCTATGTATTCAGTGTAGAAAAATGCATAGCAAAGGGAAGAGTGTATGTAGCAGCCAATGGATAATACATTGACATAAAATTGGCTCATATAAAGTTATAATGTTAAAAACACATACGGTAGATATATAGAATAAAAAATACAGACAATATACAATAATGATGCATATACGTATATATATATACATACATATAAGATATATAAAAATGTATAAATATGAAGATAAATGAAATTGTATAGAAAAAATATATATTGTATAAAAAATTGTATAAAAAAAAGTAAAATAAAAATATAGCAATTTTTTATAGCAATTGATGTTTGTTCTTTCTTTTTAAAGATTAATTTCAAAGGCCTCATTGAGCCCATACGGATTGAGGCTATTAAGTTTGAATATCCAATACATCTCCCGACGTCTGATGTATTGGACGTCTGTTTGGAGATGTATTGGAATTAGTTCAATGGGTGTTATCATGAACCCTGCAGTATTGCCATCATGATGTTCCGCCGCATGTCTGGAAACGCTGTGTTTCATATATCTTTTCCGGATTTTCGAACGATGTGTGTTAAAACGTTTGCGTAGGGTTTGTATTGTACGGCCTACATATTGTAGGTGGCAGGGGCACTCTAATAGATAGATGATAAAGTTGGAGTTACAGGTCAGATGATGTTGAATTTGAAATAATTCCCCGGTACTCTTACTATGAAAGGAAGATCGTTGATTAATGCTATTACAGCAGAGGCATCTTGAGTGACCGCATTTGAAACTTCCTTTGGGGGCCTCAGTATCCAAATCATTGTTAGCGGAATGTGTTATTGGTCTCATCTTGCTCGGAGCTAAGATATTTTTCAAAGTTTTAGCTCTTCTGTATGTAAATTTGGGATTCTCCGGAATAATTTGGCTGAGTATGGGATCCCTTTTGAGGATATGCCAGTGTTTCCCCAGTGTCGCCTTAATGGCGTTGTGATTTTGGTTGTAGGTTGTTATGAAATTATAACAATACGAGTTGGTCTCATTTTTATCCTCTCTTCTTTGGGGTGGGGCTAAGCTTTCTAATTGAGTTAGCCTATTTGCTTTGTCTCTGGCACCAACAATGATGTTACTAGGGTACCCCTTTTGGTTAAACCGGGATGTCAGAATGTTACATTGTAAGTCAAAGTCTGAATCCAATGTGCAATTTCTGCGGATCCTTTTAAATTGGCTGAAGGGGACATTTGACTTCCACTTTCTATAATGTGTACTGCCAAAGTCAAGATAGCTGTTGCTATCTACCTTTTTGAAGAAGGTACGTGTATTAATTTCATTATTCAGGATGAAAATTTCTAGATCCAAGAATTCAGTTTTTGTTTTGTCATATGTGCCTGTAAATTTGATCCCCCAGTTATTGGTATTTAGATGAGATATGAATTCCTCTATTGTAGATTGTTCGCCTTCCCAAATGAAGATCAAATCATCGATATATCTTTTAAAGTAGATGATGTTTTTGTGCCAGAACTTGGTTTGGTATATGAAGTGTTCTTCAAACCTACCCATAAACAGATTCGCGAAGCTTGGCACGAAACGCGTCCCCATCGCGGTGCCCCGTATCTGTTTATAGGTCTGGTCCTGAAAGGAAAATATATTGTGGGTGAGGATAAATTCCATCCCATTGCGTATGAAATTATTTTGCTCTAGGGGCATATCGATATCATTGTTTAGAAAGGTAGACACACATTCCAATCCTAGGTTGTGGGGTATGTTCGTATATAGGGCTGAGACATCTAGAGTTAGCCAATGGTAGTTTCCTTTCCACTTGATATTTTTTAGGGATGTTATCAATGATGCTGAGTCTTTGAGATGTGATTTCAAATTTTGAACGTGTTTCTGGAGGTGTACATCAATGTAGTGGGAGAGGTTTCTGGTCAGAGAGGACACCCCAGAAATTATTGGTCTACCAGAGGGATTTATTAGGGTCTTATGTATTTTAGGCAAATGGTAAAAGGTCGCTAGGGTAGCATCTTTTACTAAAATGTATTCTTTCTCCTTTTTGTCCAAAAAGGTTTCCGCTGATTTAATTAGTTTGTCAAACTCCTCTCTATATTGGTTTGAAGGGTCACTGTGTAGTAGTTTATAGTAGTTTGTGTCCGAGAGTATATTTAGGGCTTCTTTTGTATAGTCCTCTCTGTTCTGGATCACGATTCCACCACCTTTGTCCGCACTTTTTATCATGATATTTATGTTGGATTGTAAATTTTTAAGAGCTACTCTCTCGTGTGGTCTAAGATTATGTTCTTCACGTTTTTTGTGTTTTTTATGGCCAGGCGGGGGTGCCCCCTGGTTTATTTGTCTGAAATCATTTGATACTAAAGAGTAGAAGGTATCGAGAAAATTGCCCTTGTGGTGGATAGGGTAAAAGTTAGATGGTGGTCTGAGGCCTGATGGAATGGCTCTCTGGTCGGTACCTTCTACAGTAGGAGTGGTTTCTGATAGTCCCTGTGATGTTTTTATTGCAGGGTTTTCCTGCATTTTGAAATGTCTCTTCAGAGTCAGTTTTTTGATAAATCGGTTTAGATCTAGGAACAGATCAAACTCATTTATTTTGTTTGTAGGACAAAATGACAGTCCTTTTGATAGCACTGCGATTTCAGCTTTCTTTAGAGTATATGACGATAGGTTGAAGATACCCAAGGATCTTTCAGTATTAGTTGTTTTCTCTGGGTCATGTTTAGTGTTTAAGTTTTTCTTTTTACTTTTGTTTTTGCCTGCTCTGCATCCTCTTCTGGGTTTTTTCTTTTTGTGGGTTTCCGGCCTAGTGGGTGAAAAAAATGTGTAATATTTACTGTTTTTGGACTTTTCAATATGGGGTATGCTGCTGTGGGGTGTATGAGAGGTGGTAATGCTAAAAAAGAAGGACCTGCTATGGAAAGGTCTTCTGTAGATTGAGGATCAAATTGTGTGATATTTTGAAGTGGTTCTGTGTAGGTTGTGGAAATAGGATGCACCTGATCTAATTGGTTAGAGGTCGGAGTGGTACAATTGGGATTCACAGTGCATGCTGGGGGTGTACAGGTATGCACCGTAAGAAGCGAGTCAGCTTCCACGTCTGATGGGGTGGACGGAGTGGAGAATCTAGACTGGGGTGGTGTGGTGGATTGTGAGTGGGTAGAGAACAGGGTGGGGGGGAGATTTAGTGGTCCACACTCTGCCAAGACATTTTTGGGAAATATGATTGATGGGGACGCAATAGATATTGTATTGTTACAGAAGGAAACTGAGTTTAATTTGCTGGGCGTGAGTAGGGGGGTGTGGAACTCTAGTTTGGAGGAATCTGATTGTGAAATAGGAGTCCCTCTAGTACGATTTATACTATCAATGGGTCTACTGCAAAGGAGATTGTTGGTAGGGAGTCTTTCCTTGGTGTATGGTACAGTGTTCTTCCCATGAGATGGGGTAATGGGATTCTGCGGTTCTCTAGACGGATATCTGGGTGCAGACCTAAATTGTGGATTTTTGTTTTGGTTCGGCTTGTTTCTATATTTATGGTTGTTTCTATAGACATGATTCTTGCGAGGTATGAAATTTTGTTGCTTATGTTGAGTGGTGGGTGCAGTGGGGCCTCCCTCATCCGCGATAGTGACAGACGCCTCAATGTTAAATATGGCTGGTGTATTATCATGCAGTGTTTTCTAGAGAGGGTATTTTTTCCAAAATTTTATATTGTTAGAGGCAAAGTCGCACCGGTCCCTTGCTAGTTTGCCACTCTTTTTATTTAGGATTTCTTTTTCAAAAGTGAGGATTCTTGTGGTAATTAAACGGTCAAACTTAGGAAAATTGACGTTTGATCTATACTTAGACAATTCTAGATAGCAGGTGGATATCTTGGTCCCTAGGTCCAAATAGAGAGACCTCCTCTTATCAATGAGTCTGGTCATGAGACCCCTCGCACAGTCGAGTAGATACATATCCCATTCTACGTCAAAAGTCACATCGTCTTTAAAACAATTGTCAAACCGTAGTCTGAGGCCACGGGGGACAATTTTTTCTTGTATATAGATTTCAAGAAATGTAGCGTCCAGATGGTGTTGTATTTCATCAGTAATAAGTTTTTCAAGTTTGTAAAATAGATTAAGTAATGATTTCTCATCGATAGTACTTGCGTATTCTGCCTCACATGTCCTTTCACTGGAGTCCACTGGATTCCTAGTATATTGGGATATTAGGCGTTCACGTTGTTCAATTCTGTTCTGGATGTAATCCATATTTTCCTTTGTGTTGATTGTAGTCTCCTTGAGATCTGTTTCGTAAATCCTATGTGCTGCTCTCACAGTCTGGAGTATCCAGAAAACGGAAATGTAGGTCACGGACGGATCTAATTTCCCCTCGAGAACAGGGAAACAGAAAGAGAGAAAGAGAGCGCACAATAGTGTAATATGTTCAAACGGGTAAAGATATCAAGGTGAGAAATATCCAAACTCACCTTGTGGAGTTGTGCTCCGGCAGGCACAACTCTACTGAAAACTTTGATGTGAATAAGACCTTTAGACCAGGACTGCAGCCGCAGGTTTTGTGGTCTCTTGGATGGGATGTCCAGTCCCCCAAGAGAAATTAGTGGTGAAGAAAAGAGGTACTGCGTCGGCGCGAAATCACTAGTTCAAGCGGTCTTATAGATGTAATCTTCTTTTAATCAGAAACAACGCGTTTCGGGGATCAGAGACTCCCCTTCATCAGGTTTCACAAACATATAACAGGTATTATTGCAAGGTAATATTTATAGGTAAATTCTTTCAAAAAAAACGCCAAAAGGATGCACCTGGGTGACGCCCCCTTGTGGGAGGAGCCATCCCCAGGTGTCATCCAATACATGCAGGTCTTCTTAACATACATAGCATTGGATGGAGGTGATTAGCTTTTTATAGTGTTGTAGCTGAGATCGCTTATTTATTGTGAGATTCATAAAAACATATATAATTCCCGGTCATTTTTTGAAAGAATTTACCTATAAATATTACCTTGCAATAATACCTGTTATATGTTTGTGAAACCTGATGAAGGGGAGTCTCTGATCCCCGAAACGCGTTGTTTCTGATTAAAAGAAGATTACATCTATAAGACCGCTTGAACTAGTGATTTCGCGCCGACGCAGTACCTCTTTTCTTCACCACTAATTTCTCTTGGGGGACTGGACATCCCATCCAAGAGACCACAAAACCTGCGGCTGCAGTCCTGGTCTAAAGGTCTTATTCACATCAAAGTTTTCAGTAGAGTTGTGCCTGCCGGAGCACAACTCCACAAGGTGAGTTTGGATATTTCTCACCTTGATATCTTTACCCGTTTGAACATATTACACTATTGTGCGCTCTCTTTCTCTCTTTCTGTTTCCCTGTTCTCGAGGGGAAATTAGATCCGTCCGTGACCTACAATCTGGACACTTGGCACGAACTGGCGCTCTACACCTTGGAGGTGCTGGCCTGCCCCGCCGCCAGCGTTTTGTCAGAGTGGGTATTTAGTGCTGCTGGGGGCATAATAACTGATAAGCGCATCAGACTGTCAACTGAAAATTCTGACAGGTTGACTCTTATCAAAATGAACAAGGCCTGGATTGCCCCTGACTTCTCTACTCCACCAGAGGAAAGCGGCTGAACATAAAGGCACTTTAAATGTGGCTTTTATGGTGTATTGAATACACTGTATTCCCATGCTCCCCTTCCACCACAAAAAGGGTATATGGTTCAATCTTCCTTTTCTTGTCCTCCTCCTCCATCATATCAACATGCTTATTAGGCTGCTCTCGCTCCTAATGTTTTAGAGGGTCAGATCAGCAGCAGACCCGCAACCATACTTTTTTTGATGGTGAGCTCAGCAGCAGGCACTCACCCCTAATGTTTTAGAGAGTTAGCTCAGCAGCAGACACTCACCCCTAATGTTTTAGATGGTCAACTCAGCAGCAGGCCCTCACCCATAATTTTTTCCATGGTCAGATCAGCAGCAGGCACTCGCCCCTAATGTTTTAGAGAGTCAGCTCGGCAGCAGACCCTCACCCCTAATGTTTTAGATGGTCAGCTCAGCAGCAGGCTGTAATAAAGGGTGTACTAGAGTGCCGGTTCCTTGTAATTTTTGGCAGCCCTTTCACTCAGTGCATAGGCCTTATGAGTGTAGGAGTCCCACTACCTGAACAATTGTATCACAACAATGTGAATGTGGCCCTCCTTTATGTGATATACAGGTTGTATCGGAGTGCCTCTTCCTTGTAATTTTGGGCAGCACTTGCACTTTATATACAAGTAAATATACAGGAAAATATGTTTCCTAACAATTTTTCCTCTAAAATCGGTTTTATCTTCGGTTTGGTGCGTATTATTGTTAGTCTGTAGAAGGGGCGTACTACTCGGACAATATCATTCTCAGCAGCGACCTGGGAGTCCAAGATGCATCCAGACATCCTCCCCATGCTGTTCGCAAACCATTTCAGTGGTGTTTCCATCAATTTCTGACCTTTTCCTGTGAACCAGACACCCTCCCCTCATCAGAGCAGGGGGTGCCTGGTTTAATGCTCGGGTTCTCCTATTGACTTCCATTGTACTCGGGTGCTTGGTAGAGCACCCGAGCATCTTGAGTTGTTCTACTCGAGCACCAGAGCACTTTGCTCGATCAACACTACCTGGCACGTCATCGGATTTAATGGAGAAGCCCTTACCCTGCGCGATTCAGCAGAGGGAAAGGGAGAGCTCATCTCAGAGGGGTTACCTGGGTGAAGAAAGGGATATGTCCGGACAACCCCTTAACTGAAGTGGTGGGCAAGGCTTTTTTCTGGGTCTCTACCTTTCTCTTTTCAATGATTGGTCCAGAGCAATGTGGTTTTAGGCTGCACAGAGAGAGAAAACAGAATACCTCCTGAATAACATATATCACGTAGTGAGATATAACAAGAACCCTTTAGTCCTTCACTGCACGGATGTCAAAACAGCTTTCCATAAAGTTGGTTGGCTCTGTATGAGGAAGGTGCTGGAAAAGCTAGTGATCTGTGTCCACCGCTGCACCTCTCATGCTGGTGGGCATGGCGCCGCCTTGCTCAATAGCTCCAAAGCTGCAGGGCTCAAGTGGCTCATTCCAACTGGCCTTTCCCTCTTGCTGCCTGACTGTCCTGGCTGCCAGATCAGTGATTCTCCTTCCATGTAGGCTTAGGCCTGCTTCTTGCCAGCAATACCTCTCTTTGCCCTTAGGACACATATGCGCTCCCTCCAGCTGTTAAAGGCCCAGCTCACATGCTCCGTAATCTTACGGCTGGTTACACTGAGGTACTTTAAGCACCTTCCACTGTTGGAAGGTGCCTGAGCAATACATTCAAATTTGCTAAATTCCTGCTAAGGTGTGCCATGTTCATTTGCCTGTTCCATGTACCTGATATTCGCGTATTCTCTGCCTGCTCTGACCTCAGCCTGTTTATCGGACTGCATGCACTCTGCCTGCCCTGACCTCAGCCTGTCCCTAACTATAGTTGCTGTCTTATTTCTCGGTCCTCCGCACTGGTGTCTGCTGGCACTGGGTCAGCAGACACTTGAACCGAGACTACTCCAAGAGGTAGCAGCCCAGTAGTTTCCCTGCAGTGACATCTAGATCCCTGTAGAGGGTTTAAAGAATAAACACCTGGGGAGCAATATTTCCCGAAAGAGTAGCCCCAAGCCAAATCTGTTTAAGTGACACAGTGGGTCCACATCTGCTTCACTTCAGCTAGGTTTTCCTCCATTGTTCATGCAAGACATGTTTACATTATACCTGTCTGGGTCATTAGTATCGGCAACAGGCTGGGATGCCTACTTTCCTCTACTTTATTTTAGTCATGGAGGCTAAAAAATAAGACATGATCCATATATTTATAGCTTCCAAGCTGGGAGCTTCACTCTTACAACTGAGACATTTACCAATGATCTGTTTTTAATACTCACAGAACCAGAAACTTCTGTCCGCAAAGTGTTACGAAGCTATTTCTAATCTCAAAATTAACTACACCAAGGCAGAAGCCGTTAAAGGTGTTGTCTGCTTTTTAATATTGATGACTTTTCATCAGGATAGGTCATCAATTTGAGATTGGTGGGAAACTGACTCCCCCACCAATCAGCTGTTTGAAGAGAAGGCAGTGCTCACATGAGAGCTGCCTCCTCTGCTCTGTTTACCTGCTTGCCACAGCTATAGCAGTGGCTAGCAGGTGTAATTACTAGTATGGTGTCCCCATTCACTTCTATGGAACTTTCTGTTCAAATGAATACTACAAAGCCGTCCCATAGAAGCGAATTGGGACAGCATAATTGTAATTACAGATGCTCACCGCTGTAATTGCTGCAGTGAGCAAGTAAACAGAGCGGACAAGGCAGCGCTTCTCTTAAAAGAGCTGATTGGTGGGGGTGCCAGGAGTCAGACCCCTGCCAATATGATATTGATGACCTATCCTGAGGATAGTTCATTAATAGTAAAAAGTGGACAACCCCTTTAACATACCGTATTAGTCTTACCACTCTAAATTAAAAACATTTCAAAGTAATTCCCCTATTAAATGGTCTTTTGCATCCATAAAATACTTGAATACTTTGTTTCCACTTCACCTTCATAAGATAAAGAAGAGCCTAAATAATATTAAATTTCCATACATTTCTTGTCCACTTGCTGACATCTTCCTGTATATTCTGCCTCAAATCTAATATGTGATGCAAACACTACCAATAGATATTCTCCAGTAAGCTGAAAACTTTTCTAAATTTCTATGTAACAATACAAAACCTGTAATATACATATAACACAAGAAAAGACAAAGTGGTTTTGCCTTACCAGATATGTATACCTATTACCAAGCTATTAGGCTATTCAATTTATTCAACTGAGTAGATGGTTGCACTTGATTCACTCAAAATCCCATTCTATCCACATAGAGTTGGCAAAATATATTCCTAGGAGAAGGAAATGACTTGCTCCAGTGGTATCACCCTCTTCATTTACTGTACCTTGTCCAAAGTTCATAGTAGCCTTACTAGGAAAAATATCCAATTTAAGAACTATTTTAAACTGCTCTGTGCAAGAAATTTTAGATTCCATTTCACCTCTTATTTCTTTTAGTCTTGCCCCAGTGATTTTTAAAAATAAAGTGATTGCAATTCCCCCTCAATGGTCTCTATTAATTGAAATCCTTCTGCCCTCTTTGTTTCAGGGCTCTGACATGAAGAACCTATCATCACACTTTAGTAACTTTGCCTTGCCTCTTCTATTTCCTCTCCAGGAGTAGGATCTGTTCAACCACCATCACACAACTAAAACCCAAACTTCGGACATGTCATATGGACTCAAGCTTGGTAGATAACTTCCTGGCATTACCCACCCTCCCTAAGAAACTTATTTTCAAGCCCAATTGTATGCTGCTCTAGTAGGAGGAGCTGGGTAGCTCATTTCACGAGGAAGAAACAGATTATATTCGTTCATGGATTATGTAGAACTATTCATATACAGGGCAATGTTTTATAAATGCAGTGCCCCAGTAGCCTTACTAATGGGTTAATGCACTTATTCTTTGTGATGATTGTTATTAGAGATGAGCGAATTTCTCAAAAATTCGATTCGGTTGGTTTTTCAAAAAGATTTGATCCAAATTTATTAGTGGCGAATCGTGCTAAAATACAGCTATTTCCTGGCTGCAGAGAGCCTGTATAGTGGTGTAGAACACTGTGCCTTGCAGTAACACGCATAGGGAGTCTGCTGTGGTAGTAAAACAATATTGTGAGTAGTATGACACGCAGATGACAGGCGTTGCTCTTAGAATTACTTCACACTTCATTCATTTGGTCAATTACGGGGCCAAAACTGATCAAATAACTTAAGTATGAACTCTGTTGGTTAGTGCCAGGTATAAAGAACCGTGCAGATGCCCAAGATCCTACTATAGCGTGAAAGAGCACACTCCTTTTATACTGTCGTCAGCTGATTCCACATAGATATCTACAGAACCTGATCTATTAAACGCTTATACAAGTAGAGCCCCACTTACAGAGTGGAGAGGGTGTGTTGACGTCACTGATTATTTTGCCCTTCCTCTGATCTGTCAGAACAATAACCCCCAAAAAACAGATCCTGTCTGTTAAGTATCAGTCTTCACTCGGTCAGCATTTGGTCAGTAATCCATCAGTATAGCTAAAAAAAAAAAAAAAAACAGGAGTGGATTCAAAACAGATATGACACGTGAATGGAATATTTGCATGTCTTCTGTGTTTTGTACCCACTCCTGCTTTTGGCTACCAAATCATAAGCCAATTCTGATGCAAAATAGGGACCATACAGGCCTTACAGCTGCTACATAGACAGGATCCGTTGTGCATTTTATTTTTACTTCCTTCTGACAAATCAGAAGAAGATTGAAATAAATAATGATGTCAACCAGACCAAAAAAAGGCAAAATAGTGGCCCAGTAATGGAGTGGGGAGGGTGGGAACAGCATGAGTCCACAGAGTGGCCCAATGACAGAGTGGTGAGGTGGCAGCAGCATGAGGAGACCACAGAGTGGCCCAGTGACAGAGTGGGGAGGTGGCAGCAGCATGATGAGACTACAGAGTGGCCCAGTGACATAGTGGTGAGGTGGCAGCAGCATGAGGAGACCACAGAGTGGCTCAATGACATAGTGGGGAGGCGGCAGCAGCATGAGGAGAACACAGAGTGGCCCAGTGACATAGTGTTGAGGTGGAAGCAGCATGAGGAGACCACAGAGTGGTGATGTGGCAGCAGCATGAGGAGGCCACAGAGTGGTGAGGTGGCAGCAGCATGAGGAGACCACTGACAGAGTGGGGAGGTGGGGGGAAATATCAGTACCAGCTGAAGATGGTGGGTGGCAGTAGGAGCACCTGGGAGCAGGTGTGGCATCAGGCGGGTGGCAGCATCAGAATAGTAGCTGAAGCAGGTAGCCAGAAGAAACAGGTCTTTTTTGACAAAGTTTAGGTGTGACACCATGTAGTCTAATGCATCAGTGTCACAATGTAGGGGGAGGGAAGGAACACCAGAATGACAACAGAAGGAAAATGACCAGGAACTAGGCCTCAAGACTAGGGAAAGGGAAATGGTGACCACCTAAGGAAACCCTAAACCTAGCCCTGACTCCTGTCAGTATGAATAGACCCTGAAGGTGGGAATATTCATACACCAGAAAACTAGGCCTTAGTAACCCTGAAAATCCCTAGGATTAGTGACAGGGTCTGAGACGACTGGTTCCTTCCCAGATGAACGAACCAGCATCTCCCTGAGGCCTAGTAAACAACGAGCAAATGGGAGCAACAGAATACCAAGAGAAGTACACTTATCTTCAATAGAAAATGGATCAGCAGGAACTCAGATGAGGACCACACACCAGCTCTTCAAACTCCAGGCAGAGAATATCAACCGCATGGTATGAAGTGAGTCCAGACTCCAGGCAGAGAATATCAACTGCATGGTATGAAGTGTGAGTCCAGACTAAATAGAGAAGCAGTAATGACCATAAGCTTCACCTGAGACAAGAGGTGTGGTCATTACCAACAACAACACTGCAAGAAGTGAAAACAGATAGGCTGTCAGATTACCTAATGTGCAGCCAGTCTCTCAGATCTTCTAACTTCTGTCACGGGAGGGACCATGACAATCAGGCACTGGTATGTGGAAATCCTGGCTGATCCATGCCTGATTTATCTTCATAAAGGTCAGTTTCTCCACATTTTGAGTGGACAGGCGAGTTATCCTTGGGGTAACTATGGCCCCCCCCCGCACTACGCACCCGCTCTGATGCCACACTGCTGGCCAGGCAGGAAAGCTTGTCCAGGGCAAACTCGGCCAGTTGGGGCCACAAATTGAATTTGGCTGCCCAGTAGTCCAGGGGATCTTCGATGTGGGGTGGCAGGGTGCACTCCAAGTATGCCACAACCTGCTGGTTCTGCTCTATGTCTAGCTGCTGCTGCTGGTGAGTAGTTTCTTCAGTAGGCGGTTGAAGAAAACTGCTCGTCAGCGACTCTAGACTTAAATTGCTGCTGATGGAGCTGGTACTGCTCCTACCCCCCCTCCCCCAGCAGCCATGGCAGTGGAACGTGAGCGCAGAGGGCCCCCCAAGGTCAGACCTGCGTGAGGATGGGCAATGGCGCACAAAGGCAGCTGCCAAGTGACTACATAGGATGTCTCAATAGTAGTTCAGTTTGTCCTCCCTCTCAGCAGGTGTAAAAAAGGCCCCCATTTTGGACCTGTAGCGAGGGTTTAAGATGGTGGAGAGCCAGTAGTCATCCCTCTACCGAATAGTGACAATTCGGCTGTCACTATGCAAGCAAGTGAACAGTTGCGCAAGTGACTCGGAGGGACTACCTGCCTCCATCTCCACTGCATACTGCCACGGTGTGTCTGGGTCCTCTGCCTCGTCTTCCTCATTGCCCTATAGCTCCTGCTCCTCCTCTCCTGTCACATGTGTAGGAAAACCACCCATTTCTCTACACATTGCTTGTGCTCGAACGTCCTCCTCCTCCTCTAGTTGAGCCCCCAAAGGGCTCATGTGGCCGTGAGATGTAGTCGCCACATCTTCTGTCCCCTGGCCAGCCAGATTTAGCAGCATCTGTTCCAGGACATGAATTAGTGGAATGACGTTGTTCATCCTATAGTCCTGGCGACATACAAATAAAGTGGCTTCCTCAAAGGGCCTGAGCAAACAGCAGGTGTCACGCATAAGCTGCCACTGGCTCACATCAAAGTTACACAGGGGAGTACCTGTCTGCCTGTATCATCAAGAAATCATTTATGGCCTTTCTCTGTTTATATAATCGGTCCAACATATGGATGATGGAATTCCAAAAGGTGGAAACGTCGCATATCAGCCCATGTTGGGGCATGCCGTTCTGCCACTGCAGCTCAAGGAGGGTGTGCTTTGCGGTGTACGAGTGGCTGAAGTGCATGCAAAGTTTCCTGGCCATTTTCAGGATGTCTTGCAGATGGGGTGAAGACTTCAGGAACCGCTTTATCACCAGATTGAACACGTGCGCCATACAGAGCACATGGCTCAGCCCTCCTTGACGCAGCGCCGACACCATGTTCTTCCCTTTGTCAGTCACCATGGTTCCAATCAGTTGTCGAGGAGAAAGCCATGATTCGATTTCTTGATGACGGACGCAGTGCAGTTCCTCCCCTGTGTGACTCCGTTCGCCCAGGCAAATTAGGTGCAGAACAGCATGACACCGCCATGCCCTGCACATGTGGTATGCTGGAGGAGCACTGTGAATTGTCCCTGCAGTGGAGGCTGAGGACTCAGTGGTGGATGAGGAGGCAGAGGCGGACATTGTCGGCAGGACAACGTGGAAGCGGAAGCTGTGTCACCTGGCCAAATTGCTGGTTTGGCTGGGCAGGAACCACATTTACCCAGTGGGTCGTAAATGACATATATTGTCCTTGACCGTAGTTACACCTCCACACGTCGGTGCTGCCATGCACTTTAGCAGACACCGACAGGCTCAAGGAATGGCCCACCTTCTGTTCTACATATTTGTGCAGGGCTGGTGCTGCCTTTTTGGCAAAGAAATGACGGCTTGGGACTCTCCACCTCGGCTCGGCACAAGCCATCAGTTCTCTGAAAGGTGCAGAGTCCACCCCTTGGAAAGGGAGGGACTGCAGCACCAGCAACTTGGCCAGGAGCACGTTCAGCTTCTTCGCCGTTGGATGAGTGCACGCATACAGTTGCCTCTTGGCAGTCGCTTCGTTGATCGATTGCTGATGGAATGACTGACGAGGAGTAGGAGCATCAGGACCAGCAGATGATGGGAAGGACAGACAGATCCCTTCAGCTGAGGAGGTGGATCCTTGACTGCATGAAATTGAGTGCGTGCCACTGGGTGATGCAGCGGTTGCTGCGGCAAGCTGGACCACCACATCGGAGCCACGGTTCTCCCAGGCCACTTTATAGTTACGCTGCATGTGTTGACGCAGGGCTGTGGTGCCAACATTGGCACCCTGGCCACGGTTCACCATTTTCAAAAATTGCAACAGCACCGAGTATGCCATTTTTCCCCTAACACTCCGCGCTGACTGCCTGCTACTGCTACTTTACGGGCAGGTAGGCTCCTGCGAAGCGGGTTGTCTCCCCCGGACACATTTGGCTCCCGACCTCCCCCTGCTGCCACCCTGCTGACTCACGGCC